>NC_092096.1:36768036-37104783 GCF_045679555.1 Salvelinus alpinus | reverse complement strand
AACAGACAGAGCTCATTGGAAATGGAAGGTCAGCTATTGTTCGGGTTATCCTTGATGGAGAGGGAAACTACTGTGCAGCAGCCAAAATATTTAGGTGGTGTGCAAGTGTGTGTGGGTGCGTGCGTGCGTGCATGTGTTTGACTCAACTCAACTGGCAGAAAGGCAAGGTAATGAGGCGCGCACACTAGATGAGATGATATCATAATTTTCAAAGGACCCAGCGTGTACTGCCAGGTATGACCTCACATGCAGAGTAGTTAGGTGGTGTGTGTGTGAGGGAATGTGTGTTTTTTCCACATGTGTGTGTGTGTGTAAAGTTGACAATTCTCCTCATACTGACCCCTTCATTGATATGGCTATGTTAGCCCACACCACCCCATAATCTCCCCTCAGTGACCCTATGTCCATTACCTAGTAATAAGCGGTGTAGGGTTTTAATCAATCTCAGCTCTCAGAGGTGTGCGTGCGTTTGTATGAGTTGTCTGAGACCATTCCAAACCCATTCAAAGTCGAACGCCAACCACATTTCCGTAGTACGTGAATTAACGGAGGTCTAATTTCTACAACAGATAATGAGAAGAGAAAAGGACAGTAAAAATCACAAATGTTGGAGTTGGCACTGTTAATATATGATTAGCAGAGGCCCAAAAAACATGAGCTCATATTCTGGCATCTCCACTGGGAAAAAAGGAACAAGCTTAGCTTATGAATGTTCTTATTTTATTTTGGAAATGCATCTCGCCCATCTGTTTTGTGTTGTTATTAATTCAACAGATTTTTTTATGAGGGTGAATTAACTATTTTATTTTCCATCTCTCTCTCTGCCCAACAGTCATGTGCTCTGGCACTACACCCCTTGCCCATTATGGACCTCTGTCAGAGAGCAGGCCTGGGTTCAAATACTATTTGAAATCTTTCAAATACTTTCAGCATTTGCCTGGAAGTACCGGTTAGGCGTAGTGTGCATATCAGGGACTTTTCTATTGGTTCCATTGCAAAAGGCAAGCTCAGTCAAGCACCAATAACGTATTTGAAATTATTTGATATAGTATTTGAACCCAGGTCTGACAGTGAGTGAGTGAGTGAGTGAGTGAGTGGGAGTCAGTGGGAAGGAAATTGAGGCCCTGGCTAAGACTCCCTCAGCCCAGGTTGGGCCAAGACGTGTCCAGCTTCAGTGCAGGATGTAAACAAGTGGACGTGCCAATGTGGAATTTTTATACACATTGGCTCCTTGACACATGGTGTCTTGCTGTGTGAACTCAGAGACACACTGGATGGAGTGCAGCATGTGTGTTTTTGATTTGCTCAGAGCGAGTGAGCATGCTGCGCTGTGCTCGTATGTTCAACCCCACTCTGTTACTCCCCACCATTGTCTCCCCCTTCCTCCCCCCTAGTGTATCACATCTTTGATTTCTTTCACCTGGCCCCGAGGGGGTTGATGACATACTTGTGTTCGGCAGGGAAAGAGAAAAAGAGAGAGAGAGAGAGAGAGAGAGAGAGAGGAAAAACCAACATGGTTTGAAAATCTGTCAACTGCTGAGGTGACCCATGTGCCTGCTAATAACTAGGGGGGTATGTCTGTTTGCCTCATACATCAGTGCACAGCCAGCTGGAGGATGGCACGCACTTCCAGAGAGAGGCAGCACAGTAACTCAATATCACTTACTGTGTGCCTGCCTTTCACAATTCAGAGAACACACTTTGACTGGCTATGATATTATTACCCAAGGCACATAGAATGTTCTATGGGATTAGTAAACAATAGATGGTGCCCTCTAGTATGGTATTGCAGAAGCACACACATATAGTATTTAGTCATGGTGTCACGTCCTGACCATAGTTCTTATGTGTGTTGCTTGTTTTAGAGTTGGTCAGGACGTGAGCTGGGTGGGCATTCTATGTTGTGTGTCTAGTTTGTCGGTTTCTGTGTTCAGCCTAATATGGTTCTCAATCAGAGGCAGCTGTCAATCGTTGTCCCTGATTGAGAATCATATATAGGTGGCTTGTTTTGTGTTGGGGATTGTGGGTGGTTGTCTTCTGTCTTTGTGTTCTGCACCAGATAGGACTGTTTTCGGTTTTCACATTTATTGTTTTGTTGTTTGTAGTGTTCACATATTCTTTATTAAATTATGTTGAACACTAGCCGCGCTGCGTTTTGGTCCTCTCCTTCATCCCAGGAAAAAAAACATTACAGAACCACCCACCAAACTCGGACCAAGCAGCGTAGCTACGGGCAGCAGCGGCAGCAGCAGCAGCAGCGGGAGCAGGAGGAATGGACTTGGGAGGATGTGTTGAACGGAAAAGGTTGTTACACATGGGAGGAGATCCTGGCTGGAAGGGATCGCCTTCCATGGGAACAGGTGGAGGCAGCTAGGAGAGCGGAGGCAGCTGCGAAAGGGAACCGGCGTTATGAAGGTACGCGGCTAGCAAGGAAGCCCGAGAAGAAACACCAAACATTTATTGGGAGGGGGCTAAAGGGTAGTGTGGCGAAGTCAGATAGGAGACCTGCGCCCACTTCCCATGCTTACCGTGGAGAGCCGGAGTACGGGCAGACACCGTGTTATGCGGAAGAGCGCACAGTGTCTCCTGTACGTGTGTATAGCCCGGTGCGGTACATTCCAGCTCCACGTATCGGCCGGGCTAGAGTGAGCATTGAGCCAGGTGCCATGAAGCCGGCTCAACGTATCTGGCCTCCAGTATGTCTCCTCGGCCCGGTGTACATGGCACCTTACGCATGGTGTCCCCGGTTCGCCAACACAAGACTGAAATGACACCCTCTTTCCTATATACAGTAGTGCACTACTTTTGACCAGGGCCCATAGGGCACTATATAAGGAATTAGGGTGCCGTTTGGGATGCACCCCATGGGTCAATTTTATGACCCATCATAAGGCATGCCACACGATAAGATAGAGGTTGTAGTTGATAATTAAACGCAATGTTATGATGTGATAACAGAATGACAAAGAGTACCCTAGCCCTACACACAAAACAAGCTGATTGATGGAAAGGAGATATAGCTAGAGGTTGTTTTCAGAACTGAGTAGAAATAAATAGACAGATTCGAGAGGATTCTAGAATTAGTTCTAGAATGCAGTCTTCATTTTTTTTTGTAGATCGGCATACAGAGTCAGTCATATCAGAAGCAAGACTTTTTAAATTAAGCTAGCTAGCTTTAGGGAGAGTAAGATGATCCTACATCTGTGCGTACAGTATGTGAGCAACTTCAAGCTGGAGGAAAATCAGAACTCTAGTTTGCAAGCCTTGTGCCTGTCTCTGTTGCTGATCCTTTCATTCACATTGCCCTCTCTTGGAGTCCAAAGGAGAGTGTGGTACAACATAATACCACAATTCTCCAAATACCACACGACACTTGAATGATATATCATTATTACATAGACGAGTTATGAGGGCTTTCTTTGGTATAAATACCTTATCTGTGAGCTGGGCTCATAATGGGGCATAATTATGATAGGTTTGAGATTGTATACTCATATCATCATCCCATTCATATGGCTTCACTGTTGAATTCACAAGGGTGGTGGTTTCGGCTGTGCTGGGATAGGGAGATGACTGGCTAAATAGAAAGGAGAAGATACAGTGCATTCGGAAAGTATTCAGACCCCTTCCCTTTTTCCACATTTTGCTACTTTACAGCCGTATTCTAAAATGGATTAAATAAAAACATTTCATCATCAATCTTCACACAATACCCCATAATGACAAAGCCCAAAGTTTTTTTTGAATTTTTGCAAATTTATATACATATAAAAACAGAAATACCTTATTTACATAAGTATTTGCCTTTGCTATGAGACTTGAAATTGAGCTCAGGTGCATTCTGTTTCCATTGTCATCCTTGAGATGTTTCTACAGCTTGACTGGAGTACACCTGTGGTGATTTGGAAAGGCACACACCTGTCTATATAAGGTCCCACAGTTGACAGTCAGAGCAAAAACCAAACCATGAGGTCGAACGAATTGTCCGTAGAGCCCCGAGACAGGATTTTGTCAAGTCACAGATCTGGGGAATGGTACCCCAACATTTCTGCAGCATTGAAGGTCCCCAAGAACACAGTGGCCTCCATTATTCTTAAACGGAAGAAGGTTGGAACCACCAAGACTCTTCCTAGAGCTGGCCACCCAACCAAACTTAGCAATCAGGGGAGAAGGGCCTTGGGTCAGGGAGGTGAACCTTCCAGAAGGACAACCATCCCTGCAGCACTCCACCAATCAAGCCTTTTGGTAGAGTGGCCAGATGGAAGACACTCCTCAGTAAGACCATGAGAAGCAAGATTATCTGGTCTGATGAAACCAAGATTGAACTCTTTGGCCTGAATGCCAAGCGTCACGTCTGGAGGAAACCTGGCATCATCCCTACATTGAAGCATGGTGGTGGCAGCATCATACTGTGGGGATGTTTTTCAGTGGCAGGGACTAGGAGACTAGTCAGAATTGAGGGAAAGATGAACGGTGCAAAGTACAGAGAGAACCTTGATAAAAACTTGCTCCAGAGCGCTCAGTACCTCAAACTGGGGCGAAGGTTTACCTTCCAACAGGACAACAACCCTAAGCCCACAGCCAAGACAATGCCGGTGTGGCTTCTGAATGTCCTTGAGTGGCCCCGCCAGAGCCCAGACTTGAACCTGATAGAACATCTCTGGAGAGACCTGAAAATAGCTGTGCTGTGACACTCCACATCCAACTTAACAGAGCTTGAGAGGATTTGCATAAAAGAAGGGGAGAAAGTCTCCAAATACAGGTGTGCCAAGCATGTAGCATCATACCCAAGAAGACTCAAGGCTGCAATCGCTGCCAAAGGTGCTTCAACAAAGTACTGAGTAAAGGGTCTGAATGATGTAAATGTGATATTTAAGTTTTTTATTTTTAACACATTTGCAAAAATGTCTTAACCTGTTTTTTCTCTGTTTGCGTTGTAGATAGATTAGGGGGGGGAAACAATTTATTCCATTTTAGAATAAGGCTGTAACGTAACAAAATGTGGAAACAGTCAAGGGGTCTGAATACTTTCTGAATGTACTGTATATCTCTGTTTTTTTCTCTGTCTTTCTCTCTCTCTCTCTCCACTCCCCCCATAACCCCAAGATTAACTTCTCTGCGCTACGGATCCCTTTTACGGGATCACTTTCCTAAACAACCGCTAGAATTGCAGGGCGCCAAATGCATAAATATTACAAAAAATATTTATAATCATGCAATCACAAGTGAAATATACCAAAACACAGCTTAGCTTGTTGTTAATCCACCTATCGTGCCAGATTTTGAAAATATATTTTACAGCGAAAGAAATCCAAGCTTTTGTGAGTGTAGCAATCAATGCTACAACAGCTAGCCCCAAATGAGCATGGTCACGAAAGTCAGAAAAGCAATAAAAGTCATCGCTTACCTTTGATAATCTTCAGAAGTTTCCACTCACGAGACTCCCAGTTACACAACAAATGTTATTTTTGTTCGATAAATATTACTTTTATCACAAAAAAACGCCATTTGGGTTGCGCGTTATGCTGAGAAAACTACAGCCTCGTTCCGGTCCTGAAAGGAAGATGAAAATTCCCAAACGTATCAGATTAAAAAATATTACTAAAAATATTTATAATCATGCAATCACAAGTGAAATATACCAAAACACAGCTTAGCTTGTTGTTAATCCACCTATCGTGTCAGATTTTGAAAATATACTTTACAGCGAAAGAAATCCAAGCTTTTGTGAGTGTAGCATTCAATGCTAGATTAGTTAGCCTGATATTAGCTCGGTTAGCTTGGTCACGAAAGTCAGAAAAGCAATAAAATTAATCGCGTACCTTTGATAATCTTCGGATGTTTCCACTCACGAGACTCCCAGTTACACAACAAATGTTCTTTTTGTTCGATAAATATTACTTTTATCACAAAAAAACGCCATTTGGGTTGCGCATTATGTTGAGAAAACAAAAGCCTTGTTCCGTTCGACAAATTCCAAAAAGTATCCGTAATGGTCGTAGAAACATGTCAAATGTTTTTTATAATCAATCCTCAGGTTGTTTTTAACAAACATAATCGATAATATTTCAACCGGACCATAACCTATTCTTTAAGATAGAAAAGAAAATGGGGAGCCCCTCGCGTGCAGGAAACATTCAGAGGACACCTGACTACTTATGGAACATCTCGCTCATTTTTCAAAATAAAAGCCTGAAACTATGTCTAAAGCCTGGTCACAGCCTGAGGAAGCCATTGGAAAAGGAATTTGGTTGATACCCCTTTAAATAGAGGATAGACGGTCCAGGAAACACAGATTTAAAAAAATATATATATCACTTCCGGGTTATATTTTCTCAGGTTTTCGCCTGCAGAATAAGTATTCTTATACTCACAGACAATATTTTGACAGTTTTGGAACCTTTGGAGTGTTTTCTATCCTAATCTGTAAATTACATGCATATTCTACGATCTGGGCCAGAGAAAATGTCCGTTTACGTTGGGAACGTTAAAAAATATATATATAATAATCTGACCCCTAGCGCTAAGAGGTTAATGGTTTTGACCACGCTCCACTGCTTTGATTGGTGCCGCTAGAAATCATAGGTGTCTATCCTATAATGAAAAGGCACCCACTAAAGAAAATTCCACAAACTTGTTTATCAATTTTGTGCTGCTGTTTCATTTGTATTGGTGTTTAGTTTCATGTCTGATACGCTCAGGGTGTCGTTACATATAATTTGCGGTGTGCATCATGAGCAAAGTCATTGTAGCCTATAATTTAACTTCCCCTTGCTGTGAGAACCATGGTATGAGCATGGGTTGACTTGGCATTGTTGTAGCACAGTGTAACGTCCTGACCAGAGTTATTATGTGTTTTGCTTGTTTAGTGTTGGTCAGGACGTGAGCAGGGTGGGAATTCTATGTTGTGTGTCTAGTTTGTCTGTTTCTATGTCCAGCCTAATATGGTTCTCAATCAGAGGCAGATGGTAATCGTTGTCCCTGATTGAGAATCATATATAGGAGGCTTGTTTTGTGTTGGGATTTTGTGGGTGTTTGTTTCCTGTCTCTGTGATTGTCTGCACCAGATAGGTCTGTCTCGGTTTTTGCACATTTTGTTATTTTGTATGTTGTTTGTAGTGTTTCACTTGTTCTTTATTAAACATGTTGAACACTAGCCGCGTTGCACTTTGGTCCAATCCTTGCTACTCCTCTTCGGATGAAGAGATGGAGGAAAGCCGTTACACACAGCTAAATATGGCCTGCCAGCAGCCTACCAAAAGTTGCACTGTGTCCATTACAATGCAGAAAAATTTGTCTCTAATCAAAACCATTAAAAAGTTAGGCTATCCATATTACCGGAGCTTCATCGTACTCTTTCTATTTCAATGGCGGAATTCTAGGGCTGTGATGATACTAGAATTGTGATATTCTTTCCATGGCAAAAATGAAAACACGAAGCAGTCCAAAACTCTTTCGTCCTTTAAAATTCTGCTGTATGTAAAATATTCTGTGCTATAGCTAGGAAAATGTATAAATGCGACTCTGGAAGCAAACATAATGATGTTTGTTTCCAACATTAAGGTGGTTGACGAAGTAATTGAAATCTCCTGCGTATTTTGTTTTCTTGCCACGGCACTAACGAGTATTGCGATACTGGTATCGTCCAGAACCTAGCGGATTCGCAGCCACAATTTATGGAACATGCCAAAACTTTAGATAGCAAAGTCAAAGATACGTGTTCCCCCTATCCATCTGTGTCGAGGTTTCCCTGAATGCATATGACAAATCCAGCTCCAAAACAAGCCATAGCCTAGCTAGATAAGGTTAGCATGCTAGCTAGCTACACTGACAGTGCCCTACTTGTTGTTATTTCGCCACTCCATGTGGAAATAACCACAATGTTCCCACCCCCAATTTGTGAATATGTATTAGCAGCCTGCGTCATAATTCGGAGGTGGAACCTAAATGATAATCTTCGCTGCAGAACAGGAATTACATCGAAATTGGAGCGACATTGCCCTCTGGTCTCTTGCATCAAACACAACATTTTCAGTCACCTCCTTGCCTTTAAAGCTAAATTCCTACAATTTTTGCCATGTGAATATGATGTCTGATTGAGAATGACAAACATAATTAATGGGGGCCCCCTGTTTAGATAACTGGCTAGACTAACTATCAATCTAAACATTGACATGGCTAATTGTCAACTAATTGAGTGACTGACATAAGAGAAAAACTGCTGATGCACAACCAAATTTAGAAATTGCACCTGTTGTACTTTACTATTCTTACTCTCAAAAGTAAGTCGCGACCCTGACTGAGTTCCAAAAAATTAAATGTTGGGGCCAGGGGCCCTAACCAAAAGCTTCTGTCACTTACGTCTAAAGCTGGCCCTTCTTAAACGGGGTACAAACACTTGTCACTGTAGCGATAACCAATAAGGTACATCCTTTGAACATTCAGTTATAGGTACTTAATCTTAATAGGGGGCGCCATTTCCACTTTGGGAAAAAATCGTGCCCAAATTAAACGGCCTTGTATTCTGTTCTAGATCATATGATATGCATATTATTATTACTATTGGATAGAAAACACTGAAGTTTCTAAAACTGTTATTATATAACTACTATATATTATATAATTATATTGTGAGTAAAACATAACTAATTTGGCAGGCAAAGTTCCAAACAGGAAGTGAAAATTCTGAAATGGGTCTCTGTGACAGGCCTTGCCTATTCAATTGCCTTGTATTTATGGATCTGTATGCACTTATACGCCTTCCACTAGATGTCAACAGGCTGTAGAACGTTGAATGAGGTGTCTAGCCTGATGTGGGACCGAATGAGAGCTTTTGGAGTGACAGGTCAGCCATATTGGCAGTATTTTGCTACGCAGTTGGGAACGCCATATCTTTGTCTGCAATGCGTTAGGTAGACACGAATAAATGCTCCGTCTGGGACGTTATTGGATACATACGAGAAAAACATACTAAAGATGGATTCTCAACTGAGTTTGACCAGTTTATTCGACTTTTATTATCAGTTTTTGAATTTTTCGTTCCATGCGCCAAACGTTGATGGACACTTGAGCTCCACCATGCTAGCCAAAGTTGCTAATTCGACAGAAGAAATGAACATTCTAAAACAAAACAACAATTTATTGTGGAACTAGGACTCCTTGCACTGCATTCTGATGAAAGATCATCAAAGGTAAGAGAATATTTATGATGTTATTTCGTAGTTTTGTGGAATATGTTGACTCCAACATGGCGGAGAATGGCTGAGCGCTGTCTCAGATTATTGCATGCTGTGCTTTGTACTAAAGTTATTTTTTTAAATCTAACACAGCGGTTGCATTAAGAACCAGTGTATCTTTCATTTGCTGTACAACATGTATTTTTCAGCAAAGTTTATGATGACTTTTTTGGTTAGATTCCGTGGCTGTGTAAAATTTCTCCGGACAATTTGGTGCATTTTGGTGCCATATTCACAATGTAAAACCAGGATTTGTAGCTATAAATATGCACATTTTCGAACAACACATAAATGTATTGTATAACATGATGTTATAAGACTGTCATCTGATGAAGTTGTTCAAAGGTTAGTGATTCATTTTATCTCTATTTGTCGGTTTTGTGAAAGCTATCTTTGCGGTGGAAAAATGGCGGTGTGTTTTTTGGATATTGTGGTGAGCTAACATAAATATATGTTGTGTTTTCGCTGTGCTCGTATGTGCTCGTATGTTCAACCCCACTCTGTTACTCCCCACCATTGTCTCCCCCTTCCTCCCCCCTAGTGTATCACATCTTTGATTTCTTTCACCTGGCCCCGAGGGGGTTGATGACATACTTGTGTTCGGCAGGGAAAGAGAAAAAGAGAGAGAGAGAGAGAGAGAGAGAGAGGAAAAACCAACATGGTTTGAAAATCTGTCAACTGCTGAGGTGACCCATGTGCCTGCTAATAACTAGGGGGGTATGTCTGTTTGCCTCATACATCAGTGCACAGCCAGCTGGAGGATGGCACGCACTTCCAGAGAGAGGCAGCACAGTAACTCAATATCACTTACTGTGTGCCTGCCTTTCACAATTCAGAGAACACACTTTGACTGGCTATGATATTATTACCCAAGGCACATAGAATGTTCTATGGGATTAGTAAACAATAGATGGTGCCCTCTAGTATGGTATTGCAGAAGCACACACATATAGTATTTAGTCATGGTGTCACGTCCTGACCATAGTTCTTATGTGTGTTGCTTGTTTTAGAGTTGGTCAGGACGTGAGCTGGGTGGGCATTCTATGTTGTGTGTCTAGTTTGTCGGTTTCTGTGTTCAGCCTAATATGGTTCTCAATCAGAGGCAGCTGTCAATCGTTGTCCCTGATTGAGAATCATATATAGGTGGCTTGTTTTGTGTTGGGGATTGTGGGTGGTTGTCTTCTGTCTTTGTGTTCTGCACCAGATAGGACTGTTTTCGGTTTTCACATTTATTGTTTTGTTGTTTGTAGTGTTCACATATTCTTTATTAAATTATGTTGAACACTAGCCGCGCTGCGTTTTGGTCCTCTCCTTCATCCCAGGAAAAAAAACATTACAGAACCACCCACCAAACTCGGACCAAGCAGCGTAGCTACGGGCAGCAGCGGCAGCAGCAGCAGCAGCGGGAGCAGGAGGAATGGACTTGGGAGGATGTGTTGAACGGAAAAGGTTGTTACACATGGGAGGAGATCCTGGCTGGAAGGGATCGCCTTCCATGGGAACAGGTGGAGGCAGCTAGGAGAGCGGAGGCAGCTGCGAAAGGGAACCGGCGTTATGAAGGTACGCGGCTAGCAAGGAAGCCCGAGAAGAAACACCAAACATTTATTGGGAGGGGGCTAAAGGGTAGTGTGGCGAAGTCAGATAGGAGACCTGCGCCCACTTCCCATGCTTACCGTGGAGAGCCGGAGTACGGGCAGACACCGTGTTATGCGGAAGAGCGCACAGTGTCTCCTGTACGTGTGTATAGCCCGGTGCGGTACATTCCAGCTCCACGTATCGGCCGGGCTAGAGTGAGCATTGAGCCAGGTGCCATGAAGCCGGCTCAACGTATCTGGCCTCCAGTATGTCTCCTCGGCCCGGTGTACATGGCACCTTACGCATGGTGTCCCCGGTTCGCCAACACAAGACTGAAATGACACCCTCTTTCCTATATACAGTAGTGCACTACTTTTGACCAGGGCCCATAGGGCACTATATAAGGAATTAGGGTGCCGTTTGGGATGCACCCCATGGGTCAATTTTATGACCCATCATAAGGCATGCCACACGATAAGATAGAGGTTGTAGTTGATAATTAAACGCAATGTTATGATGTGATAACAGAATGACAAAGAGTACCCTAGCCCTACACACAAAACAAGCTGATTGATGGAAAGGAGATATAGCTAGAGGTTGTTTTCAGAACTGAGTAGAAATAAATAGACAGATTCGAGAGGATTCTAGAATTAGTTCTAGAATGCAGTCTTCATTTTTTTTTGTAGATCGGCATACAGAGTCAGTCATATCAGAAGCAAGACTTTTTAAATTAAGCTAGCTAGCTTTAGGGAGAGTAAGATGATCCTACATCTGTGCGTACAGTATGTGAGCAACTTCAAGCTGGAGGAAAATCAGAACTCTAGTTTGCAAGCCTTGTGCCTGTCTCTGTTGCTGATCCTTTCATTCACATTGCCCTCTCTTGGAGTCCAAAGGAGAGTGTGGTACAACATAATACCACAATTCTCCAAATACCACACGACACTTGAATGATATATCATTATTACA
This sequence comes from Salvelinus alpinus, assembly GCF_045679555.1. Classification (NCBI taxonomy): domain Eukaryota; kingdom Metazoa; phylum Chordata; class Actinopteri; order Salmoniformes; family Salmonidae; genus Salvelinus; species Salvelinus alpinus. The sequence continues at coordinate 37,093,006 of NC_092096.1, read as the reverse complement.
TAGACGAGTTATGAGGGCTTTCTTTGGTATAAATACCTTATCTGTGAGCTGGGCTCATAATGGGGCATAATTATGATAGGTTTGAGATTGTATACTCATATCATCATCCCATTCATATGGCTTCACTGTTGAATTCACAAGGGTGGTGGTTTCGGCTGTGCTGGGATAGGGAGATGACTGGCTAAATAGAAAGGAGAAGATACAGTGCATTCGGAAAGTATTCAGACCCCTTCCCTTTTTCCACATTTTGCTACTTTACAGCCGTATTCTAAAATGGATTAAATAAAAACATTTCATCATCAATCTTCACACAATACCCCATAATGACAAAGCCCAAAGTTTTTTTTGAATTTTTGCAAATTTATATACATATAAAAACAGAAATACCTTATTTACATAAGTATTTGCCTTTGCTATGAGACTTGAAATTGAGCTCAGGTGCATTCTGTTTCCATTGTCATCCTTGATATGTTTCTACAGCTTGACTGGAGTACACCTGTGGTGATTTGGAAAGGCACACACCTGTCTATATAAGGTCCCACAGTTGACAGTCAGAGCAAAAACCAAACCATGAGGTCGAACGAATTGTCCGTAGAGCCCCGAGACAGGATTTTGTCAAGTCACAGATCTGGGGAATGGTACCCCAACATTTCTGCAGCATTGAAGGTCCCCAAGAACACAGTGGCCTCCATTATTCTTAAACGGAAGAAGGTTGGAACCACCAAGACTCTTCCTAGAGCTGGCCACCCAACCAAACTGAGCAATCAGGGGAGAAGGGCCTTGGGTCAGGGAGGTGAACCTTCCAGAAGGACAACCATCCCTGCAGCACTCCACCAATCAAGCCTTTTGGTAGAGTGGCCAGATGGAAGACACTCCTCAGTAAGACCATGAGAAGCAAGATTATCTGGTCTGATGAAACCAAGATTGAACTCTTTGGCCTGAATGCCAAGCGTCACGTCTGGAGGAAACCTGGCATCATCCCTACATTGAAGCATGGTGGTGGCAGCATCATACTGTGGGGATGTTTTTCAGTGGCAGGGACTAGGAGACTAGTCAGAATTGAGGGAAAGATGAACGGTGCAAAGTACAGAGAGAACCTTGATAAAAACTTGCTCCAGAGCGCTCAGTACCTCAAACTGGGGCGAAGGTTTACCTTCCAACAGGACAACAACCCTAAGCCCACAGCCAAGACAATGCCGGTGTGGCTTCTGAATGTCCTTGAGTGGCCCCGCCAGAGCCCAGACTTGAACCTGATAGAACATCTCTGGAGAGACCTGAAAATAGCTGTGCTGTGACACTCCACATCCAACTTAACAGAGCTTGAGAGGATTTGCATAAAAGAAGGGGAGAAAGTCTCCAAATACAGGTGTGCCAAGCATGTAGCATCATACCCAAGAAGACTCAAGGCTGCAATCGCTGCCAAAGGTGCTTCAACAAAGTACTGAGTAAAGGGTCTGAATGATGTAAATGTGATATTTAAGTTTTTTATTTTTAACACATTTGCAAAAATGTCTTAACCTGTTTTTTCTCTGTTTGTGTTGTAGATAGATTAGGGGGGGGAAACAATTTATTCCATTTTAGAATAAGGCTGTAACGTAACAAAATGTGGAAACAGTCAAGGGGTCTGAATACTTTCTGAATGTACTGTATATCTCAGTTTTTTTCTCTGTCTTTCTCTCTCTCTCTCTCCACTCCCCCCATAACCCCAAGATTAACTTCTCTGCGCTACGGATCCCTTTTACGGGATCACTTTCCTAAACAACCGCTAGAATTGCAGGGCGCCAAATGCATAAATATTACAAAAAATATTTATAATCATGCAATCACAAGTGAAATATACCAAAACACAGCTTAGCTTGTTGTTAATCCACCTATCGTGCCAGATTTTGAAAATATATTTTACAGCGAAAGAAATCCAAGCTTTTGTGAGTGTAGCAATCAATGCTACAACAGCTAGCCCCAAATGAGCATGGTCACGAAAGTCAGAAAAGCAATAAAAGTCATCGCTTACCTTTGATAATCTTCAGAAGTTTCCACTCACGAGACTCCCAGTTACACAACAAATGTTATTTTTGTTCGATAAATATTACTTTTATCACAAAAAAACGCCATTTGGGTTGCGCGTTATGCTGAGAAAACTACAGCCTCGTTCCGGTCCTGAAAGGAAGATGAAAATTCCCAAACGTATCAGATTAAAAAATATTACTAAAAATATTTATAATCATGCAATCACAAGTGAAATATACCAAAACACAGCTTAGCTTGTTGTTAATCCACCTATCGTGTCAGATTTTGAAAATATACTTTACAGCGAAAGAAATCCAAGCTTTTGTGAGTGTAGCATTCAATGCTAGATTAGTTAGCCTGATATTAGCTCGGTTAGCTTGGTCACGAAAGTCAGAAAAGCAATAAAATTAATCGCGTACCTTTGATAATCTTCGGATGTTTCCACTCACGAGACTCCCAGTTACACAACAAATGTTCTTTTTGTTCGATAAATATTACTTTTATCACAAAAAAACGCCATTTGGGTTGCGCATTATGTTGAGAAAACAAAAGCCTTGTTCCGTTCGACAAATTCCAAAAAGTATCCGTAATGGTCGTAGAAACATGTCAAATGTTTTTTATAATCAATCCTCAGGTTGTTTTTAACAAACATAATCGATAATATTTCAACCGGACCATAACCTATTCTTTAAGATAGAAAAGAAAATGGGGAGCCCCTCGCGTGCAGGAAACATTCAGAGGACACCTGACTACTTATGGAACATCTCGCTCATTTTTCAAAATAAAAGCCTGAAACTATGTCTAAAGCCTGGTCACAGCCTGAGGAAGCCATTGGAAAAGGAATTTGGTTGATACCCCTTTAAATAGAGGATAGACGGTCCAGGAAACACAGATTTAAAAAAATATATATATCACTTCCGGGTTATATTTTCTCAGGTTTTCGCCTGCAGAATAAGTATTCTTATACTCACAGACAATATTTTGACAGTTTTGGAACCTTTGGAGTGTTTTCTATCCTAATCTGTAAATTACATGCATATTCTACGATCTGGGCCAGAGAAAATGTCCGTTTACGTTGGGAACGTTAAAAAATATATATATAATAATCTGACCCCTAGCGCTAAGAGGTTAATGGTTTTGACCACGCTCCACTGCTTTGATTGGTGCCGCTAGAAATCATAGGTGTCTATCCTATAATGAAAAGGCACCCACTAAAGAAAATTCCACAAACTTGTTTATCAATTTTGTGCTGCTGTTTCATTTGTATTGGTGTTTAGTTTCATGTCTGATACGCTCAGGGTGTCGTTACATATAATTTGCGGTGTGCATCATGAGCAAAGTCATTGTAGCCTATAATTTAACTTCCCCTTGCTGTGAGAACCATGGTATGAGCATGGGTTGACTTGGCATTGTTGTAGCACAGTGTAACGTCCTGACCAGAGTTATTATGTGTTTTGCTTGTTTAGTGTTGGTCAGGACGTGAGCAGGGTGGGAATTCTATGTTGTGTGTCTAGTTTGTCTGTTTCTATGTCCAGCCTAATATGGTTCTCAATCAGAGGCAGATGGTAATCGTTGTCCCTGATTGAGAATCATATATAGGAGGCTTGTTTTGTGTTGGGATTTTGTGGGTGTTTGTTTCCTGTCTCTGTGATTGTCTGCACCAGATAGGTCAGTCTCGGTTTTTGCACATTTTGTTATTTTGTATGTTGTTTGTAGTGTTTCACTTGTTCTTTATTAAACATGTTGAACACTAGCCGCGTTGCACTTTGGTCCAATCCTTGCTACTCCTCTTCGGATGAAGAGATGGAGGAAAGCCGTTACACACAGCTAAATATGGCCTGCCAGCAGCCTACCAAAAGTTGCACTGTGTCCATTACAATGCAGAAAAATTTGTCTCTAATCAAAACCATTAAAAAGTTAGGCTATCCATATTACCGGAGCTTCATCGTACTCTTTCTATTTCAATGGCGGAATTCTAGGGCTGTGATGATACTAGAATTGTGATATTCTTTCCATGGCAAAAATGAAAACACGAAGCAGTCCAAAACTCTTTCGTCCTTTAAAATTCTGCTGTATGTAAAATATTCTGTGCTATAGCTAGGAAAATGTATAAATGCGACTCTGGAAGCAAACATAATGATGTTTGTTTCCAACATTAAGGTGGTTGACGAAGTAATTGAAATCTCCTGCGTATTTTGTTTTCTTGCCACGGCACTAACGAGTATTGCGATACTGGTATCGTCCAGAACCTAGCGGATTCGCAGCCACAATTTATGGAACATGCCAAAACTTTAGATAGCAAAGTCAAAGATACGTGTTCCCCCTATCCATCTGTGTCGAGGTTTCCCTGAATGCATATGACAAATCCAGCTCCAAAACAAGCCATAGCCTAGCTAGATAAGGTTAGCATGCTAGCTAGCTACACTGACAGTGCCCTACTTGTTGTTATTTCGCCACTCCATGTGGAAATAACCACAATGTTCCCACCCCCAATTTGTGAATATGTATTAGCAGCCTGCGTCATAATTCGGAGGTGGAACCTAAATGATAATCTTCGCTGCAGAACAGGAATTACATCGAAATTGGAGCGACATTGCCCTCTGGTCTCTTGCATCAAACACAACATTTTCAGTCACCTCCTTGCCTTTAAAGCTAAATTCCTACAATTTTTGCCATGTGAATATGATGTCTGATTGAGAATGACAAACATAATTAATGGGGGCCCCCTGTTTAGATAACTGGCTAGACTAACTATCAATCTAAACATTGACATGGCTAATTGTCAACTAATTGAGTGACTGACATAAGAGAAAAACTGCTGATGCACAACCAAATTTAGAAATTGCACCTGTTGTACTTTACTATTCTTACTCTCAAAAGTAAGTCGCGACCCTGACTGAGTTCCAAAAAATTAAATGTTGGGGCCAGGGGCCCTAACCAAAAGCTTCTGTCACTTACGTCTAAAGCTGGCCCTTCTTAAACGGGGTACAAACACTTGTCACTGTAGCGATAACCAATAAGGTACATCCTTTGAACATTCAGTTATAGGTACTTAATCTTAATAGGGGGCGCCATTTCCACTTTGGGAAAAAATCGTGCCCAAATTAAACGGCCTTGTACTCTGTTCTAGATCATATGATATGCATATTATTATTACTATTGGATAGAAAACACTGAAGTTTCTAAAACTGTTATTATATAACTACTATATATTATATAATTATATTGTGAGTAAAACATAACTAATTTGGCAGGCAAAGTTCCAAACAGGAAGTGAAAATTCTGAAATGGGTCTCTGTGACAGGCCTTGCCTATTCAATTGCCTTGTATTTATGGATCTGTATGCACTTATACGCCTTCCACTAGATGTCAACAGGCTGTAGAACGTTGAATGAGGTGTCTAGCCTGATGTGGGACCGAATGAGAGCTTTTGGAGTGACAGGTCAGCCATATTGGCAGTATTTTGCTACGCAGTTGGGAACGCCATATCTTTGTCTGCAATGCGTTAGGTAGACACGAATAAATGCTCCGTCTGGGACGTTATTGGATACATACGAGAAAAACATACTAAAGATGGATTCTCAACTGAGTTTGACCAGTTTATTCGACTTTTATTATCAGTTTTTGAATTTTTCGTTCCATGCGCCAAACGTTGATGGACACTTGAGCTCCACCATGCTAGCCAAAGTTGCTAATTCGACAGAAGAAATGAACATTCTAAAACAAAACAACAATTTATTGTGGAACTAGGACTCCTTGCACTGCATTCTGATGAAAGATCATCAAAGGTAAGAGAATATTTATGATGTTATTTCGTAGTTTTGTGGAATATGTTGACTCCAACATGGCGGAGAATGGCTGAGCGCTGTCTCAGATTATTGCATGCTGTGCTTTGTACTAAAGTTATTTTTTTAAATCTAACACAGCGGTTGCATTAAGAACCAGTGTATCTTTCATTTGCTGTACAACATGTATTTTTCAGCAAAGTTTATGATGACTTTTTTGGTTAGATTACGTGGCTGTGTAAAATTTCTCCGGACAATTTGGTGCATTTTGGTGCCATATTCACAATGTAAAACCAGGATTTGTAGCTATAAATATGCACATTTTCGAACAACACATAAATGTATTGTATAACATGATGTTATAAGACTGTCATCTGATGAAGTTGTTCAAAGGTTAGTGATTCATTTTATCTCTATTTGTCGGTTTTGTGAAAGCTATCTTTGCGGTGGAAAAATGGCGGTGTGTTTTTTGGATATTGTGGTGAGCTAACATAAATATATGTTGTGCTTTCGCTGTAAAACACTTAGAAAATCGGAAATATTGGCTGGATTCACAAGATGTTTATCTTTCATTTGCTGTACAACATGTATTTTTCATAAATGTTTTATGATGAGGAGGATCCCGGATCCGGGAGGGTGATTAAGTAGAGCTTAATTGGACTGTAGTTAATACCTCATATAATACCTTTACCACAGATACAAAAATATGCCTTTAAAAAAAGGTATATTTTATCTTTATAGGGTATCACCACTGTGACAGAGTCATAAGGGTACCTCTACTATAGGCCACTTAAACTGGTACAACACCAACTCATGGGTGGCCAAAGATAACTGACAGCCACACCCCCACTAAGCCACACTTCCAATATACTTTCCTAGTGTGTCTTGTAGAGTTACCACCCATGACTCTATTTGTTACTGACAGAGGTATGTGTCACACCCTGATCAGTTTCACTTGTCCTTGTTATTGTCTCCACCCCCTCAAGGTGTTGCTTGTTCTCCCCAGTGAATTTATCACTGTGTTTACATTTACATTACATTTAAGTCATTTAGCTGACGCTCTTATCCAGAGCGACTTACAAATTGGAAAGTTCATACATATTCATCCTGGTCCCCCCGTGGGGAATGAACCCACAACCCTGGCGTTGCAAGCGCCATGCTCTACCAACTGAGCCACACGAGCCTGTCTTCCACTCTGTACCTCCTGTTTCCTGTCTCTCTGTGCCATTTTGTCTTGTATGTTTCCAAGTCAACCAGTTTTTCCCATTCTCCTGCTTTTTGCGTTCTCCTTTTTCTAGTCCTCCCAGTTTTGACCCTTGCCTGTTTCTGGACTTTGTACCCGCCTGCCTGACCATTGTGCCTGCCTTGACCACGAGCCTGTCTTCCACTCTGTACCTCCTGGACTCTGATTTGGTTTTGACCTTTTTGCCTGTCCACAACCATTCTCTTGCCTACCCCTTTGGACTAATAAACATTGTGAGACTCCAACCATCTGCCTCCTGTGTCTGCATTTGGGTCTCACCTTGTGCCTTGTTAGTATGGTTGTTGAATTTGTTAATTTTCTGTCCTTCATGAAGTGAGTTCTTAGGCAAATGTTATCATTAGGTTATGACAATAAATTACATATCTCATAAGGCCTAGTTTACACTAATACAGTGACCTTAAACTCATGGTTTTACGGGCCACATCAGGCCTGAAATCCTGGTTGCAAAATTCCAGCAAATGTTAAGATTTCCTGCTAATTCCCTCCCATTTCCAGGAATCTTCCAACCAGGATTTCTGGAAAACCTGGGAATTTTGGGAAAGTTACCAGAATTGTGCAACCCTACCTAAAAGTCACATTATACTGGCTTGCAATGTGATGTGTAGATCCTATTTGAATTCATTCAGAGTTAGGATATCCAACATGAATTTTCATTCACCTACAACCAATGTTCCCTCAAAAAGTCTGCTTAGAGCAAACTAGGTTGTGACAATTCTGTGCAACTTCCGGCACGCATTTACTGTGAACACTGAGGCCTACCAGAGTGGCCTACCATCAAAAACAATGGAGAAAAATGCATCCCATAAAAACATGGAAATAGCTGTTCTCTCATTAAGCTCAGTTGCTGGCAATGTGTGGTGTTCAATGTAGGCCAACATTTTGTGAGACTTTAAAAAAAACATGCAGGGCTTGACATTAACCTGTTCATCTACTTGTCCTTCAGACAAGGAGGTGACTGAAGATGTTGTGTTGTTTGATGCAAGAAACCACTTTACAAAATAAATGTCATTATTATTCCCATACAATTATTACAGAGAATCAGACAAATTATGGTACGCTCTGACTATTGGCTACTTAGCTTATTCAAGACCATCTCAAAATATTTACCTGACTCACTTTTCAAAGATGGCTTGAAATGCACACATTTTGTGCTCTTGTTGTAGGAAGCAACCACTCCCCCAACTGGGATAATAACTCACTAAAATCAAATCAAATCTAATTGTATTGGTCACATACACATGGTCAGCAGATGTTATTGTGAGTGTAGCGAAATGCTTGTGCTTCTAGTTCCGACAGTGCAGCAATATCTAACATGTAATCTAACAATTCCACAACAACTACCTAACACACACAAATCTAAGTAAAGGAATTGAAATAAGAATATAGACATATATATATATATATGGATGAGCAATGACAGAGCTACATAGGCAAGATGCAATAGATGGTATAAAATACAGTATATACATATGAGATGAGTGATACAAGATATGTAAACATTATTAAAGTGCCATTATTAAAGTGACTAGTGATCCATTTATTAAAGTGGCCAATGAGTGATGGCTGTTTAATAGTCTGATGGCCTTGAGATAGAAGCTGATTTTCAGTCTCGCTCCCAGCTTTGATGCACTTGGACTGACCTCGCCTTCTGGATGGTAGCGGGCTGAACAGGCAGAGGCTCGGGTGGTTGTTGTCCTTGATTATCTTTTTGGCCTTCCTGTGACATTGGGTGCTGTAGGTGTCCTGGAGTGCAGGTAGTTTGCCCCCGGTGATGAGTTGTGCAGACTGCACCACCCTCTGGAGAGCCTTGGGTTGTGGGCGGTGCAGTTGCCATACCAGGCGGTGATACAGCCCGACAGGATGCTCTCAATTGTGCATCGGTAGTAGTTTGTGAGGGTTTTAGGTGGCAAGCCAAATGTCTTCAGCCTCCTGTGTGGGTGGACCATTTCAGTTTGTCCGTGATGTGTACGCCGAGGAACTTAAAACGTTCCATCTTCTCCACTGCTGTCCCATCGATGTGGATAGGGGGTGCTCCCTCTGCTGTTTCCTGAAGTCCACGATCATCTCCTTTGTTTTGTTGACATTGAGTGAGAGGTTGTTTTCCTGACACCACACTCCGAGTGCCCTCACCTCCTCCCCATAGGCTGTCTTGTCGCTGTTGGTAATCTAGCCTACTACTGTTGTGTCGTCTGCAAACTTGATGATTGAGTTGGAGGCGTGCATGGCCACGCAGTCATGGGTGAACAGGGAGTACAGGAGGGGGCTGAGCACGCACCCTTGTGTGGCCCCAGTGTTGAGGATCAGCAAAGTGGAGATGTTTCCTACCTTCACCACCTGGGAGCGGCCCGTCAGGAAGTCCAGGACCCAATTGCACAGGGCGGGGTGGAGACCGAGGGTCTCAAGCTTAATGGTGTTGAATGCTGAGCTATAGTCAATGAACAGCATTCTTACATAGGTATTCCTCTTGTCCAGATGGGATAGGGAAGTGTGCAGTGTGAAGGCGATTGCATCGTCTGTGGACCTATTGGGGCAGTAAGCAAATTGTAGTGGGTCTAGGGTGATAGGTAAGGTGGAGGTGATTAGCAAAGAATATGAACAAATGTGCACAGGTGGCTTCATGTACACTATATACAGTATACAAAAGTATGTGGACATCCCTTCAAATTAGTGGATTTGGCTATTTCAGCCACACCCATTGTTGGGTGTATAAAATCGAGCACACAGCAATGCAATCTCCATAGACAAACATTGGCTGTAGAATGGCCTTACTGAAGAGCTCAGTGACTTTCAACGCGGCACCGTCATAGGATTCCACCTTTCCAACAAGTCAGTTCGGCAAATTTCTGCCCTGCTAGAGCTGCCCCGGTCAACTGTAAGTGCTGTTATTGTGAAGTGGAAACGTCTAGGAGCAACAACAGCTCAGCCGCGAAGTGGTAGGCCACACAAGCTCACAGAACAGGACCACCGAGTGCTGAAGCGCGCAACACGTAAAAATCATCTGTCCTTTGTTGCAACACTCACTACCGAGTTCCAAACTGCCTCTGGAAGCAACGTCAGCACAAGAACTGTTTGTCGGAAGCTTCATAAAATGGGTTTCCATGGCTGAGCAGCCACCCACAAGCTTAAATCACCAAGCGCAATGCCAATCGTCGGCTGGAGTGGTGTAAAGCTTGCTGCCATTGGACTCTGGAGCAGTGGAAACACATTCTCTGGAGTGATGAATCACGCTTCACCATCTGGCATTCCGACAGATGAATCTGGGATTGGCAGATGCCAGGAGAATGCTACATGGCCCAATGCATACTGCCAACTGTAAAGTTTGGTGGAGGAGGGATAATGCTCTGGGGCTGTTTTTCATCGTTCGGGCTAGGCCCCTTAGTTCCAGTAAAGCGAAATCTTAACGCTACAGCATACAATGACAATTCTGGACAATTCTGTGCTTCCAACTGTGTGGCAACAGTTTGTGGAATGCCCTTTCCTGTTTCAGCATGACAATGCCCTCGTGCACAAAGCGAGGTTCATACAGAAATGGTTTGTCGAGATCGGTATGGAAGAACTTGACTGGCTTGCATAGAGCCATAACCTCAACCCCATCGAACACCTTTGTGATGAATTGGAACACCGACTGCGAGCCAGACAAAATCGCCCAACATCAGTGCCCGACCTCACTAATGATCTTTTGGCTGAATCAAAGCATGTCCCCGCAGAAATGTTCCAACATCTAAAGGAAAGCTTTCACAGAAGAGTGGAGGCTGTTATAGCAGCAAAGGGGGGACCAACTCCGTATTAATGTCCATGATTTTGGAATGAGATGTTCGACAAGCAGGTGTCCACATACTTTTGATCATGCAGTGTAGCTCTCGCTTTGATCTCAAAACAAGCGCATCTACTTACAACCGCTCATACTGTAGCCTAAACACAGTCCAGTTCAAAGTGAATGGCACAGATCCATATATGGAACAATTTGCACCCTAACCATATCCTTATTTCAAAGAGTGTAGGACAAGATTGGAAAACCCCTTGATGCCCTTGAAATTGTGTTAAGAGCTATTTGATTTGGGTTGGATATATACAGTGGGGAGAACAAGTATTTGATACACTGCCGATTTTGCAGGTTTTCCTACTTACAAAGCATGTAGAGGTCTGTAATTTTTATCATAGGTACACTTCAACTGTGAGAGACGGAATCTAAAACAAAAATCCAGAAAATCACATTGTATGATTTTTAAGTAATTAATTTGCATTTTATTGCATGACATAAGTATTTGATACATCAGAAAAGCAGAACTTAATATTTGGTACAGAAACCTTTGTTTGCAATTACAGAGATCATACGTTTCCTGTAGTTCTTGACCAGGTTTGCACACACTGCAGCAGGGATTTTGGCCCACTCCTCCATACAGACCTTCTCCAGATCCTTCAGGTTTCGGGGCTGTCGCTGGGCAATACGGAATTTCAGCTCCCTCCAAAGATTTTCTATTGGATTCAGGTCTGGAGACTGGCTAGACCACTCCAGGAACTTGAGATGCTTCTTACGGAGCCACTCCTTAGTTGCCCTGGCTGTGTGTTTCGGGTCGTTGTCATGCTGGAAGACCCAGCCACGACCCATCTTCAATGCTCTTACTGAGGGAAGGAGGTTGTTGGCCAAGATCTCGCGATACATGGCCCCATCCATCCTCCCCTCAATACGGTGCAGTCGTCCTGTCCCCTTTGCAGAAAAGCAGCCCCAAAGAATGATGTTTCCACCTCCATGCTTCACGTTTGGGATGGGTTCTTGGGGTTGTACTCTTCCTTCTTCTTCCTCCAAACACAGCGAGTGGAGTTTAGACCAAAAAGTTATATTTTTGTCTCATCAGACCACATGACCTTCTCCCATTCCTCCTCTGGATCATCCAGATGGTCATTGGCAAACTTCAGACGGGCCTGGACATGCGCTGGCTTGAGCAGGGGGACCTGCAGGATTTTAATCCATGACGGCGTAGTGTGTTACTAATGGTTTTCTTTGAGACTGTGGTCCCAGCTCTCTTCAGGTCATTGACCAGGTCCTGCCGTGTAGTTCTGGGCTGATCCCTCACCTTCCTCATGATCATTGATGCCCCACGAGGTGATATCTTGCATGGAGCCCCAGACCGAGGGTGATTGACCGTCATCTGAACTTCTTCCATTTTCTAATAATTGCGCCAACAGTTGTTGCCTTCTCACCAAGCTGCTTGCCTATTGTCCTGTAGCCCATCCCAGCCTTGTGCAGGTCTACAATTTTATCCCTGATGTCCTTACACAGCTCTCTGGTCTTGGCCATTGTGGAGAGGTTGGAGTCTGTTTGATTGAGCGTGTGGACAGGTGTCTTTTATACAGGTAACGAGTTCAAACAGGTGCAGTTAATACAGGTAATGAGTGGAGAACAGGAGGGCTTCTTAAAGAAAAACTAACAGGTCTGTGAGAGCCGGAATTCTTACTGGTTGGTAGGTGATCAAATACTTATGTCATGCAATAAAATGCAAATTAATTACTTAAAAATCATACAATGTGATTTTCTGGATTTTTGTTTTAGATTCCGTCTCTCACAGTTGAAGTGTACCTATGATAAAAATTACAGACCTCTACATGCTTTGTAAGTAGGAAAACCTGCAAAATCGGCAGTGTATCAAATACTTGTTCTCCCCACTGTAGTTCATTCAATATGAGCTACTAAGCCAATTCACATTTACATTTTTAGGATTCGGGTGCCTTTTTCAGCACTGTGGCAGTACTGTAGCCCCTATATGCTGTCTTGGCAACCACAGTTGCTAAGCTATTTCAGATGCAGTAATGGCAGTATCATGAAAGTATGCACCACTCAGTTTAGCCGTGTCTATACTATGACTCCTTGTCTGTCCAAAACAATATTTTTACACATGTAAAAAAATATGACAACAAGAAGTAACTTAAAAATTCTTCCGTATTTGAAAATGATCCAAACAGGGACAAACAAACACTGTAAAATAAAACAGACAGATGAAACACACTTCATGGGGGATTCACTAAACATACAAACCAGTAAAAAACATATATTATTGTTTTTCTGGATGAATCACTATCCAAATAAAAATACAATTGTTAGGACTGTTTGGCCTATTAGACTGTGGGACAGTAACTACCAAAAGCTGAAACTAACTGACAAGACATTGGGTTTGTTTTATTCGGTGAAGTGGCACAGTTAGTGGCACAGCACAGGTATAAACCAAATCCTAAAACTTTCAAAACATGACCTAGTCTAGTCAGAATTCAGTCATTCAATTGTAAATAATCTCTTTATCTGTGTGTCTGTCTTCCCTGGTCCTCTGTTTATGTCTCCCCCTGTTGCTTTGTTTCATTTTGAATGAAAGACAGACAGGTCAAATCCAAGTTTATTGGTCGTGTACATAGATTTGCAGATGTTATTGCAAGAGCAGCGAAATTATTGGGTTTCTAGCTATAACAGTGCATTAAAAATACCTAGTTGTACAAAACAATACGCACATAATCCAAAAAGTACACATAAATAAATAAATACATTTTAGAACGAGCAATGTCAGAGAAATGAATATACGAAGTCGGAAGTTTACATACACCTTAGCTAAATACATTTAAACTTAGCTTTTCACAATTCCTGACATTTAATCCTAGTAACAATTCCCTGTCTTAGGTCAGTTAGGATCACCGATTTAGTTTAAGAATGTGAAATGTCAGAATAATACTAGAGAGAATGATTTATTTCAGGTTTTATTTCTTTCATCACATTCCCAGTGGGTCAGAGGTTTACATTAAACTCAATTAGTATTTGGTGGCATTGCCTTTAAATTGTTTAACTTGGGTCAAACGTTTCGGGTGGTCTTCCACAAGCTTCCCACAATAACTTCAGTGAATTTTTCTCCTGAAAAATTCCTCCTGACAGAGCTGGTGTAACTGAGTCAGGTTTGTAGGCCTTCTTGCTCGCACACGCTTTTTAAGTTCTGCCCGCACATTTTCTATAGGATTGAGGTCAGGGCTTTGTGATGGCTACTCCAATACCTTGACTTTGTTGTCCTTATAACTTTGGAAGTATTGTTGGGGTTATTGTCCATTTGGAAGACCCATTTGCGACCAAGCTTTAACTTCCTGACTGATGTCTTGAGATGTTGCTTCAATATATCCACATCTTTTTCCTGCCTCATGATGCCATCTATTTTGTGAAGTGCACCAGTCCCACCTGCAGCAAAGAACCCCCACAACATAATGCTGCCACCCCTATGCTTCACACGGTTGGGATGGTGTTCTTCAGCTTGGAAGCCTCCCCCTTTTTCCTCCAAACATAACGATGGTCATTATGGCCAAACAGTTCTGTTTTTGTTTCATCAGACCAGAGGACATTTCTCCAAAAAGTATGTGCAGTTGTGCAGTTGCAAACCGTAGTCTGGCTTTTTACGGCGGTTTTGGAGCCGTGGCTTGTTCCTTGCTGAGCGGCCTTTCAGGTCACGTCGAATATAGGACTCATTTTACTGTGGATATAGATACTTTTGTACCTGTTTCCTCCAGCATCTTCACAAGGTCCTTTGCTGTTGTTCTAGAAGTGATTTTCACTTTTCGCACCAAAGTACATTCATCTCTAGGAGACAGAACACATCTCCTTCCTGAGCGGTATCATGGCTGCGCTGTCCCATGGTGTTTATACTTGCGTACTATTGTTTGTACAGATGAACGTGGTACCTTCAGACGTTTGGAAATTGCTCCCAAGGATGAACCAGACTTGTGGAGGTCTACAGTTTTTTTCTGAGGTCTTGGCTGATTTCTTTTGATTTTCCCATGACGTCAAGCAAAGAGGCACTGAGTTTGAAGATAGGCCTTGAAATACATCCACAGGTACACCGCCAATTGACTCAAATTATGTCAATTAGCCTATCAGAAGCTTCTAAAGCCATGACATAATTTTCTGGAACATTCCAAGCTGTCAACTTAGTGTATGTAAACTTCTGACACACTGGAATTGTGATACAGTGAATTATAAGTGAAATAATCGCTGTAAACAATTGTTGTGAAAATTAATTGTGTCATGCAGAAAGTAGATGTCCGAACCGACTTGCAAAAACTAGAGTTAACTTTTTAGGGATAGGGGTAGTATTCGGAAATTCGTATGAATGACGTGCCCAAAGTAAACTGCCTGTTACTCAGGCCAAGAAGCTAGGATATGCATATCATTTGTAGTATTAGATAGAAAACACTCTGAAGTTTCTAAAACTGTTAAAATAATATCTGTGAGTATAACAGAACTGATATAGCGGTCGAAAACCAGAGGAGAATCCATCCGGAATAATATTTTTTGGAGGTCACCACCCATTGAAATGGCTGTCTATGGGAAAATCAAAGGAATACCTCCCAGATTGCAGTTCCTAGGGCTTCCACTAGATGTCAACAGTCTTTAGAAAGAGTTTCAGGCTTGTTTTTTGAAAAATGAGCTAGAATTTGTAGTTTTTCTAAGTGGCTCTCATTTTTACTGTAGTATTGTGGTGCGCGTGGATGAGGGCGCACACTTCGATATTTATCTCCGGAAATGAACATACTATTCTCCGTCTTAAATGTTATCGTTTATTTACATATTATGATACCTGATGATTGATTAGAAATGTTGTTTGACTTGTTTGGACGAATTTTATTGGTATCTTTTGGGATTCCTTTGTATGCATTTTGAATGAAGGAATCAGGTGGATTACTGAATCAAGTGCGCCAACTAAACTGACTTTTTTGGGATATAAAGAAGGACTTTATCGAACAAAGTGACCATTTGTTATGTAGCTGGGACCCTTGGGATTGCAAACAGAGGAAGATCTTCAGAGGTAAGTGATATATTTTATCCCTATTTCTGACTTTTGTGACGCCTCTGCTTGTTTGGAAAATGTTTTTAATGCTTTTGTATGCAGGGCGCTGTCCTCAGATAATCGCATGGTAAGCGATTTTTGAAATCTGACAAAGCGGCTGGATTAACAAGAAGTTAAGCTTTAAACGATGTAAGACACTTGTATTTTCATGAAAATGTTATATTCCGAATTTTGTATTTTGAATTTCGCTCTCTGCTAGCACCCCACCTATCCCAAAGAGGTTTTAACAAGAAATTTGTGGAGTGGTTGAAAAACGAGTTTTAATGACTCCAACCTAAGTGTATGTAAACTTCCGACTTCATCTGTATATGCCACATCTTCAATCTAAGCCTAGAAGACAGTGTGTCCTCAGGCCTGAAGGGAGGCAAAGGTCATTCCGCTGCCCAAAAATAATTGTTCAAACAGCAGACCTATCAGCCTGTTAACTTCTCTCAGCTACGGATCCCGGTAGCGGGTTTAAATTCGACAACATACGGTGATCGCCACATAAATAGTTATATTAAACATTCCTGAAAATACAAGTGTCTCAGATGGTTCAAAAGCGTAGAATCTTGCTAATCCAACTGCGTTGTCAGATTTAAAAAAGGATTTACTGCGAAAGAATACGGTGCGATTATCTGAGCACAGAGCCCCATACCAAAATACTATTTCAACCAGCACAGGCGTAACAAAATCACAAATTGCAATGAAATAAATCGTTTACCTTTGAATATCTTGCTCTGTTTGCAATCCCAAGGCTCATTGTTACACAATGAATGGTCTTTTGTTCGGTTAAATCCATTTTTATAGCCTAACACGAAACATTTTGTGAACGCTTATCTCTTTGAATTCCGTGTCATTAAATTTTCGACGAAACATTCGACGTAAATACACAGACTAAACGTGACTTTAATTGGGGATCCTAATTAATACTAATACCTTCTCCTCCTTCTAAATGGTAGCAGGGTGAACAGGCTGTGGCTCGGGTGGCTGAGGTTGGTTAGTTTGTGTGTCTCCAAGTCTTGCTGCACCCTGAGGGTGTGTTAGGGGTAACAGACAGTCAGAAAGGAGTATTTCACAATTCAGTCAAATTAAAGGGTTAGCGTCAATGTTCCCTCAAGTTTTGGGGGGCACTGAGCAAATTTGAGGTCTTATGAGCGGAACTTCCGGTGTGCGTTTACAGTGAACACTGATGCTTTACCCTATTTGAGCATAAAGTAGGCCTACCAACAAAACCAATGGAGAAAATCCCATAACATTTTCACATTTGAAATATATTATGATTTATATGATATAGCCTACAGTAGCCTAAATGTGGTTTTGAATGCAGACCTAAATTTCATGAGACTTTTAAAAATGTTTTTACATTATGAAAGGCATGACATTAATTAAAACTTTTTTTACTTGGTCTGTAACACCATGGGCCAAATAGGTGACTTTAAATGGCATTGCATTGTTTTGTATGATGCAAGAAACTACTTTAGAAAATCAAATTAATTATTATTACCATACAGAGAATTAGACAATGAACATATTGGCCTATTTTTATAGTCAAGCCTGTCTTAAAATAGAACACTGCCTTTTTTTCCAAAGACAGCTTGAAATGTAGCCTACACATGTTGTGCTCTTGTAGGAAGCAGTAACTCCCCATTGCTGACCTATTTCTTATTTATAACCATGCTAATAACTCGCTAACTAGCAAAGAATATCAACAAATGTGCATACACACTCTGATTTGAACTGATCTGAAAAGCGAATTAATGATTGAAAGACTGCTTGTAGGCTACCTGCGCCAACATAATTCTACTCTGTTACGCTCTGGCATTGTCTACAACAAAATCACAGAATCAATCTTTCAAAGTTAGATTTGTTTTGTTTTGTTGCATTTAAAAGGGGCTGATATAATGCTGTTTCGATCACAGAAAAAACTTTGATCTATATAGTGTAAACTAATGGGTCGAACTCAGTGAAATTCAATCTCTTGTATATCTGTGCAGCATGGCATTTCTTCTGTGTGGCAGCCCTGGAGGAAGTGCGCAGTTTAGAGGGAACAATGGTTAGCGTGGCTCGTTATTAAGCCTTTCCTTCACTTGGCCACTCATAAAGTCAGCGGTAATCTAATTAGGGACAGGCTCTAGAAGCTCAATGGAGTGGAGGAGAGGAAAGAGATGGTTACTCACCTCAGTTAAAGTATTCTCTTTATTTATTTATTTTGTGCTCTCTGTTCTTCTTTTGTTATTCTCTCTTTCGGTTCTAAGTTAGGACAGGTTCTAGAGACACACAAAGGAGAGAGATGGTTACCTCTGTTCTGTCAGAGTATTCTCTCTCTAATGGTGCCGGAGGGGATGGCTGCCGTATTACGGGTTCCTAACCAATTGTGCTATTTTGTGTATTTTTTTGCATTGTTTACATAATGTTTTCTGCTACCGTCTCTTATGACCAAAAATAGTTTCTGGATATCAGAACAGCGATTACTCATCTCAAACTGATTTTTTCTTTAATGAGTTTGACATGAAGGATATCTCGGACCAGGCTCAAATCCCCTTCATTCGCACGAAGAGGAGATGGAGATACAGGGGCCGCAGATCCAGGTGCCTTGTGAGAATTTCTACCATCCATACTATTGGCCAACGTGCAATCACTGGAGAATAAACTGGATGAGCTCCGTTCGAGACTATCCTACCATCGGGACATTTAACACTTTCACTGAGTCGTGGCTGAACGACGACATGGATAAAATACAGTTGGCTGGGTTTTCCGTTGGCAAGACAGAACAGCTACCTCCGGTAAGACGAGGGGTGGTGGTCTGTGTCTATACGTCAATAACAGCTGGTGCGCATTCTCCAATATTAAGGACAACTCAAGGTTTTGCTCACCTGAGGTGGCGTACCTCCTGATAAGCTGTAAATCACACTATCTACCACTGTAATTTTCGTAGATGTCTATTTACCACCACAAACCGATGCTGGCACTAAGACCGCACTCAACAAGCTGTGTAAGACCATAAGCAAACAAGAAAATGCTCATCTAGAAGTGACACTCCTAGTGGCTGGGTTCTTTAAAACTTAAATCTGTTTTACCTCATTTCTACCAGCATGTCACATACACAACTAGAGGAAAGAAACTCTAGATTTCCTTTACTCTGCACCAGTGGAGGCTCATCAGAGGAGGAAGGGGAGGACCATCCTCCTCAGTGAATTTAATACAAATTTAAAAGTTATCATTAGATAAAACTATACTTAATATAATCACGCCACCAAATAATTGATAAAAAACACTATTTTGCAAATAAAGTCTACAGTAGCCTCAACAGCACTCTGTAGGGTAACACCATGGTGTAGCCGGAGGACAGCTAGCTCCCATCTTCTTCTGGGTACATTGGCTGCATTCCAAACACTTAAAAGACACCCTCAGCCCTCAAATTAAGTGGACACTTCTGATGACGTATCATGATATCTGACGAGTTGACACTTGCAGGGCAAGGGGCGAGGGAAGAATTAATGAATTTTAAATGGACCGCTCTTGCCCAGAAATGTGTCACTCGTTTATGTGTTGTGTTTTCAGTCATCATGGAACTGTGCCTTATATGTACCTTATATGTGCTACACTCAATTATGATTGCATTTCACATATTGGCTAGAAGACAACGCATCCGCAGACATCGAATGTTAGCATCCTACTATATCAGGTAGATTGCAAATTACAATGTATAAGTGTGATGTCAGGGAAAGTTATGTGCGCAAGTTAACGTTTCCAAAAGCTAAGCAAACAAAAACATCTTTACTTTTATGAACGTGTTTGAGCAGTCATGTGCATTAGTAGCACAATTTCTAACTTATTTACATTTGTTTTTACTTACACTTGTATGTCAACTTCTCCATATTAATGTTGGTTTTAAAACCTCTCAGGGATAGGCATCCCGCTAGCGGGATAACTTCGGGTGAAAGTGGAGGGCGCGCAATTCAAATAAATAATCATAAAAATTATGGATATTAAACATTTAGGTACATATAAGTGTCTTATATCGGTTGAAAGCTTAAATTCTTGTTAATCTAACTGCACTGTCCGATTTACAGTAGCCATTACAGTGGATGCATGCTATGCGATTGTTTGAGGACGGCGCCCCACATCTAAATATTTTTCCAACGGCACAGGTGTCACGTTCCTGACCTATTGTTCCTTTTTCTGTTATTTATTTAGTTGGTCAGGGCGTGAGTTGGGGTGGGTTGTCTTTGTGTGTTTTTGTTTAGTCTAGGGGTGTTGTATGTGTATGGGGTAGAGAAGAGTGAGGTTGTCTAGTTATGTCTATGGCTGCCTAGATTGGGTCTCAATCAGAGACAGCTGTCATTCATTGTCTCTGATTGGGAGCCATATTTAAGGCAGCCATAGGCAGTAGGCTTTTGGTGGGTAGTTGTCTATGTTGAACGTTTGTTGCTTGTCTGTGCACTTACGTTATTTAGCTTCACGGTCGTTTGTTGTTTTGTTAGTTTGTATATAGTGTTCGTTTTGTGTTTTCTCTCTCTTCTCAATAAAAGAAGATGGATTTTGCACACGCTGCGCCTTGGTCCAATCTCTGTCAAGAAGACGATCGTGACAACAGGTTTCATAAATTCACAAATAGCGATGAAATATTCACTTACTTTTTGAAAATCTTCCTCTGATTTGCCATCCAAAGGGTCCCAGCTATAACATGTAGTTTCAGTTCATTAGATAAAATCCTTCTTTATAACCCAAATAGTCAGATTAGTTGGCGCCATCAATTTGAGTAATCCACTCATTCAACATGCAGAGAAAGGAATCTGAAAATCTACCGCTAAACTTTATTAAAACAAGTCAAAATACGTTTCTATTGACTCCTCAGATACCCTAAAATGTAATCAAACTATAATATTCCGCACAGAAAGAAGTATTTTCAGTAGGAAACCAATTTTAGCAGTTGTGGCTTCCACCCCACCCATGGGAATTGCATCCTGGGAGCTAGAATTCAGTATGCCCCTATACTTTACATTGTAAGAGCATGGGCTCTCAAAAAATATATATTCCGGTTGGTTTTTCTTTGGATTTTCTCCTACCATATTGTCACGTTTCTGACCTTATTTACTTTTTTTGTTTTTATTTTGTTGGTCAGGGCGTGAGTTGGGTGGTTATTATCTATGTTGTCTATTTCTATGTGGGGTTTTCTAGTTTGGCCTGATATGGTTCTCAATCGGAGGCAGCTGTCATTCATTGTCTCTGATTGGGAACCATATTTAGGTAGCCTGTTTTCACTGTTGGGTTGTGGGTGTTTTTGTTTCCTGTGTCAGTGTTTGTGCCACACGGGACTGTTTTCGGTTAGATTCTCTTTGTTATTTTGTATTGTGTCATGTTCAGTTGTTTCTATTAAAACATGGACACTTACCACTCTGCGTTTTGGTCCGATCCCTGCTACACCTCCTCTTCAGACGAAGAGGAGGAAATCTGCCTGTACACATATCTATTGTGTTATAGTCTCCTACATTATTTTAAAATTTCTACAAACTTCAAAGTGTTTTCTTTCCAATGGTACCAACTATATGCATATCCTGGCTTCAGGGCCTGAGCAACAGGCAGTTTACTTTGGGCACATCAGTCAGGCGGAAATTGAGAAAAAAGGACCCCAGCCCTAAGAATTACGTTTTGGCTGACTACTTAGCGGATATACAATCATGGCAAATTGAATAATGGGGCATTTCAGGCCCGGAGTGAACATAATTGTACACGCTGCAAGTGAAATGAATTA
The DNA here is from genome assembly GCF_045679555.1 of Salvelinus alpinus. Taxonomy (NCBI): domain Eukaryota; kingdom Metazoa; phylum Chordata; class Actinopteri; order Salmoniformes; family Salmonidae; genus Salvelinus; species Salvelinus alpinus. Next base: position 37,071,343 of record NC_092096.1, on the reverse strand, counting down.
ACAACATTACAATTCAGAAGCAATTCAAACACCTTTGGAATCTAATACCAATTCATTATAAGAAATAAACTCACTACTTGGTTCTATCAAGGGTATCACACTATAAACATGTTCTCTTTATTTTGGTTGTTTCAGATTATTTTGTGCCCAATAGAAATTACTGATAAATTATGCATTGTGTCATTTTGGAGTCGCTTGTAAATTTTAAATAATAATAGAATGTTTCTAAACACTTCTACATTAATGTGGATACTACTAGGATTACGGATAGTCCTGATGAATTGTGAATAATGATGAGTGAGAAAGTTACAGACGGACAAATATACACCCAAGACATGCTATTTGACAAGGGCTATGTTGAGAGGTAGCTTGCATGTAAGCATTTCATTGCACTGTTTACACCCCGCTGTATTCTGTATATATGAAGAATATAATTGGATTTGATTTCTTTTCAATTGATTTTTGACAGTAAGGATGCTTGCCATTTCAGGAGACAATTCTAAAAGAGTGTACACCAGGGCTATATCTCTGGATAAATTTGGCCAGGAGGGCTTTTTTTTTAAGCTCCAATGCGCACCAATGGGGTTAAGCAAGCTCAAAATAATTTGGACATGGGTTGTGCACGACTCATCGGGATTTATTATTTAATTTATTTTGATGTGGTACAGGGAAAATGTAATAATACACATCTAGAACCTTGTGTATGTTGCCTTGGTGGAGTCATTTTCTGTTTAAATTTAATTTAATGCATGGGAAAGCATATCCTTATACAATAACAAAAATCTATAATCATTCCATCTGAAGTTAATACCCTATTTGTCATCACCCTAGAGAGTTTACAATAGGGATTCTTATTGGAGATGTCCTTCTCACCTAACATCCCATGCTGATGAGATATTCTATGTAAGGTAATATCGTGAGAGTAAATTCGAGCCTGGTGAGAGGGTTACAATAGTCACAAGCTTGATGTAATCATTGCGTGCTAGAAATATGGGATCAAATACTAAACTTGTGACTACTTTAATACACATAAGTTAATTTATCCCAATACTTTTTGTTCCTCTTAAATGGGGGGACTATGTACAAAAAAGTGCTGAAATAAAAAGTGCTGTAATATGGATGAAAATACCCTCAAATTAAAGCTGACAGTCTAAACTTGATATCATTGCAAATTCAAAGTGCTTAAATACAGAGCCGAAACAACGAAACAATTCACTATCCCAATACTTTAGATGGAGTATTTGGCTGTTTTGACTGCCAGAGCCAATTCACACTTTAAAAATGACATTTATGGGAGTAGGACGAAAGGTGGCAACAAGAGGCAGTGTTGTCTCCAGCACTGGAACTGTCAGGTCCTGAAATTCCACAAGCTCGACAAAGCACTCATCATCCTCCCCTTGGACATCAGGATCACCTGTCTCCAGTTCCTCAATGGCAGCCTTGTAATCCTGCAGCACCAAACCAGTCTGATCAAAGAGGTACTCCAAACCTATCAGCTCCCCTAAAGAAAAAAAACTACATAAATATATGAGAATACACCGGACTGAGAATGGAATAATTCTATAATAACATTTCACAAAGAGAAATGTGTTGCTGTTTGTAATAAGTTTAAAAGCTGCATTAGATTAACTACATTAAAATGATATTGCCATTACCAGTGTATTTGCGTGGAATAGTGTAAGGAACCATATGTTCCAACTGATGACCTTCCTATTGCACAGAATGTGGGCAATACAGCTTTACCTACCAGAGCTTCCTGGGCATCCAGAGCAGCAAAGGATGGGATGGGCAAAGTAGTATGGGCAAAGTACCTCTCCCTCTCTGCTGAGCTGCAGATGATGGTGGAGGGCGGTTGTCGCGAGAATTTTCAATCCCAATGATGATAACAAAAAAACTTTCCCAGATTTCCCACTTTCTGGTTGGATTTTTTCTCAGGTTTTTGCCTGCTATATGAGTTCTGTTTTACTCACAGACATCATTCAAACAGTTTCAGAAACGCCAGAGTGTTTTCCATCCAAATAGACTAATAATATTTATTGTGAAGTGGTTGTTCCACTGGATATCATAAGGTGAATCCACCAATTTGTAAGTCGCTCTGGATAAGAGCGTCTGCTAAATGACTTAAATGTAATGCATGCATATCTTAGCTTCTGGGACTGAGTAGCAGGCAGTTTACTCTGGGCACCTTATTCATTCAAGCTACTCAATACTGCCCCCAGCCATAACAGACTATTTTGATGGTCAGAGTCATCGGACGTTAAACTAGCTAACGTTACGTTACTTCGATAACCTGTGTCAGTGTCAAAACACCAGTTTACTAACGCGTGAGATAGCGTTACTGTAGCTACACTGTAAATCTTGTTAACTGAACCGTGCTAACATATTAATGTAGCCTAATACACTGATCTTACCTGCTAGATATTCCGACTGATGATGATGATCAATGAAAACAGCAGACAACAAAAAAATTGTAGCAAACGTAAATTAATAAAAAATTAACCTCTAACGAGCCTCTACCCCGGGTCCGGGATCACCCCCCATCCCCCCACACACTGATTAGCATAGCTAGCATAGCTTCACAAGTAGATAGTAGCATCTAAATATCATTAAATCACAAGTCCAAGACACCAGATGAAAGATACAGATCTTGTGAATAAAGCCACCATTTCAGATTTTTAAAATGTTTTACAGGGAAGACAAAATATGTAAATCTATTAGCTAAACACGTTAGCAAAATACACAATTTCTTTGTCCACCATTTTTTCTCTCCACCAGTAGCTATCACCAATTCGGCTAAACTAAGATATTGATAGCCAATAACCTATAAAAAACCTCTTCAGATGACAGTCTGATAACATATTTATGGTATAGGATAGGTTTTGTTAGAAAAAAGTGCATATTTCAGGTAGAAATCACAGTTTACAATTGCACCGACCATCACAAGACGACTAGAATTACTATAGAGAGCAACGTGTATGACCAATTTACTCTTAATAAAACATTTCATAAGAATAGACAAAGCATAGCAATGGAAAGACCCAGATCTTGTGATTCCAGACAATATTTCAGATTTTCTAAGCGTTTTACAGCGAAAACACAATAAATCGATAAGTTAGCATACCACATGTGAAAACGTTACCAGAGCATCGATTCAGCCAAAGAGCGCTATAACGTAATCACCGCCAAAAAATATTAATTTTTTCACTAACCTTCTCAGAATTCTTCCGATGACACTCCTGTAACATCATTTTACAACATACATATACAGTTTGTTCGAAAAGGTGCATATTTAGCCATACAAAACCGTGGTTACACAATAAAAATACTAGGAAATCAAGCCTCAATATGTCTGACGTCATCTATCAGAGTGATCTAGTTTAATTGAAAGCTAATCATATACTTGACTAAAAAATACAGGGTTGACAGGAATCGAAAGACAAATTAGTTCTTAATGCAACCGCTGACTTACATTTTTAAAATTATCCTTACTTTTCAATACAGGGTTCGCCAAGTGACGCGATAACAAACAAAATGGCGAAATATGCGTTTAAAATATTTCGACAGAACAACGATTTATCATATTAAATATTGCTTACTTTGAGCTGTTCTTCCATCAGATTCTTGGGCAATGTATCCTTTCTATGTTGTAATCTTCTTTTGGTCGATAGATGTCCTCTGTCCTTCGAAATATCCACTAACGATCGAACGGGACCCCAAAACGTGTCCAAAGTTTCAGAGTGCACAACAAAGAAATTCCTCAAAATCGCACTAAACGGATATAAATTGCTATAAAACGGTTCAAATTAACTACATTATGATGTTTTTAACAACTATAACGAGTAAAAACATGACCGGAGAAATATTGCTGGTTAGACAACGATTTGGAATGAGGCAAGTCCGATGTCCTTCACGCTTCAGGCGCGCGACGAGAAAGGGAGGTACCTCTACGTTTTGTTGATTTATAGTGGCTGTGATTGTGCAATCGATTCCATTCAAAACGTGATGACGTACAGACACCCAGAGGAAGACGTAGGCAGTGTCGGTTTCTTCATAGCATTCACTGTCGCCTTAAAAACAGACTCCAGATCAGGGGTAAAAATTTCTGAAATCTGACCCCTGTCATGAAAAGTGCTGTAGATATTGTTCTGTACCACTCAGAGACAAAATTCCAACGGCTATAGAAACTAGAAAGTGTTTTCTATCCAATAATAACAATAATATGCATATTGTACGATCAAGAATTTAGCACGAGGCAGTTTAATTTGGAGACCAAAATATGCTAATGCGGAACAGCACCCCCTATAGTTCCAAGAAGTTAATATAATAAAAGATAATTTGCGAACAAAATTACATGAGGAAATATATTTTTCCATGGTCCTCTTCTAGCGTTTAAAGGTCCCGCCATAGCTCATAGCTAACGTTACTTCTGAAAATAACGAAAACCTGTGAACAAATTTACCTAAAAGGAAATATATTTTTTCATGGTCCTCTTGACTAGAGTTTAGAGTTCCCGCCATAGCTCTATCCTCATTCGTCAATTCTTGGTTACTTCTTTGTTGCACTGGCGTCTCGGATTGGTTGGCGAGTGCAATTCTTGGTTACTTCTTGGTTGTAGACGGCGATATGATTGGTTGTCGCAACCAGACATTTCCTCGACTCACAGGTGTCAGGGTGGGGGCCGTAACCGAAAGGTTGCAGGATCGAACAAGGCAGTTAACCCACTGTTCCCCGGTAGGCCGTCATTGTAAATAAGAATTTGTTCTTAACTGACTTGCCTAGTTAAATAAATGTTAAATAAAAAATAAAAAACATTTGCTAGCCAGACGGATTACCAGGATGTGTACTCAGAGCATGCGCAGACCAACATGCAAGTGTCTTTACTGAAATGTTTAACCTCTCCCTGACCGAGACTGTAATACCTACTTGTTTCAAGCAGACAATCATAGTCCCTGTGCCCAAGAACGCCAAGGTAACCTGCCTAAATGACTTCTGCACTGTAGCACTCAAGTCTGTAGCCATGAAGTGCTTAGAAAGGCTGGTCTTGGCTCACATCAACACCATCATCCTGGAAACCCTAGACCCACTCCAATTCGCATACCGCCCCAACAGATCCACAGAGGACGCAATCTCAATTACACTCCACACTTCCCTTTCCTAGTAGATAAAAGGAACACCTACAGTGGTTTGTCCTTTAAAAGTTGCAGCGTACTGCGGCGCAACTTGCATGGTGCCGCAGAATTCTATGGCACGTGTCAACCACTGGTACCATTAATGCTAGTTAGTGCTAGTTTGACCACCAGAGGGCATTTGATAGCCTTCAATAGTGGCAGTAGTAGATAATTTAATACCTTTTTTGTAAGAACATAGTATATGGGGCTGATTTTAAGAAATGTAGCTTAATTAATTAGACTAATATTTTGGTGTTTCTATTCAAAGAAAAACCTTTTGGGTTTCCGTTAGGATGGAATGGAAAATATGGCGCTGTACAACGTGAGGTCGGGAGTAGCCTACAGTACTGGGCTATTTAGCTAAAGGATCCCTGTGTTGTGTGGGCAGGCCAGTCATGTATAGCCGTAACGTACATTTTGGTGACCTTATTTGACCTTTTCTGCTGCTTTTAAGACACGGTTCAATCCCTCCTTGGGGCACTACTTGAGTAAATAAAACAATCACATGACAGTAACTATTGTTCACTCTTAAGTATTATTATTCTAATATGTATTCATTATAGAATTTTGTCAGTTATTATTGATAAACCTAAACTGCACTCTTCCTCCCCTCCCTCCCTATCTCTCTATTTTTCAGCTCTAGATGACAACACCTGCACACAGTCAAAGGGTTACAGGTCTGCCGACTTCCTTCTGGTCACACATTGTATTCTGAGAAATATCCAATAAACCAAAGACATTGCTTTAACTGTGAATGTACTTTATTGCAGATATTTTCCTCAAATAACATGGAGCATACATAAAATAAACAAGTTATTACAATTTGTGAGAGAGGGAGGCATGTTTTTCAACTCAGAAAGAAAGCGCACATAATTTCCTCAAACTGTACATTTTAAGCAAAAGTCTTTTACAATATTGTCAATCACACATTGATTTGATAGATATTTAGAGTAATTATGCAGATTTTGATAATGGATATATAGGAGTAGATATCTCAAATCCTCAAATATAATGGAGCATACTAGAGGTCGAACGAGGCAGAACGTTCCTATGCCGTCATTGAAAATAAGAATGTGTTCTTAACTGACTTGCCTAGTTAAATAAAGATTAAATAAAGGTGTATTACAACCAAGTATTCATCCCCTTGGTGTTTTTCCTATTTTGTTGCATTACAACCTGTAATTTAAATGGATTTTTATTTTTATTTCATGTAATGGACATACACAAAATAGTCTAAATTGGTGAAGTGAAATGAATAAAAAAATAAAAATAATAATAATCTAAACAGAAAAGTGGTGCGTGCATACGTATTCACCCCCTTTGCTATTACGCCCCTAAAAAAGATCTGGTGCCACCAATTACCTTCAGAAGTCACATAATTAGTTAAATAAAGTCCACCTGTGTGCAATCTAAGTGTCACATGATCTCAGTATATATACACCTGTTCTGAAAGACCCCAGAATCTGCAACACCACTATGCAAGGCGCACCACCAAGCAAACGGAACCATGAAGACCAAGGAGCTTTCCAAACAGGTCAGGAACAAAGTTTTGGAGAAGTACAGATCAGGGTTGAGTTATAAAAAAATATCAGAAACTTTGAACATCCCACGGAGCAGCATTAAATCCATTATTAAAAAATGGAAAGACTATGTCACCACAACAAACCTGCCAAGAGAGGGCCGCCCACCAAAACTCACGGACCATGCAAGGAGGGCATTAATCCATCTATCGTGTCAGATTTTGAAAATATGCTTTACAACGAAAGCAATCCAAGCGTTTGTGAGTTTATCAATCACTAGACAAAACAGTAAGAACAGCTAGCCCCAAATTAGCTTGGTCACGAAAGTCAGAAAAGCAATGAAATTAATCGCTTACCTTTGATAATCTTCGGATGTTTCCACTCACGAGACTCCCAGTTACACAACAAATGTTATTTTTGTTCGATAAATATTACTTTTATCACAAAAAAAATTTGCGATTTGGGTTGCGCATTATGTTCAGAAAACCAAAGCCGTGTTCCGTTCGACAAATTCCAAAAGGTATCCGTAATGGTCGTAGAAACATGTCAAATGTTTTTTATAATCAACCCTCAGGTTGTTTTAACAAACATAATCGATAATATTTCAACCGGACCATAACCTATTCATTAAGAGAAAAAAGGAAAATGGTGAGCTCCTCTGTCGCGCGCAGGAAATATTCAGAGGACACTTGACTACTTTTGAAAAATGTCACTAATTTTTCAAAATAAAAGCCTGAAACTATGTCTAAAGCCTGGTCACAGCCTGAGGAAGCCATTGGAAAAGGAATCTGGTTGATACCCCTTTAAATGGAGGTTAGACGGGCCAGGAAACACAGTTATTTTAAAAAAAGTATCACTTCCGGGTTACATTTTCTCAGGGTTTCGCTTGCAGAATAAGTATTGTTATACTCACAGACAATATTTTGACAGTTTTGCAAACTTTGGAGTGTTTTCTATCCTAATCTGTAAATGATATGCATATTCTACGATCTGGGCCAGAGAAAATGTCCGTTTACGTTGGGCCCGTTATTTAAAAAACAAAACAAATTCTGACCCCGAGCGCTAAGAAGTTAATCAAAACAGGAACATTTTACATTTGGCTAGAAATTCAAAAGGAAATTATCTTAATTTAATGGAGTGAGTTAGGTCTGCTCTATACCAAATTAGCATACCCCCTGAGTCCCTTCCCTGTTTCACACCTGATAGTTTGGTGGATGGGACTACCAGCTCTCTGTAACCTAGAGGGCAACCAATGGGTCCGTCTCCTCTATACCAGGTTTCTTGCAGGATGACAATGTCTGTATTACCGATTTCTTTGTTGAAGTCCGCGTTCCTGCTCTTTAGGCCAAAGGCAGATGACCTCAGGCCTTGGATATTCCAGGATGATAGAGTAAAGGCTTTGTGTTCCATAAAGTGTCCAATGTTGTTGGTCGTGTGGTTTGGCCTCAGGCCAGTAAGTGTGAGCAGCCTGCTGAGCATCTGGTACATGCCATTGGCTTGGGCTAGTGTAAGAGTGGGGGTTGGGCCTGTTTCCCCGCTCACTGCCTGGGCGTATGTGTGACTTCCATTTTGAGGCCCTCTTTGCGGGGGTGGGGTGCATGGGGTGGGCAGGAGGAGCATAGGTCTGATCTGAGGGGGCCTAAATGGGGTGTGGACATGGTTGACATGGGGGGGGTGTTGATTGGTTGGGGTGGGGGTGTGGATGTGGCTGGTGGTGCTGTGGTCTGGATGTAAGTCCTCTTGGCGTGGGTCCTCTATGTGTAGGTCCAGGGGGGGGGGGGGTCCCGCAGGTCTGGGAGGGTGTCTCGCTGGTCTGGGCGTTGTGTCTATTGATCTGTTGCTCCTGTGTGTAGTGTTGGGGATACGTTTGAGAGCGATGTCCTTTAGAGTCCGGGCAAAGGTGGGCACTGCTGCCTTGTAGAGGTGGACCTGGTCATAGAGGCTGTTCACCACCTAGTGGTGGGCCAGGAAAACATTTGGTTTTGAGGCACAGTCACGGGAAATACTTGCGTTTACCCACTGTATTGTGGCAGGGTGGAAGTATTTTCGTGGTAGCAGGGTGGAGATAACCCCTTGTGCGTTGGGGAAAGTAGAAGAAGCTTTTTCAATCACTCCCTTCAGTGCTATGGCCACCCTTTCCTGCTGTGCTCTCAGGTCGTTTGTGCCTTTGTGTATTATTATGTGGCTAGGTGAACCTAGTTGGTACTCAGACAGGTCTAGGGCACGCTAGGTGTTTGGACACCAGAGTTTAGACACACTGTGTTTGGGAAAAAGTTTTTTTCTTGTATATATTTCCCATTTGAATCCATAAGGAGAACAATCTGTGTCTTGTGTATGTCCTCAGTGGGTGTGGGGGGGTTGTCAGAAGGGCTATCAGGGTGGCTGACAGGGGGGGTGCTCAGAGGGGGTGAGAGCCCCTGGGCTTGGGGTTCTTAATTTGTCTGTTCTGCTGTGATGTCGACGCTATGGTCAGGGTCTGGTGTGGACTGTTCTGCTGTGGTGTCGAGACTTTTGTCGGGTGCTGAGGTGGGCTGTTCTGCTGGCTTCTCTGTGGGGGTGGCCACCTCTCTAGTGGGTTGTTCTCTGTCACACGCCATCCCCCTCACCCTCTCCTCCAGCAGTCTGATCCTCTCCTCTAGCGCGCTGTTCTTCTCCTGTTCCTGCTCTTTCTCCTGTTGAAGTTGTCTCACCACTGTCCCGGGTGCAGATATGTCTCTCTCCACCTCCAGCACTCCGGGTCTGGTTAAGAGAGTGTTGTTGTGCTGCACTGTTGTCTGGGTCTGTGCTGACTGGAGTGTAATCACCTGCTGTTCCAACTCCACCTGCCTTACCTCCAGTTGGGTAAATGTATCCTTCATTTCAATGAGAGGGTTGTACTCTGTGCTGGGAGGTTGACTTTCCGCTGGGGGTGGCTCGTCTATGGGGTTATATAATGAAGAGGTCTGGTCTGACCCACTCGGGGTGGGGGTATCTTTCTCAAGGGAGAGCTTCTCCTACTGGGCTAATTGTTTGATTAGGTGAAAGTCCAGCTGAAACTGTTTGGGGTTGCCCTGTACCATTACTGTTCCAGACTTATAGAGATTTATATTAGCTGACTCAGAGTCCTCGTTGTCAAGTATCCTGAGTTTCCACCCCTCGTTAACACCCCCTCTCTTAACAAAGGGGTAGTGTGCTAATATAGCACTGTGCCATGCCAGGGGATGGTTTGTGTGGAATAATAAGGTTGCTGATGTTCCCATTTTTTTTGTTGTAGTCTTTTCTTGCCTTATCATTCTTTACATACACAGGGTACTGTATTTTAATTACCTCTGAACAGCGGGAGGCAGCTTCTAAGGCCTCTCCATATGGTTGGAGTAGACTGTGTGACTCTCCTGCCATTGTTGGGCTAAAGAGCTTTGACACCCTTCACTTGATACGTCAGTGCTAATTGAAGCTGTATCAAGCTTGGCAGCCTTAATTTAGCATTCAGTCCTTATAAAGTAATGTGTATTTTTCTTTTTGGCTTTTTGAAATAAAATACAGTTTCAGACTAAACATTACTCACTCAGTTCCAGGTTGGATGGTGTTTTCAGGTTTCTGTTGTTTTCCAGAGAATTTGCTGTATAGAATAATAATCCTTGGTAGTGGTAAACCTTCCAGGTGATTCCGTAATACCGTCCTAAATCAGGTTGTAGGTTTTTAGTTTTGATTTGGAGTGAAGTTTATGTTGTAGAGGGTATCATCCTGTATATGTTCCTGACAAAAAATCCAAGTATATCTAACTCTAAATCTATCTTTTTATAAGAAAATGCAGGAGTCTCTCTCTCTCGCTCTCTCTCTCTCTCTCTTACAACCCCCCCCCCCCCCCCCCGCTGTGCTTGCGGATGTGTCCGAAGGGTAAGAGAAGTTCATCTCAACTACAGTATTGCACGACTTCAAGGAGAAGGGAAGTTGCTCATTCATCGAGACTGCTGGCTCAAAATCATGAAAAGAATGGTAAATCAGGTTTGCTGATGGAATGTGTCGAGATATCGTAATATCTCCTTGGATCGGATTCTGCACCAAGAGGTTTGAAAAAGTATTTTTCGGAAGGGGTGCTTTTGACAGATACCCCTCGTGTATGAATGCATTGCAGCTAGCGTTAGGGTAAGACAGTGTGGTCAGTGGAGAAGGCACTGTGACCTGTGACCATACATAGTTGGTTTTCCAATCCATCAGTGGGTGTAACCGATCCATCAAGTCTGCTCCGAGTAGCAGGGGTTCAGATTCGAGGCTGGTAATATACACAGGGTGAAGTTTCAGCATGACTCTCAATGTGAGAGGCGAGGTAGTCTGAGTGAAACCTCGAAGTGTAGTGTCGCATCGTTCCACTTTTAACCAACGTTTAGTTTGCTTCAAAGACCTTTTGAGACCATTGAACAATGTTTGAGAGATGAGAGATATTGTTGCGCCCAAATCAATTAGCACATGACAAGTTAAGCAGTCCTCCAGGACTGTTTCCAGATATGGCCGTTTAGATTCGCGTTTAGTGGACATATTCCCCACAAAGTGGAGTGGTCATTCGCAACAACGTGATGTACCATTTCTGTTCAAGGTGAAAACAGATTGACTTTTCTGATTTTGAGTGGGCTTAGCAAAGCTTTTGACATTTTTCTTCGCAACCTTTGTATCAGAGCCAATAGTCAAAGCTTGTGGACTTGTTTCTTGATCGAACGGGCCCTGAATAGGGTCTCGAGTGAGAGCAGGAGAAATTCGATTTTCAACATCCTTGCTAAGGATGTTAATTCCTGCGGACCTGGTGTCCGGCAATTCCACATCTAGTCCTTGTGACTTATCATTTCTCAAATTTTTCTCGCTTTAGTTCTTGACGTAGTGGAACGTCTGGAGAACATTGGTCTACATTTTGATTGCCCTTCAACCCTTTGTTACCCTTGTACTCTGACACTTTTTGTGGGTTGAGTGCAGGAACGTAGCGAACAGGTCGATTATAGCGATAGTCGTTTCCATGGCGATTCACTTTACAGTTATTTCGGCCACGGAGGTTATTGGATTCGTGGTAGAAACCGTTGTTGTGCGTCATCTCTCAACGCTCCAATACCTGATAATGCACCCTCTTACTGGAGTGAGTGCTCATGGTCAAACTTCAAAACCGAGTGGTCAGGGCTCTTAGCGTTGCGAGCTTTTGATGCCTCAAAAGCTGTGCTTGCAAGCTCTCTGAGTTGTATGATAGGCAAGCCAACGTGGGCTGTATGGCCCAAGTAGGTAAGGAAGGTGGGGTACACCTCAAAGCTGTTGTAGTCGTTTAGCAAGTGTTGCTGTTGTAGATGAATTAACCTCGTCAGGTATTTTTTCGACATTCGCTTCAACAGGTAAACCCTGTCAGAACCCGTAGCGTTCGGGTAGCCATCCAACGTGTCCTCCATGTCAGCTAGGAACGTCTCAATATTGTTTGTCTGACCTGGAACTGGGTCAAAGGTGGGGAAATTATTGACGAGTTTGTCAAGTCATTCCGTGCCAAGAGGGTTGGCTTCATCCTGTGGGGATATTGGGGTCGAAAGGCCAAGAGGAGAAGCCAAGCTTTGGCTTTGTTGGCAAAGAGGTGCCATATTGCTCAGTGCCGAATGGCCAAGAGGAGAAGAATGAGGGACTGGTAAGGGAGGCAAAGTCTGAAACCTATCATCTTCACTCCTTTGAGAACCGGACACCTGTTGCTTGGTTGGGTAGTCACGCTGTAGCGTGTGACCGTTCTGGAATTCCACCAGATTGTACCTAATGGTGTTATTCTGTTGCATTGCAGAGTCCACTTGAGCGCTTAGAGTACTGATTTTGGACACGTTAGTGTCGCACTTGCTCGTTTCGGTCTCAAACTTATCTGTCATGGTTTGCAGACAGAGGTCTTGACTACGGAGTGAGAGATTTTGTGATGAGATTTCCTCTGCTTGCTTAGAAATCATTATTTTCCATCTTCATCACCTGAGTTCTCTCATCATTCATTTAGTCAGCGACTTCAATGAGTTCTGCTGACCTGTCATCCAACTTAGTCATTGTGTTCATTAACTGATCGTATTTGGTCTGCAGCATTTGGAGAATGCTTTCAGTAACAATTTTGTTGAAGAGTTTGTGCTCGTTCGTCATAAGTTTTTGCAATTACATTTAACTTTTTTGGGATAGGGGGCAGTATTCTGAAGTTTGGATGACTGAGGTGCCCAAAGTAAACTACCTGTTACTCAGGCCCAGAAGCTAGGATATGAATATAATTGGTAGATCTGGATGAAAAAAACACTCAAAGTTTCCAAAACTGTTAAAACAATGTCTGTGAATCGAACAGAACTGATATGGCAGGCAAAAACCTGAGGAAAATCCATCCAGGAAGTGGGATTTTTTGATGTGGGTACTTTTCAATTGAATGCCTATACAGTATGTAAGGGGTTAGGACCCAGATTGCAGTTCCTATGGCTTCCACTAGATGTCAACAGACTTTAGACATTGTTTCAGGCTTGTTTTCTGAAAAATTAGGAAGAATGAGACCATTTTGTCAGTGGACTGTAGAATGAAGCAGAGCTGGTTTGTGCGCATGACCGATTGCGCGCCCTTCATTGTTTTTCCTTTCTATTGAATACGCTATTGTCCGGTTGAAATATTATCGATTATTTAGACAATAGAAAACCTGAGGATTAATTATAAAAATCGTTTGACATGTTTCGACGAACTTTATCAGTACTATTAGGATGTATTCGTCTGCATGTTGTGACCGCCTTTGAGCCAGTGGATTACTGAACAAAACGCGCCAACAAAACTGAGTTTTTGGAATATAAAAAGGGACTTTGTCGAAATAAAACAAACATTTATTGTGTAACAGGGACTCTTGTGACTGCAACCAGATGAAGATCATCAAAGGTAAGTGATTAATTTTATCGCTATTTCTGACTTTTGTGACTCCTCTACTTGGCTTGAAAAGGTTTGTATGCTTTTGTAAGCGGGGCGCTGTCCTCAGATAATGGCATGGTATGCTTTCGCCGTAAAGCCTTTTTGTAATCTGACACAGCGGCTGGATTAACAAGAAGTTCATCTTTAAGCCGATGTATAACACTTGTATCTTTTATGAATGTTTATTATGAGTACTTCTGTATTTTGAATTTGGCGTTCTGCTATTTCACCAGATGTTGTCGAGGTGGGTCACTAGCGGAACGCCTATCCCTAAATTAATTGTTCAGTTTTCCAACGCAGTTCCATAGCTATCAGAGTTTTTCCCCTTTTCTGCGTTTGTCATTCGTTTCCCGGTTCTCTCCACCTGTCCCTTTATCTTTACCCTTTCCTGCTCGTGCTTCAGCTGTGCACTGCGGTATTGGACCGATGCCAATCTTGGATGGCAAGACATCAGGGCTAAACTGGAGAGAACTTTTACAAGGCCTGCACCCGAAGGTTGATTTTGGAGAGCGTTTGTCGCGATTTCTACTTTTTTTCCCGCTAATGGCATAGTTAGGGTTGGTATCGCTGCTGAGGTCAGAAATCAATCCATTTATGGGTGAGGGTTCACTAATTGGCAGGGGAGTGGGGACCACTCCCTATGATAGCTTGCACATTATTTGAACATTTGAGAGGAGATTTTTTTTTTTATCCTATTTTTCCAAAGTTTGGTTTTGGAATACATTTTGGAAAGGCGATTGCGAAGACGATTGTAATCTATTTATAGATGTTAATGAACCATCAGTAATGTGGGAGTTGGACATGAATGAATTTGAAAAGCAAATTAACTTGATTAACTTCTTGAGAATACAGGGGGTGCTATTTTCCCATTAGCATAATTTGCTCTACAGATTAAACTGCCTCTTATTCAATTATTGCTCTTACTATATGCATATAAATAATACCATTGGAAAGAAAACAATCTCTAGTTTCTAAAACCGTTTCAATTTTGTCTCTGAGTGATACAGAAGTCATTTGACAGCACTTTCCATGACCAAGAAGAAAAAAGCAAGATGTGTATGCCAGCTTCAACGCTCTGCCTATATATGGTCGTGCCCCCTATGACCCGAAACACACCTCATTGGCCTTCCTCTGGGTGTCAAGAGGACGTCAGAGGAAAAATATCTTGTTTATCTGGGACTGACGTGAAATGAGAGCTAATTCTTTGGCGTGACCGACAACTTCCGGTTGTCTAAATCGTGCGACTTGTAGCTGCGATTGTCTTCCGTTGTGCGGCCATTATGGATGAAAACTATCTCCGTCTCGAAGTTTGTTTGATACATGTGACCAGATCATCGTAATGTATGTTTTTTCAATATAGTTTAATCAGATTATTTGAATTTTTTCGGGAGTTTTGTGGTGTTCCGTTGTCTGAATTTATTTACGTTTGAGAGATCCGTGCCACTCGACCGGTACCTGTGCTAAATGGAGTGGGAAAGGAACAATTCTGAACGGAACCAACGACTCATCTTGACAAAGGACACTTTGATCAACATTCTGATGAAAGATCAGCCATAGTAAGACCCAATTTACGATGTTATATCATATCTGTTGTGCATGTGAACTGGCCGTGGGCGCCTAGCCGAATCTGCCTGGTATAGCTATGCTAATTTAGCGCTACATTTTGTTTTCGTTATAAAACATTTCATAAATCTGAAATATTGTTTGGATTCACCAGATGTTGGGCTTTCAATATCTGTACGCTGTGTATTTTTCTGAAATGTTTTAAGATGAGTAATTCGTTATATGACGTTGGTCTCTGTAATTGTTCTGGCTGGGTCAGCACTATTTCAGATTGCAGCTGCAATGTAGAACTGTGATTTATACCTGAAAAATGCACATTTTTCCCCAAAAAAACTATGCTATACCATAAATATGTTATCAGACTGTCATCTTATGAAGTTGTTTCTTGGTTAGTGGCTATATATATTTTTATTTAGTCGAATTAGTGATAGCTACTGACGCAGGAAAAAGCTGTTGGGAGTAAAAATATCGTGTCCTTTGCTAACGTGGTTAGCTAATAGATTTACATATTGTGTCTTCCCTGTAAAACATTTTAAAAATCTGAAATGGTGGCTTTATTCACAAGACCTGTATCTTTCATCTGGTGTCTTAGACTTGTGATTTAATGATATTTAGATGCTACAAGTTACTTGTGACGCTATGCTAGCTATGCTACTCAGTGGGGTGGGGGGTGGGGGGTGCTACCGGATCAGGGTTGGTGACTCGTGAGAAGTTAATCAATGATAATGATTAATGATACCTGTATGGCCAACTGGGAATTAAACTTTAATTAACCTGAGTAGTTGGTTCATCTAGGTTAATATGGGAAAAGTTTAAAATGTCTCATTTAATTGGAAAAACCCGAAAGGTATGTTCGACAATTTAACTCATTAAATTGAATGAGACGATGATATCCAATCAATTGAGATGGTCTGTATTATAAGTGTAACCAGTAGAGCAAATGTTATGGTACATTCACCATTAGATTCACTTATTCCTAAGGCCGAAGCCACATGGAATTTCCGCGAAGGCGGGACATCCTTCAGTACTGGGTAGCCCAAATGTGACTGATTATTCGAAATTAATGATAAATCAAACCTGTATAGGCTATTCGGGAATCAACCTTTAAAAAAGTCTTGTCAATAGGGGGGCGCTGTTTTCACTTTGGAAAAAATTGTGCCCAAATTAAACTGCCTCGTACTCTATTCTAGATTGTACAATATGCATATTATTATTACTATTGGATAGAAAACACTCTCAAGTTTCTAAAACTGTTTGAATTATATCTGTGAGTAAAACAGAACTCATTTTGCAGCAAACTTCCATTAAGGAAGTGAAAAATCTGAAAACGATGCTCTGTTCCAGGGCCTGCCTATTCAATTGCCTAATATTTATCGATATGCATGCACTTCATACGCCTTCCACTAGATGTCAACGGGCAGTGGAAGGTGGAATGGGGTGTCTAGCTTGATCTGAGGTCGAACAAGAGCTTTTGGAGTGACAGGTCTAGAAATTTCTTTGTCTTCTCTGGCGCGCGAAGTACGTCGACATTGGCTTCTGAAAAGCGATCGGTATACACGGCGGATATTTCCGGCTCTGTTTTTATTTGATACATATTAGAAAAACATCATAAAGTAGGTTTTTTCAACCGAGTTTCATCAGTTTATTCAACGTTTATTGGGACTTTTGGAGTTTTCCGTTCTTTGCGTCGAGAGAAACTGGGAACGTCATCAACATTGGCTAGCATTGTGGCACGAATTCGACAGGAGAAAAGGACATTCTAAAACCAAACAACGATTTATCCTCGACCTAGGACTCCTTGTACAAGATTCTGATGGAAGCTCAACAAAAGTAAGAACAATTTATGATGTTATTTTGTATTTCTGTGGAAAATGTTGATTCCTAATCTCTGCCGTTTTGGCGGGCGCTGTCTCGCAATAACGCAAGCTGTTTGTTATGGTAAAGTTATTTTTTTAAATCTAACACGGCGGTTGCATTAACCTTTTCTCAATATAGGGGGTGCTGTTTCAACATTAGCATTTATCGTCTCCAAATTAAACTGCCTCATACTCAATTCTTGCTCGTACAATATGCATATTATAGTTATTATTGGATAGAAAACATTCTCTAGTTTCTATAGCCGTTTGAATTATGTCTCTGAGTGAAACAGAACCCATTCTACAGCACTTTTCCTGATATGGAGTGAGATTTCAGACATTTTGGCCTCTGGTCCCAGGTCAGTTTTAAAGTCCCTGTAAATCCTATGAGGATACAAACACTGCCCATACCTTCCTCTAGATGTCAGTAAGAGGTGACAATTTGAATGGAGTCGATTGCGCAATCAGGGCCAGTATAAAACAGAAAAGACCGGATGTACCGTTCTTTTCCCGCTGCGCCTCACGCAAGATGGACGTCGGACTCTCTCTCTTTCCAAGCGTTGGTTTAGCCACTTATATATCGCCGGTCATGTTTTTACTCGTTATAGGTGTTAAAAACATCATAAGGTAGTTCATTTAAACCGTTTTATAGCAATTTATATCTGTTTAGTGCGATTTTGAGGCATTGCTTAGTGATGCACATTGAAGCACCGGGCACGTTTCGTGGTCCCGGTCGAACGTTAGTGGGCATTTCGACGGACAAGAGGACAGCTTTCGACCAAAAGAAGATTAGACCCAAGAAAGGATACATTGCCCAAGATACTGATGGAAGAACAGCTCACAGTAAGAACTATTTATGATGATAAATCGCTGTTCTGTTGAAAATTTTTAAACGCATATGTCGCCATTTTGTTATGTGTAGCTTCGCTTGGCGGACCCGGTATTGCACAGTAAGGATAATTTTACAAATGTAAGTCAGCGATTGCATTAAGAACTAATTTGTCTTTCGATTCCTGTCAACCCTGTATTTTTTAGTCAAGTTTATGATTAGCTATCGATTAGACTAGATCACTCTCAAATATAGCGCCCGACATTTTCAGGGCAGTTTTGCTAGTATTCTCATTGTATAACCACGTTTTTTTGTGGCTAAATATGCACATTTTCGAACAAACTCTATATGTATTTTGTAATATGATGTTACAGGAGTGTCATCGGAAGAATTCTGAGAAGGTTAGTGAAAAAATTAATATATTTTGGTGATCATAACGTTATCGCTCCCCTTGCCTTTGATTCATGCTGGGGTAACGTTTGCACATGTGGTATGCTAATATAACGATTTATTGTGTTTTCGCTGTAAAACGCTTAGAAAATCTGAAATATTGTCTGAATTCACAAGATCTGTGTCTTTCCATTGCTATGCTTTGTCTATTTTTATGAAATGTTTTATGATGAGTAAATTGGTAATACACGTTGCTCTCTGTATTTATTCTAGTCGAGTTGTGATGGTGGGTGCAATTGTAAACTATGATTTCTACCTGAAATATGCAAATTTTTCTAACAAAAACTATCCTATACAATAAATATGTTATCAGACTGTCATCTGATGAGGTTTTTTCTTGGTTAGTGGCTATCAATATCTTTATTTGGCCGAATTGGTGATAGCTACTGGTGGAGAGAAAAAATGGTGGACAAAGAAAAATGGTGTCTTTTGCTAACGTGGTTAGCTAATAGATTTACATATTGTGTCTTCCCTGTAAAACATTTTAAAAATCAGAAATGATTGCTGGATTCACAAGAAGTGGATCTTTCATCTGGTATCTTGGACTTGTGATTGAATGATATTTAGATGCTACTATTTACTTGTGACGCTATGCTAGCTATGCTATTCAGCTTTTTTACTGGTGGGGGGTGGGGGGTGCTCCCGGATCCGGGTTTCTGACTCGTTAGAAGTTAAGAACCAGTGTATCTTTCATTTGCCATACAACAAGTATTTTTATATAAAGTTTATGATAAGTTCTTTGGTCAGATTAGGTGAGTGTCCAAAATATCTCCGGAAATTCTGGGGAAATGTTGCTACGTATTCACAATGTATAACCACGATTTGTAGCTCTAAATATGCACATTTTCGAACAAAACATAAATGTATTGTATAACATGATGTTATAAGACTGTCATCTGATGAAGTTGTCCAAAGGTTAGTGATTCATTTTATATCTATTGCTGGTTTTTGCGAAAGCTACCTTTGCGGTGAATAAATGCCGTTGTGTGTTTGGCTATTGTGGTAAGCTAATATAATTCTATATTGTGTTTTCGCTGTAAAACACTTAAAAAAATCGGAAATATTGGCTGGATTCACAAGATGTTTATCTTTCATTTGCTGTACACCATGTATTTTTCATAAATGTTTTATGATGAGTATTTATGTATTTCACGTTGCTCTCTGTAATTATTCTGGCTGCTTTGGTGCTATTTTTGATGGTGGCTGCAATGTAAAACTATGATTTATACCTCAAGTATGCACATTTTCGAACAAAACATAAATGTATTGTATAACATGTTATAAGACTGTCATCTGATGAAGTTGTTCAAGGTTAGTGATTAATTTTAACTCTATTTTGTCGGTTTTGTGAAAGCTACCTATGCGGTGGAAACATGGTGAAAATATGCGGTTGTGTGTTTGGCTATTGTGGTTAGCTAATAGAAATACATATTGTGTTTTCGCTGTAAAACATTTTAAAAATCGGAAATGATGGCTGGATTCACAAGATGTTTATCTTTCATTTGCTGTATTGGACTTGTGATGTCATGATATTTATATGCTATTATTTACTTGTGGTGCTATGCTAGGCTACGCTAGTCAGCTTTTACTGATGAGGATGCTCCCGGATCCGGGATGGGTGTTAAGTAAAGGTTAATTAACCTGCGAGCGTAGCGGTATCAAGGTTAATGTGGAAAAGTTTAAATGATCTCATTTGTAGAAACCAATCAATTTGATATTATTTAAAATGTCCATTTGAAAAAGTTAACAGAGAAAAATTTCCTCCTGTGTGCTACCTATATCCCCCCACTAGAATCCCCATACTTTAATGAAGACAGCTTCTCCATCCTGGAGGGGGAAATCAATCATTTCCAGGCCCAGGGACATGTACTAGTCTGTGGCGACCTAAATGCCAGAACCGGACAAGAACCTGACACCCTCAGCACACAGGTGACAGCATTCCCTCCCCCATATGCCCTCCTAGGCACAACTATGACAACATAACCAACAAAAACGGGTCACAACTCCTGCAGCTCTGTCGCACGCTGGGTATGTACATAGTCAATGGTAGGCTTCGAGGGGACTCCCATGGTAGGTACACCTATAGCTCATCTCTTGGCAGTAGTACTGTAGACTACTTTATCACTGACCTCAACCCAGAGTCTCTCAGAGCGTTCAGAGTCAGCCCACTGACACCCCTATCAGACCAGAGCAAAATCACAGTCTACTTGAACAGAGCAATACTCAATCATGAGGCATCAAAGCCAAAGGAACTGAGTAACATTAAGAAATGCTATAGATGGAAGGAATGCAGTTTGGAAACCTACCAAAAAAAAATTAGGCAACAACAAATTCAATCCCTTTTAGACAATTTGTAAACTTGGCAGTCGAAATTCTTAACTGTATATTTGACCTCTCAACTTCCCTATCAAATCTAAAAATCTCAAATAGAAAACCGAAGAAAATGAACAACAATGACAAATGGTTTGGTGAAGAATGCAAAAATCTAAGAAAGAAATTGAGAAACCTGTCCAACCAAAAACATAGAGACCCGGAAAACCTGAGTCTACACCTTCACTATGGTGAATCACTAAAACAATACAGAAATACACTTCGGAAAAAGAAGGAACAGCACGTCAGAAATCAGCTCAATGTAATTGAAGAATCCATAGACTAAGCTAGAAATGCCGTTCCAATTTCAAAAATTCCACAACGGTCTCGATCGAGATGTTTGTATAGAATTTTTGATATCTGTTATACTTTTTCTGTTATTCACTTTCTTGTCCTCTTTTTGTCCTTCATCCGCTTTCATTGGATTTCTCAAGATACTAAAGTGCCCCATTGTGACATCATTACTTCCAACTTACATTCCCTGTAAGTGAAATCAAGCAACTTTTGACACAAATCAGCTAATAACTCCACTTTGCAACCACTTAGACAAAATATGTCAAGTTTTCCAGCTTCGTCTACTTCTCTGCTACTCAAATCTGGAGTTTGGAGAGAAAAAATGATATTCGCATCAGAAGTTACAACAGTTTAAGTAACAGCACCAACATCATTTTCTGTAACATTTTGGCAAACAATGTCCATTTTGACCAATTCTGCAACAAGTTAGACAAAAAGTTAGAGTGTATGGGATATTCGTCTACTTCTCTGCTATTCATAGCTGTGTGCGGATTCAAAATATTTCGTACGGAACCTACGGTACAGCTGTTTTTGTAACTGCATTGCCACGTGTTTTTTCAAACTTTCCCAAACAACGGTCGTTTTGACCACTTTCAGGAACGTTTTTGAGGAAAAAAGTCCCAAA
This sequence comes from Salvelinus alpinus, assembly GCF_045679555.1. Classification (NCBI taxonomy): domain Eukaryota; kingdom Metazoa; phylum Chordata; class Actinopteri; order Salmoniformes; family Salmonidae; genus Salvelinus; species Salvelinus alpinus. The sequence goes on along the minus strand of NC_092096.1, from coordinate 37,049,762 downwards.
CCTAAAATCTTCCTCTGCTTCTCTGCTCTTCATAGACTAAGTCGGATTTCAAATCGGGGCTACCAATCTGTAACTATAGCAGTTTTCGTAACCCATCGCCTCTCTTTCATGTGTCTGTAAATCATGTCAGCATCAAGGCAATTCATTACTTTCCAAACAACTATCGTTTTGACCACTAAACAAACAGTTAGACAAACATAGTTTGGCTTAAAATCTTCCTCTGCTTCTCTGCTTCTCAAAGGCGGAAAAGCTTTTTAAATTGGGCCTACCGTTCTCGAGGGAGAGCGATTTAAGCAACCCCTCACCTGCTCTTCACTAACAGCTCTCTGTGTCAATACTGATATTCCAAAACGGAACCGTTGGCTAGGATACTCGCAGACGCTGCAGAGCCAAAATCATGAGGAGACACTCCTCCTACACCGTTTAATGTATACAATATATTTGTTTATTAGACATTCCAACATATAACACAATATCGAGATACTAAAAATGTATATGCAACATTTGAACAACTGTGATCCCCTCGGGTTGATCTTGATGTGATGGCTCTCTATGTATGTACATGTTTATAATCCACATAGTGTGAATATTGTTTTCCATAAAGTTATTAACCCCCTAAACCGAAATATGAAATTACCTTTAGGATCTTTCTTACCCCCTATTACTTTGGGGTTCTAATCTCCCTCTTTCAAAATCCCCACTGTGACCAAATCTCTAACATTCATGATCCTTAAATATATTTTAACCTTAAACCTCCCACAATAACTATTGTTAGTCTCAGTGACCTTACTGACAATATCAAAGTTTTATACATAGCTAAATACATTGTTGGAGACAGTTTTCATATCTTTCATTATGCAGACATTTGTTTATTAGATTATATTTCTCATTAAGAATACTGTTGTTTTAATTCTATATGGTTCCTGCATTGCCTTGGTCCCATGTTCTCTTATGGGTCATTGCTTTAAATTACAATATATCAATTATGTTCTCGGGTCAATTACTTAGAAGGGCTTGTGGTCCAACCCCTCCCGAGTGTTTCCAGGTCCATATTTGGGAGCCCTTATACATTCAGGATGTAAGGCTTGCTAGTTATGTCAAATGTTAGGAAGACTTGTTGGTTGTAACAAAAACAAAACATAAAAATTACATTTGACCCCATCTTTTCACATACTTTTTATATGGGTCTTTTTAATTTAGCCTGTTGTATGGCTCCAGCCAATTGGAGGCTCGGTGCATGTACAAAGAAAAAGGTAACCAATTCAAATATTGGTGGATGGTAACTAAAATAATGACATTGCAAGTAGTCCTGCTAAGGTTTTCAAGGTTTTATTGTTAGTGTTTTATGGATTTGCATATGACTGTGCATTATATGATACAGTCATAGGGAAGAGGATCTGATCAAGCCTATTGGTATTCTTGATCAATTATTGATCCCAAAAAGACACACACCTGTTATGGGATTAATTCCACATCTGTTTACATTGCTCGGTAGTGGATTAGCATGGTATGAGACACAATAAATAATACAATTTAAGTAAAGTACAAAATAAACAGCATTATCCTAAATTGAGGCCTGAATAAAAACATGTTATCACTTCAACATCATAATCTTTCAGAATGTACCTGTTTTCAGTATAGAATGACATGTATACAGATTATATGACAACTTTTTGTGTTTTGTCTGCATGTTTAAATTAGAGCTCCTTTAAAGTGTTTTCATCACTGCCTGGTAAACACATTCTTGTAAGTTGTCTACGTTGACATTTCTGGGTATGTCTCGCATGTAACATAATAATACTAAATATTTTTATAATAATACAAATCTGTCAACCAAATGTATTTCTGAAAACCCCTTTTTGCATCTTCAATAGTTGTCACAATGTGTTTTACAGATACCCTGGCTATAAAATCTAAGACCTATCAATGCATATGCCTCAGCACACACCCTAGGAGTCATAAACCTAGGAACAAAACTATAGAGGTACCATGCTCTGAGTGGACATTTAAGAGCACATGTCCTGTCTTTTTCAGAGAGAGAGAGAGAGAGAGAGAGAGAGAGAGAGAGAGAGAGAGAGAGAGAGAGAGAGAGAGAGAGAGAGAGAGAGAGAGAGAGAGAGAGAGAGAGAGAGAGAGAGAGAGAGAGAGAGAGAGAGAGAGAGAGAGAGAGAGAGAGAGAGAGAGAGAGAGAGAGAGAGAGAGAGAGAGAGAGAGAGAGAGAGAGAGAGAGAGAGAGAGAGAGAGAGAGAGAGAGAGAGAGAGAGAGAGAGAGAGAGAGAGAGAGAGAGAGAGAGAGAGAGAGAGAGAGAGAGAGAGAGAGAGAGAGAGAGAGAGATTTTTTTTAAATTATAAGAATACGTGCATTTGACATGTTGCCTAAAGAATTGTTGTCCCCGGTTTAAAAAAACATATAACTCCTGTTTAATATTATAATAATATCAAAATGTAATATTCAAATATTTCCCCGCCTCCAAATCTAATATATATTTTTTCACTAACCCACCTTCAGAAAGCTCCATTAGGACGGATTCACGGATGATCTTTTAGCTGTTCTAGGCTGATAACTCTTCTGGGCTGCTGGCCTGGTGTCTGGAGTTGCACTTTTGCCGTTCGTACAGAGTGGATAGAATACGGTCTGTTTCACTAGCCTCGCTCCGCGGTCTTGGCTCAAAGGAGAGATAGTCGGTAACGAGTTTACAGAGCGGGGGTGATGTTTTTTCGGGAGGCATCCCGTATGAATGTTTAGATTCACCCTAAAACCACAGGTGGTTATCTGGACATATTCTGTCTGCCGGGATTTCCTTTTGATTTGCTACCCCCTCATGGGTAGCTGCGTGGGGGATGTCTGATATAAATATATAGACCTGTGTGGGGGCCATTTGTTTATGCGTGGATTAGAAATAACATATGTTTTAACCCCAGGGATCGGTCTAGACAAGATATATTCTGCCTGGATTGTTTAACTTTTTAGCCCCCCACATCCTTGTGGGTGAGATAAATACGTATTTGAAAGGCATGTGTGTTAAGGAATCGAAAGTGCCAATTTTAAGAGCCGCACACCCAATTCTAAAACAGCCTCACGCACCTTTTTGGTTTCAAACGCCCCATGCAGTGACACACACCCCCCACCCCCTTTTGTTTTGAAACACACACACCTACTGGCCCGGCACACGCACACCCGCGCACGCACACGTCTTTTCTGAAATTATTTTTCTCCGAGACATGCATGATGATAGATCTAAAAGACAGTGCCCCTTCGTTAAAGGTAAGATACCTCTTTAAAACCATTGATTTAATTCAGAATATTTAGTACAGACCTTTTTAAAACATCTTATAGTTATTTAAAACATTTTTACTATTCCTTTATTACAGATAAAGGGGCAGGCTAGCCCTGACCCCCATCCGTCTCCAATTCACCCGCATCAAGACAGGCTCTCTTGCTCGTAGGATATCCCACACAAGCCCCATCTCCGTAGGTTTTCCTGGCACAATGTCGTTCACATCCAGACAGGCTTTGGAAATACATACGAACTAATATATATATTTTTGTAGCGTCTTTACTATATCTGTCATGTTACTGCGTTCTTTTTTAAATGTCCATAAACATGTGTGTAGAGTGTACACTTTTGTTTCACTGTAGATGTGTTTAAGATTACCAAGAAACACCTGATGTATCCCACAGCATTAATTAATAAGCTGGGTAGAAAATGAATTTGTTTAAATCATAAGTAAAGGCCTTTCAAAAAGAGGCTGTCATGATTGACTGTGACAGCCCCCACCCTGGAGAGCAGCTCTCCTTTGATCCCCTTCAGGGATTGCTAACTCTGGAAATTACTATGTTCTACACAGAGTTAGGTAAAGCCGCTCTTTGCCTCCCCTTACATGGGGAATAAACACCTAGCTGCTCTAAACATTGCTGTTTTTGGTGTCTCTAGGTTAATCTCTAGACTGCTGAATGAGGCCTGTTACCGCTTACTTACATAACCTTTACAAGGAGTTTGTGAAGCCGTTCAGTCATGGATGTATGTAAAACATATTTAACACTTATTGCTTGTTACAGAAGACTACTGTTGTACATTGAATATCCATTCATCCCTGTTACACCTTTATGTGTTGGCTCTCTATGCCTGTACATAGTGTGAAAAGTGGTTTCCCTAAAGTTATTAACCCCTAAACCTGAATCTGAAATTAACTTTATGATCTTTTCTTACCCCTATTACATTGGGGTTCTAATCTACCTCTATTCAAAATCCCCACGGTGTACATGCACCGAACATCCATAGGCTGGAGCCACTTGGAAGCTCGGTGCATGTACAAATAAAGAGACCTAAATAGGAAACTCAACAGTGTGTTTAGGCCGAGAAACATTATTTAGATGGTTGTTTTATTGTTGTTGAAAGCTTGAAATGTACATAATGAGAATGGACCTTGTTTCTAACACCCCTGTAGAGATTTACACACACACACACACACACGCACACACACACAATCCCCCACCCAGACATTCCTGCTTCATAGACAACAGCCCTAAGGACAATAAAATAGGGGGTGTGGGGCCATTCTCTTTGAAATGTTCAAACACAGATACCCCCAGTTCAACCAGGTCCCTACACATCAATCATCATGACAACTTCAAAGGAATAGATGCAATATAGATATAAAATAACACACCCTCTAACACGTGACAACAGGAACAGGATGTCCTGGCCGGATGCCCATATTTGGGCATGTACGCGTCATCCGGACATAGGGTCATAAATCAAAATTTGGACCTGTGCCGTCTACTTTATTCTCTCTCATGACTGTAGTATACTGTACCAATTACTCTAATGTATTTGCTGACATGACTGTAGTATACTTTAGTATTCACTGTTGTGTTTTAGCGGAGATGACTGTAGTATACTACGGTATTTATTGTAGTGTTTCAGCAGACATGACTGTAGTATACTGGACTATTCACTGTATAGTTTTTGCGAACATGACTGCAGTATGCTATAGTATTCACTGTAGTGTTTTGCGTACCTTACTGTATTATTTACTGTGGTTTTGAGGACATGACTGTAGTATACTATGGTATTGACTGTGGTGTTTTTTTTGACATTACTATAGCATTGACTGTAGTGTTTATGCGGACGTGAGTGTAGTATACTGTAATATTTACGGTATTGTTTTTGCTGACATGACTGTGGTATACTGTAGTATTCACTGTATTGTTTTTTGAATATGACTGCAGTACACTATTGTATTCACTGTAGAGTTTTTGCAAACTTCACATTAGTGTTCACTGTAGTGTTCTTTGTGGACTATATTTAAGAATATGAAATGTCAGAATAATAGTAGAGAGAATGATTTATTTCAGCTTTTATTTCTTTCATCAGTGGGTCAGAAGTTTACATACACTCAATTAGTATTTGGTAGCAATTATTTTAAAATTGTTTAACTTGGGTCAAACGTTTCAGGTTGGCTTCCACAAGCTTCCCACAATAAGTTGGCTGAATTTTGGCCCATTCCTCCTGACAGAGCTGGTGTAACTGAGTCAGGTTTGTAGGCCTCCTTGCTCGCACACGCGTTTTCAGTTCTGCCCACAAATGTGCTCTAAGATTGAGGTCAGGGCTTTGGAATGGCCACTCCATTCTTGACTATGTTGTCCGTAGGGCATTTTGCCACAACTTTGGAAGTATGCTTGTTGGTCATTGTCCATTTGGAAGACCCATTTGTGACCAAGCTTTAACTTCCTGACTGATGTCTTGAGACGTTGCTTCAATATTTCCACATTATTTCCCTACCTCATGATGCAATCTATTTTGTGAAGTGCATCTGTCCCTCCTGAAGCAAAGCACCCCCACAACATGATGCTGCCACCCCATGCTTCACGGTTGGGATGGTGTTCTTTGGCTTGCAAGCCTCCCCCTTTTTCCTCCAAACATAATGATGGTCATTATGGCCAAATAATTATATTTTTATTTCATCAGACCAGAGGACATTTCTCCAAAAAGTACGATCTTTGTCCCCATGTCCAGTTGCAAACCGTAGTCTGGATTTTTTATGGCGGTTTTGGAGCAGTGGCTTCTTCCTTGTGGAGCGGCCTTTCAGGTTATGGCGACATAGGACTTGTTTTACTGTGGATATAGATACTTTTGTACCTGTTTCCTCCAGCATATTTACAAGGTCCTTTGCTGTTGTTCTGGAGTTGATTTGCACATTTCGCACCAAAGTACATTAATCTCTAGGAGACAGAACGCGTCTCCTTCCTGAGTGGTATAACGGCTGCAATATCCCATGGTGTTTATACTTCCCATGGTGTTTTATACTATTGTTTGTACAGATAAACATGGTATCTTCAGGAGTTTGGAAATTGCTCCCAAGGATGAACCAGACTTGTGGAGGTCTACAATTTTTTTTCTGAGGTCTTGGCTGATTTCTTTTGATTTTCCCATGATATCAAGCAAATAAGCACTGAGTTTGAAGGTAGGCCTTGACATACATCCACAGGTACACCTCCAATTGACTCAAATTATGTCAATTAGCCTATCAGAAGCTTCTAAAGCCATTACATTTTCTGGAATTTTCCAAGCTGTTTAAAGGCACAGTCAACTTAGTGTATGTAAACTTTTTACCCACTGGAATTGGGATACAGTGAATTATAAGTGAAATAATCTGTCTGTAAACTATTGTTGGAAAAATGACTTGTGTCATGAACAAAGTAGATGTCCTAACCGACTTGCCAAAACTATAGTTTGTTAACAAGAAATGGGTGGAGTGGTTGAAAAACTAGTTTTAATTACTCCAACTTAACTGTATGTAAACTTCCGACTTAAACTGTATATTTTTAAACCTGTTACTAGCAGGACAATATACAGTATATTGGTCATATAGGTCGTGGCTCCGGAGTGGCGCAAATTGGTATTGCCTTGCAGTTCTCCAGCTGTATCCACTGAAAGCGTGCAAGGTTCAAGGCACGAGGGCAGGGGGAACGGGATGGGCCACAGAGCTGGACATGGAAGACGGACCTAGCCCATGGGGAAGGAAGGGGGAGGGGGGGTGGACCCCCACCCCGCCACACTGGGTAGCACAGAGCAACACTAATAATGGCGCTGACTAGGGAAACGTTCCCGCTTTTCTTAGTGCCAATCTGCACGTTCAAACTAAAACAATGTAAATAATAATGGCATCTTCATGCTTTCGTTAATAAAATATTGATACAATTTTTTCTAAATGCATATATATATTTAAAAATGCTGATGTTTATTTAGTTATGGATCCATAACGAATTACTATGTGAATAAATATCACTGAATTACAGACATATTGGAACCAAGTTATCTAATTAACGTAAACAAATTGTTGCTTCCTGGAAAAAACTCTTCCAAACACACACGGTCACATTGTACAGTGCCATTATGGCTATTAACAGGTAGCGGGACAATAGACTTGCCTATAAGGAGGGTAGGGGGAGAATTCTATTTCTTAGTTAGGTTGGCTGTATCACAACTGGCCATGATTAGTTTCATTGTCAGTTTAATCCACCAGAAGCGACAAAACAAATAATGCAACAAAAAGTATTATTATTATTATGTATCACATCTGACTGTGATTGGGAGTCCCATAGGGTGGCGCACAATTGGCCCAATGTTTCTCTCCCTCTAAAAACATAAATAAATGTTTTGGCTTTCACAAATATTATTTTGGCCTTCATTCAGATTACAATTGCTCACTTTCATTTTTTTGAAAACAAAATAACTTCCAAAATATTATTATATATTATCAAGTTGATGGCACAGTCATATCGTCATATCACAACTACATAAAGCTGAGTGACTCACTCATTCATGGCTTTGGATCAAAATAAATAAGTACCAACAGTCTTTCTGATAGTCTTTAAAAAATACATATTTTGGTTGTCCTGACCATTATTGTCACGTTCCTGACCTGTTTTCCCTTGTTTTTGTATTTATTTAGTATGGTCAGGGCGTGAGTTGGGTGGGTTGTCGATGTGTGATTTTTCTATGTTGGGATTTTGTGTGTTCGGCCTGGTATGATTCTCAATCAGAGGCAGCTGTCAATCGTTGTCCCTGATTGAGAATCATACTTAGCCAGCCGGGGTTTCACGTGTGTTTTGTGGGTGTTTGTTGCCGTGTCTGTGTTTGTGCGCCACACGGTACTGTTTTCATTCGTTCACGTCGTTTTGTTGTTTTGTAATTTATCAAGTGTGTTTTTCGTCTTTGTTATATTCATTAAAAGATATGGATTCAACCCACGCTGCATTTTGGTCCGATCCTTGCTCCTCCTCAGACGAGGAGGAGAACGTACGTTACAATTATGGGCTATTAGCAGGACAATACACAGTTGAAGTCGGAAGTTTACTTACACTTAGGTTGGAGTCATTAAAACTTGTTTTTCAACCACTCCACAAATTTCTTGTTAACAAACTATAGTTTGATAAGATGCCATTATTATTTACATTGTTTTAGTTTGAACGTGCAGACTGGCACTAAGAAAAGTGGGAACGTTTCCCTAGTCAGCGCCATTATTAGTGTTGCTCTGTGCTACCCAGTGCGGCGGGGTGGGGGTCCACCCCCCCTCCCTTCCCCATGGGCTAGGTCCATCTTCCGTGTCCAGCTCTGTGGCCCATCCCGTGCCCCCTGCCCTCGTGCCTTGAACCTTGCACGCTTTCAGTGGATACAGCTGGAGAACTGCAAGGCAATACCAATTTGCGCCACTTCGGAGCCACGACCTATATGACCAATATACACTGCTCAAAAAAATAAAGGGAACACTTAAACAACACAATGTAACTCCAAGTCAATCACACTTCTGTGAAATCAAACTGTCCACTTAGGAAGCAACACTGATTGACAATACATTTCACATGCTGTTGTGCAAATGGAATAGACAAAAGGTGGAAATTATAGGCAATTAGCAAGACACCCCCAATAAAGGAGTGATTCTGCAGGTGGTGACCACAGACCACTTCTCAGTTCCTATGCTTCCTGGCTGATGTTTTGGTCACTTTTGAATGCTGGCGGTGCTTTCACTCTAGTGGTAGCATGAGACGGAGTCTACAACCCACACAAGTGGCTCAGGTAGTGCAGCTCATCCAGGATGGCACATCAATGCGAGCTGTGGCAAGAAGGTTTGCTGTGTCTGTCAGCGTAGTGTCCAGAGCATGGAGGCGCTACCAGGAGACAGGCCAGTACATCAGGAGACGTGGAGGAGGCCGTAGGAGGGCAATAACCCAGCAGCAGGACCGCTACCTCCGCCTTTGTGCAAGGGGGAGCACTGCCAGAGCCCTGCAAAATGACCTCCAGCAGGCCACAAATGTGGGACATCTACTTTGTTCGTGACACAAGTCATTTTTCCAACAATTGTTTACAGACAGATTATTTCACTTATAATTCACTGTATCACAATTCCAGTGGGTCAGAGGTTTACATACACTAAGTTGACTGTGCCTTTAAACAGCTTGGACAATTCCAGAAAATGATGTCATGGCTTTAGAAGCTTCTGATAGGCTAGTTGACATCATTTGAGTAAATTGGAGGTGTACCTGTGGATGTATTTCAAGGCCTACCTTCAAACTCAGTGCCTCTTTGCTTGACATCATGGGAAAATCAAAAAGAAATCAGCCAAGACCTCAGAAAAAGAATTGTAGACCTCCACAAGTCTGGTTCATCCTTGGGAGCAAACGCCTGAAGGTACCACGTCCATCTGTACAAACAATAGTACACAAGTACTAACACCATGGGACCACGCAGCCGTCATACCGCTCAGGAATGAGATGCGTTAACAATGTCTTATCATGGCAATCGACTATTTTGGGGATCACCTAAGAACTACTGTGTTACCTTTTAACCTTAATTATTTGGAATGCATCAGTAGTTGCACAGTGTAGAAGGAAAACATCCCATGCTTGAAATTCTACATATATCAGAGACTAATACCTTACTCACTTATACCAATCTGCATGACACACACATTTTGAAAAAAAGTCTTATTACAGAAAAATCTAAAGATTCATACTGTACATTTAACATGCAACTTTGCATTACCAGAATTGTACATTTAAGAACAATGTTTGTGCAGGTAACACATCCAACAAGAGCAATGCTGTTACCCAAGCAACTGTAGATGAATTAAATATACTGTACATTAGTTATAGAAAGAATGACCAACAGAATTGACTTTCATGACATATTTACCTTGTTTCTCCCAATTACAGCATGAAGACCCTTCCTTCTCGAGACTGCCATTATGAGTCTATGACTCGTCATAGAGAGAACTCTTCACTTCCCTCCAAAGTAGTCTATGAGGTTGGCTCTGCTGAAACGTAACAGTAGGGTAGTTCATGCAAATTATTGACATTGTTCATAAATATATCATAAGTTTGGTCCAAGTTGAACATCCATGTTTCAAACATAAATTGATAATGATTGTTTGGAGTACAGTTCAAGGAGCACTGAAGTATTGGTCAGTTGTGGAAGTTCCTCTGATAAACTTTCCATCAGCGCATACTTTATTGACGACTGAGTGAGATGCTGTCTAACACATGAAGAGAATGAGTTGGCATATGTGTTTACATTCTCAAATCACTCTCAAATCATTGCTACAATGCACTTCCAAAGAATACACAGTAAAACAAATCATGTTGTTTTTTATTGTAACTTAAAAACAACTTATGGTAACTTTACGTTAATTAAAAAAAACTTTGATTTAACAGTACACTATTGTAATGTAAAGTAATTTGCTGTTAAACCAAAGTTTCTTTGGAATTTATAGTAGCATACTGTATCTTTTTTTTACAGTAACTGGCTGCCACTAAGTTACCATAAAAACAACCAGATTTTTTTACAGTGTTTTGGGGGTTGGTTTAGTAAATGTTTGACATTTTTTCCTTTACTTTAGTGACCTGCTCTGTAACCAAACAGATTTGCATCCTAATTCTACAAAAATATATATTACATAGCCAAGTAAACTCTCATACCAGATACTAACCACTGAATGAAGAGTTCATTTTTCAAAGTAGAGTTTTTATTCTACAAGTTATTCCACTCTTTCAGCAAAAGGGACGTATTCTACGTATGCATTTCATATGAAATACAATTGTACATTTTATTACCATGGACATATTATACGCCTGTAACAAGTCATACATTTTTTTTTTTTATGTTTCCTTTATGTATTATATGGTGCAGTGACGTTAGAGGAGTATTACAACAATGTTCAAACCTGTAACAAAGAGAAGACAATGGAGCTGTCAGATGGCTGGACGCTGCAGTGTAACTCTGCAGCAATGTTGTGAAAGCGTTAGCACCCAGACCTGTCACATAAACCAACAGCACTCCCTAGCGTGGACAGGTAGATGGACACGGTTTGATATAGCAGTAACATTAAAGGGATGTTATGAAAATGTTAACATCAGGGGACAGGTGAATGAACTGGGGTGGTGGATGTTGCAGTAACGTTTCTGGGTGGTTGTAAGTGTGTTTTAATAACCCAGAGAGGTCACACGATGGAGCCCTTGGAGGAGGAGAGGTGAATTGACTGGATGCGGGTGGCTAGAGTTTTCTCAAGGTCATGGAGGACATCGGAGATGGGGCTCAGGCAGGGTCCGGGGCTCACTGTAACAGGCATCTCGTACAGTAGTTGTTTGAAAGCCTCCACCTCAATCAGCAGCACCATGTTTTTCAGGAAGAAGCCTTCGATGAAGGCCGCCAACTCATTGGCACAGAGGAACTAAACAGGGCATAAGGATACAGTCAGAACCTTAACTCACTCTGTCACAATGCCCTCTCTGTCACTTGTGTTTTTTTAATGTCTGATACATACACATTGTATCATGCATGGTTATCTTGCCTACCTATGTTTTATCCTCTTTTACTGTACACTCTTAGAAAATAGGGTTACAAAATCTTTGCAGAGGGATAGGGTTCTACCGAGAACAGTTTATCTGAAGAATCATATTTGGAAGACAATGATTCTATGTAAGGAGACACCTGAAACCCCACCTCTTTAAGGAATACCTAGGATAGGATAAAGTAATCCTTCTAACCCCCCCCCCCCCCCCCCCCCTTAGAGTTAGATGCACTATTGTAAAGTGGTTGTTCCACTGGACATCATAAGGTGAATGCACCAACTTGTAAGTCGCTCTGGATAAGAGCGTCTGCTAAATGACTTAAATGTAAATGTAAGGCAAAGAGTTCTACATAGAATATTTTTCTTCCTAAGAACCTTTTTTGGAAGAAAGGGTTCTTTGATGATTATTGGAAGGCAAGAAGGATTATTTGAAAGTCAAGTCTGCATCTGAATAAGCTTTTTATTACAAATGTTTTTCTTTCTTTTAACCTTTCATTGCTACCCATCCCGGATCCGGGAGCATCCTCATCAAAAAAGCTGACTAGCATAGCCTAGCCTAACGCGACAGGGATATCATATAATATAATTTTCATGAAATCACAAGTCCAATACAGCAAATGAAAGATAAACATCTTGTGAATCCAGCCATCATTTCCGATTTTTAAAATGTTTTACAGCGAAAACACAATATGTATTTCTATTAGCTAACCACAACAGCAAAAGACTCACCCGCATATTTTCACCATTTTTCTACCGCATAGGTAGCTATCACAAAACCGACCAAATAGAGATATAATTAGTCACTAACCAAGAAACAACTTCATCAGATGACAGTCTTATAACATGTTATACAATAAATGTATGTTTTGTTCGAAAATGTGCATATTTGAGGTATAAATCATAGTTTTACATTGCAGCTACCATCAAAAATATCACCAAAGCAGCCAGAATAATTACAGAGAGCAACGTGAAATACCTAAATACTCATCATAAAACATTTATGAAAAATACATGGTGTACATCAAATGAAAGATAAACATCTTGTGAATCCAGCCAATATTTCCAATTTTTTAAGTGTTTTACACTGAAAACACAATATAGCATTATATTAGCTTGCCACAATAGCCAAACACACAAATGCATTTATTAGCAGCGAAAGGTAGCGATCGCAAAAACCAGCAAAAGATATAAAATGAATCACTAACCTTGACCAACTTCATCAGATGACAGTCTTATAACATCAGGTTATACAATACACATATGTTTTGTTCGAAAATGTGCATATTTAGACCTGCAAACCGTGGTTATACATTGTGAATATGTAGCATCGATTCACCAAATTGTCCGGAGCTAGTTTTGACACTCACCTAATCTGACCAAAGAACTCATCATAAACTTTACTAAAAAATACGTTGGACAGCAAATGAAAGATACACTAGATCTTAATGCAACCGCCGTGTTAGATTTTTAAAAATAACTTTACCATAACAAACAGCTTACGTTATAGCGAGACAGCGCCCGCAAAAAGGGCGGATAATAGGACTAAACATTTTCCACAGAAATACGAAATAACATCATAAATTGTTATTACTTTTGCTGAGCTTCCATCAGAATCTTGTACAAGGAGTCCTTTGTCCAGAATAAATCGTTGTTTGGTTTTAGAATGTCCTTCTCTCCTGTCGAATTCGCTCCACAAGGCTAGCCATGTGGCGCGAACATGCCCATCTTCTCTTGACGCATAGAACGGAAAACTCAAAGTCCCATTAAACGTTGAATAAACTGATGAAACTCGGTTGAAAAAACCTACTTTATGATGTTTTTCTAATATGTATCAAATAAAAACAAAGCCGGAGATATTAGCCATGTATACCTAACGCTTATCATAAGACAATATGGAGGTACTTCCCGCGCACTGGTAGACAAAGGAAATTCTGGTCACGTCATTCCAAGAGCTCTTGTTCGACCTCAGATCAAGCTAGACACCCCATTCCACCTTCCACTGCCTGTTGACATCTAGTGGTAGGCGTATGCAGTGCATGCATATCCATAAATATAAGGCAATTCAATAGGCAGGCCCTGGAACAGAGCATCGTTTTCAGATTTTTCACTTCCTGTCTGGAAGTTTGCTGCAAAATGAGTTCTGTTTTACTCACAGATATAATTCAAACAGTTTTAGAAACTTGAGAGTGTTTTCTATCCAATAGTAATAATAATATGCATATTGTACGATCTAGAATAGAGTACGAGGCAGTTTAATTTGGGCACGATTTTTTCCAAAGTGGAAACAGCGCCCCCATATTGACAAGAAGTTTTAAGTAGTAAGCATTAGTGTGTACCTCAGTGTTCAAACTTTAACATCAGGAGTGTTAAAGTATTCTGATGAATTTAAAAAGATATATGTGAGCATGTTTTAACTTCTTATGGGCGCTACCGTCCCACCTGGCCAACATCCGGTGAAATTGCAGAGCGCCAAATTGAAAATATATAAATAGTCAAATTAATTCATAAAAATAGAAGTGTTATACATCGGTTTAAAGATTAAGAGTTGTTTCTCTTTCTCTCTTGCTCTCTGTCTCTCTCTTTTAATCTCATCTTGGGTAACCAGTGTCATATTGTGGTGGTCCGCTAGACACCTGTTGTCATCATATATCGTTTCTAATCAATAACCTATGTGTGAGTGTATCTTATGTTATCATTTAGCTTGTTAGTAAATAAATATTCAAATCAATTTGTGTGGTACAGAATTATCTGTGAGACCCGGGTTTGTGCAGATTTACGGAGTCTACGACATTCAGCATGAGACTGATATGAGGAAATTATTCATTAATGACTGGTATGAGATCTATATATTCTTAATTCGGGAAACGGTAAATCTATAAACAAGCGTTTCCTGTGATGCCCAAATTCATAATGAGTTAATTGTTACAAGATTAATTTAAATCGAGTAATAATTAAATGTAGTAGGTAATTATTCAATAAATAGCAGTCATCACATTAATGGTAGTCAAGTCACGACATGGTGTTAACCTCTCTGGGATAGGCGGACGCATGCGTCTCACTTGGCCAATAGCCAGGGAATATGTAGAGCGCCAAATTAAAAAAAAAGATATAAAATCAAACTTTCATAAAATCACACATGTAAGATACCAAATTAAAGCTACACTCGTTGTGAATCCAGCCAACATGTCAGATTTCAAAAAGGCTTTTCGGCGAAAGGATAAGATGCTATTATCTGATGATAGCACAACAGTAAACAAAGAGAGTGTAGCATATTTCAACCCTGCAGGCGCAACACAAAACGCAGAAATAAAATATAAATCATGCCTTACCTTTGACGAGCTTCTTTTGTTGGCACTCCAATATGTCCCATAAACATCACAAATGGTCCTTTTGTTCGATTAATTCCGTCCATATATATCCAAATTGTCCATTTATTTGCCGCGTTTGATCCAGAAAAAAACAGCTTCCAATTCCAGTCACTACAAAATATCTCAAATTACCTGTAAACTTTGCCAAAACATTTCAAACTACTTTTGTAATACAACTTTATGTATTTTAAACGTTAATAATCGATCAAATTGAAGACGGGTCTATCTGTTTTCAATACCCGAGGACAACAAACGAATGCTACTTTTCTAGTCTTGCGCAACTCTCAAACAGTACACATAACATTACACTGATTCCAGATGGCCGTACTTCTTCATTGCACAAAGGAATAACCTCAACCTATTTCCAAAGACTGGTGACATCGAGTGGAAGCGGTAGAAACTGCAAACAGGTTGATTAGAAATCTAGTATCCCAATGAAAACACATTGAACAGACAGTGACCTAAAAAAAATTATAATATCTGAATGGTTAGTCCTCTGGGTTTTCCTGCTACATAAGTTCTGTTATACTCACAGATATGATTCAAACAGTTTTAGAAACTTCAGAGTGTTTTCTATTCAAATCTACTAATAATATGTATATCTTATATTCTGGGGATGAGTAGAAGGAAGTTGAAATTGGGCATGCTATTTATCCAAAAGTGAAAATGCTGCCCCCTATCCTAGAGAAGTTAATAACCAGAATTAAGTGTGTGATTTTTACTCTGTGTGATGTGAAACAAACACACAAAAAAAAACATGTCCATCATTGTCATATTTCCTAGCATGCTCTATTGCAGGGTGATTTTCATTACAGTTTTTTTCAATATCTATGTTTTTGCATGTACGTTGATTGGTTGATTAATCTTATGCTACACAAAAGACAAATAAACACATTTATCTAAACTAATCCAATCTTTTAGTAGTTGGATTTGTTACTGAGAAGATTGTTTCAATTTAGATGATGTAGGTTGTTCCATTAATTTATTGTACCACTTGTGATGATTTGCTGCATTTCTTCCGTCCAGAGGGATCGGGCGCTTTGTGTCACCTGATGAGGGACAAGATCTGTGACTTGCTTTGCTCTCCGGAGTAGGGCACCTTTGAAAGGAGTGATTACTGGGGTGGCGTTGAGGTGGAGCAACGGAAATGTACATTTCCTTGTGTCTGTGAAGCCAGCCGCTTGGTGCCAACGCAGACCCGGTGGCGACCGTGGTCGAACTGAGACGACGTTGTTTGTCCTTTTGAGTTTTTACCTAATAAAGTCATGATAAGATATGTAAGTTATACAGTGAGAGCTTTTGTGCAGAACCCACTAAGGTATTTCACATACCAAGCTTATGATCACGTGGCAAGTGTGTATGGGACAAAGGAATGTCTAGTATTGGTGGAAAAAAACTGTGTCATAATTGTGGGGCTGTCCAAGTTGATGGGGATCAGAAGTGTCTGGTGTGAGAGCGATTGAGGTTGCCAGGGTCAGAGTAGAACAGAAGGTGTCATATGCTGAGTCAGTGAAGAGAGTAGAGGATGATGGTTCAAGGGTGAGTAGGAGGAGTAGTAGGCCTTGGACAATACAGAGTGATACGAATTTGTGTTTCAGTAATGTTGGCTTCTTAGCATTCATTGCCATGGTTATCAACTGTACTGCAGAAATGGAATGTAAATCACAGAAAATAGACGTTGTGGTGGCAGCTGCAGAGAAGTACTTGGGTGTACGAGGTTGTACTGCAGAAGAATTACAAGGTGTGTTAAATGAGTCCCGTCCTCCCAGGCCGTCGGCCTGGTGTGGGATCAGTTAGGGTCAAAGTAGTGGAATGGGGTGGTGATTATTTCTATGAAATAGTTTGAAATAGGTGGATTTTTTTACTTTTAGGAACAGGAATATTTAAGAGAATTTAGTGTAGGTAGGCCGTTACTGGCCTCACACTTCAGTACATTAGGTGGCAGTGTATGCACCTTGAAGTTGGATGCGATCTGCTAACCCGATCCCAAAAAAGAAGAAGAAGAATTTATTGTACCTACCCTGGCAGTCATTCTGAATAATTCAAAGTTTCAATTGGATTTACACACCATTTTGCAAGCCCACATAAAGTGATTTGTAGGCCTGATGTGGCCTGTAGACCTAGAGTTTGCTAATACAACTGTTAGAATAGAAAACTAGGCCCTCAAAGAAAGACCTTATGATGTACAGTATTTTATAAAGAGTTACAATTTAAAGGCTAATAAGGCTGGTCCTGCTAGGAAGAACCTTTAGAGGATAAAGGGGGTTCTATGAAGAAACCTACATAGAGGCTGCAAAGGGTTTTACATTGCACCAAAAAGGGTTCCCCTAAGGGGACAAACAGAAGAACCCTATATGGTTCAACTTAGCACCTTTTTGTCTTCCACAGCTTCATGTGTTACAAATGTACAATTTTAAAATGTGCAATGGAGCAAAATATTCTGTCTTCTCGTTTCAAAAGTGGTTGAATGGCAATTTTTATCCTGTAGGCACCTGCAACTTATCACAGGTGAGATTAACGAATCGCTTGCCTCCAACCACATTAATTTGGACATTTATGACTTTGAAGTGAAAATTCTCAATTTATATTTCAATTTTTTCCCTTGGTCCTGTGCAGTTTTAAAACAAATAAATAGACCTGTGAACACCAAATGTTTTTTAAATTTCAACTCATTTTAGAAAACATTTTGAACTGTATACGTTTGGCTTGTTCCCATTTCCTCTCACCTTAGCGTGTTTGTAGATGTCCACGCAGGTTTCCACGGCAATGTTCTTGGAGCAGATGATCTCACAGTGTCGCTGAAGGGCCTCTAGTTGAAAGAATTTTGCTGCAGACAGGAGCTGTGGAAGAGAGGGAAAAGAGAGCAGAAACACACACAGTGAGAAGTGGGTTGGACTTTCTGGGTAATGAAATGAAAAAGTTGTTGATGGGGTTGAGGTCAGAGCTCTGTGCAGGCCAGTCAAGTTCTTCCACACCCAGCAGCATACCAGCCTGCATACCACCCTGCATACCACTGCTGGCTTGCTTCTGAAGCTAAGCAGGGTTGGTCCTGGTCAGTCCCTGGATGGGAGACCAGGTGCTGCTGGAAGTGGTGTTGGAGGGCCAGTAGGAGGCACTCTTTCCTCTGGTCTAAACAAAGATCCCAATGCCCCAGGGCAGTGATTGGGGACACTGCTCTGTGTAGGGTGCCGTCTTTCGGATGGGACGTTAAACGGGTGTCCTGACTCTCTGAGGTCATTAAAGATCCCATGGCACTTATCGTAAGAGTAGGGGTGTTAACCCCGGTGTCCTGGCTAAATTCCCAATCTGGCCCTCAACCATCACGGTCACCTAATAATCCCCAGTTTACAATTGGCTCATTCATCCCCCTCCTCTCCCCTGTAACTATTCCCCAGGTTGTTGCTGCAAATGAGAACGTGTTCTCAGTCAACTTACCTGGTAAAATAATGGTAAAATAAATAAAATAAAAAATAAAAAATAAAAAATCTCAAAAAAACATTCTGTATGAACCTCGCTTTGTGCACGGGGCGTTGCTATGCTGAAACAGGAAAGGGCCTTCCCCAAACTGTTGTTACAATGTTGGAAGCACAGAATTGTCTAGAATGCCATTGTATTTCCCTTCACTGGAACTATGGGGCCTAGCCGGAACCATGAAAAACAGCCCCATGCTATTATTCCTCCTCCACCAAACTTTACAGTTGGCACTATGCATTGGGGCAGGTAGCGTTCTCCTTGCATCCGGCAAACCCAGATTTACACCACTCCAGCCGACGCTTGGCATTGCGCATGGTGATCTTAGGCTTGTGTGTGGCTGCTCGCCCATGGAAACCCATTTCATGAAGCTCTTGTTCTTGTGCTGACGTTGCGTCCAGAGATAGTTTGGAACTCTGTAATGAGTGTAATGAGTGTCCAACCGAGGACAGATGATTTTTACGCACTACGCACTTCAGTCTCGTTCTGTGAGCTTGTGTGACCTACTACTATGCGGCTGAGCCGTTGTTGCTCCTAGACGTTTCCACTTTAAAATAACCACACATACAGTTGACCGGTGCAGCTCTAGCAGGGCAGAAATTTTCCGAAAATACTTGTTGGAAAGGATCCTATGATGGTGCCACGTTGAAAGTCACAGAGCTCTTCAGTAAGGCCATTCTACTGCTAATGTTTGTCTATGGAGAATGCATGACTGTGCTCGATTTTAATACACCTGTCAGCATCTGGTGTGGCTGAAATGGCCGAATCCACTAATTTGATCGGGTGTATTTTATTTAAGTGTCATTCACAAATCGGTGCCCAGCCCACAAGAGCTTATAAAACACATTTCTTGAAGTGATACAAAACACAAAACAAAACGTAATTTTACAATTTACACGCATAGATAATAATCATGGCACAGTATATACAGTATGTATGATTTGCAAACCTGCTCTGTCAGTGTAACTGTTTGAGAATGATTGTGTGACAAGTATGGCTGCATTGTCATTGAAATAAAATATATTAAAAAAAAGAAGTAATTCTTACCTCCATAATTTCAGTATTCATGATGTGCAAGGACTCAGTGCCTCCACAATACAGGTACTGCATGACCAGCTGTAAAATAGGAATGTTGTTATGACTCAAGCCTCTCAACACATTAGGAACAGCCTAAATGAATTACTGGTACTGGTAGGGTAATACTGTACCTGTTTTGCCATAATGAGAGAGTACTTAAAGAGTACAATTGAATGATTACTGACTTATATACAGTATGTCACCCTATAGCATTTAAAAAATATAGAAAGCTCTGGAGTTTTAAATTAGTTTTTTTAGGGTGCTTGAGCAGAGGGTAGTAATCTGCTCTCGATGATGAGCATGACTGCCCCCCTTTGAAGGTTTAAGATACTACATTGCTGTGGTGCGAATCCCAGTTGAACTATGAACACATTACTATAACACATTATTGCAACCTAGTTACAGTAGTACATACAGTAGGCTACCTGGAATATGTTGTACTTGACATGACTGATCTCAATGTAGGTGTTCTCTGCTGCTGGTCTGTTTTGGAGCAGGGATTTAAACCTGTATGAAATAATTAAAGAAAGGTGGGGAAGACAGGTTGTCAGAAAACAAAAGGAGTATGTCGTAGTCTGCATTAGTGACATGTGGCCAGTGCTGTACTGGTAAACACCTTCTTTTATTTTGCATGAGCATCTTTTGCAGAAAAATGCATTGAAAGTATAGGGAGCGTTACTTTATTCACCGCCAACAGCGATCAGCGTTTACCCACCAATTTTTGCATATGAAATGTCTTTGTCACTCTTATGAACATATATAACCTAACATGCACGGGGGGTGAAATAATTGATTTATAACCACCTCTGAAAAAAAAATGTTAGAAAAAATAGTTTGGGAGCGGTCTAATTGTTCAAGCACTATTTTTCTCTATTTTTTGTATAAAAATGTTTCATTGTTCAATTCCAACATACAATTATTTCACAGATTATCATGTTCAAGCATTTTTCATCAATGACTCAATTTCTTAGCTTTCTGTGGCTCACCTGGCTGAAGCAGTAAATAACAGGACTTTATGTGCATACAACGGTTTTCCTTCCACCAGGAACGTTACATCAGACATCTCCTTGTTGTTGAGGAAGTGGGGGTCTGAAAGAAGTGAAGGATAATTACTATATTTCTCCACTTCTAACACTGTGTTATATTTATCTCTATTGTTACTCAGTTAGTTTTTAATAAAGGAAATGTAGAGACATTTGTGAAATAAATTTGACTTGTGTATTCATCCATCTGGACTACTTGTCCATTTTGACCTGCATGTGACCTTTTGCAAATTACTCAGAATGGCATAGGCTGGACAGATATGCTAGCAGGATACTTAAATGGCATCCCATGTAATCTCCCGTAGAGAGTATTCTAAATGTAAACATGGCTAACTAAGCATCTCTATGAACACAAAGCTTTACTGGATTGAAGCCTCCTGTATTCATATGAATCTAACAGATGGTATGGTAATTTCAGCTACTGAGCTACTCAGCTACAGCATGTAGCTTTGGGAGCAACCTAATGAAGCTATTTAGCAAACTGTTTTTCAAATGGAATAATTACGCTCATCTCATTGCTGTTCCAAAAAGCATCTAAATTCTTCATCCTCAAAGCAAGCTTTCATTTATTGATTACACCCTCAAGACCTTCATAAGTGTAATTACAAAATTACATTATAGCAAATGCTGACTTTTATTAACAACGCTGAACATATTAGATCAAGGTCAAGGAACTAGAACACATCAACACCAGCTCATCGATAATTCAAAATCTATTTGCACTCATATTTACTCTCTCGATGGTGCTAGAGACATAAACACAATTTGTGGAATACAACTTGAACTGCCAACGTACAGTATAGCGGAACAATAATTTTCAAGCGCTAGTTTTCAAGCTTCCATTTCATTCTACACTGTTAATGATGAATGAAGATAAATTATTATTGCAATTTCTATAGGGCCACTCCTCCATCTTATCACATTTAAGCACATTTCAGAGGCACCACAAACACAAAGAGGGAGGCAAGTAACGGCTGCTTCTGCTGCCTTTCTGAACATGCATGGCGTGGGTGCAAACCGTTTCCACTCAGGAGCAACACCTTCCTTTGCTCACCAAGTCGCGAGCTCTGCTTCCTTCTGATCTCAGTGAGTTTGGGGATAGGGAAGGGCCCATAACACTGGGAGAAAATCACAGACAGCTGGCTGATCACCTCATTCTGCAGACCAGGCAAAGAGGGAGATGAGAAGACATAAATGGACATGGGAAATGTTTGGAAAAAGTTGTAAGAAGAGTTATTAAATAGAAGGCGATAGAGGTGAATGTTTTGCAATTCATGCATGAATATAATGATACAGATTGAAAAAATCATTTTATTGTGTAAGTGCTTTTACTAAAACTCAAAGCTGCTACATACAATACCAGTCAAATGTTTGGACACACCTACTCACTCAAGGGTTTTTCTTTATTTTTACTATTTTCTACATTGTAGAATAATAGTAAAGACATCAAAACTATGAAATAACACACATGGAATCATGTATAGCCAAAAAAGTGCTAAACAAATCAAAACATTTTATCTTTTATATTCTTCAAAGTAGCTAACCTTTACCTTGATGACAGCATTGCACACTCTTGGCATTCTCACAACCAGCTTCACCTGGAATGCTTGAAGGAGTTCCCACATATGCTGAGCACTTGTTGGCTGCTTTTCCTTCACTTTACGGTCCAACTCATCCCAAACCATCTCAATTGGACTGTCGTTTCTCTTTGCTTATTTGAGCAGTTCTTCACAAAATATGGACTTGGTCTTTTACCAAATAGGGCGGTCTTCTGTATACCACCACTACCTTGTCACAATACAACTGATTGGCTCAAACGCATTAAGAATGAAATTCATAAAAATTCATAAAATTTACTTTTAACAAGGCACACCTGTTAATTGAAATGCATTCCAAGTGACTACCTCATGAAGCTGGTTGAGAGAATGCCAAGAGTGTTCAAAACTGTCATCAAGGCAAAGGGTGGCTACTTTGAAGAATGTGAAATATAAAATATGTTTTGAATTTGTTAAACACTTTTTTGGTTACTACATGATTCCATGTGTGATATTTCATAATAGTCTTGATGTCTTCACTATTATTCTACAATGTAGAAAATAGTAAAAAGAAAGAAAAACCCTTGAATGAGTTGGTTTGTCCAAACTTTTGACTGGTAATGTACATGGGAAAAAATATATCTAAAAAGTATATCATACGAAGATGCATATTAAGAAAAGTCCGAAAGTAAATGATTGAGACAGATTTGCAACAGGACAAGATAGGAATTTGTACTGTAAAAAAGCAAGTGTTGGATAAGAAAAACAAGAAATGTTAATAGAAACATGTGCCATGAAAGGAGGTAGGGCCCTACATTTTTCCTGGCCACGTGACCTACAGGAAAAGTCAGACTGCACAGAACTAGTGACTGGAATTTTTCCTGGTCACATGGGTACACAACGGGAATTTAAAAAGAAAATGTTTTGGAAACAAAAAATGTATAGGAATGTTTCTTATTGGAAAAGTCCACGTAGTCCTTCCCTGTTTCAGTCTGTTTTCTTCTGTTTGGTCCCTAATGAACATGACCATGGTGGACAGGGAATTCCAGAGCCTTAAATTGGGGAGGACACACAATCACATCACCTTGCTGGCATGGAGGATCTGGAACATAAGTGGCAGGCCATGGGTGATGATCTCCTCAGTGTACTCCTCCTCCTGGATGCAGCTGAAGTCCTTGAGCAGACCCTGGATCAGTGGGCGCCGGTGTTCCAGGAAACAGGTGCGCAGAGACTCCAGCCAAGTGTGCAGGGTCCAGGGGACACCTGGGAAGACCAGCAGCAGTCAATAAATAACAAAAAAGTAAATACTGTAGCTGCTAGCTACTACACCAGCAGGAAAAGCAATTAGCTCAAAAATGTCTAAAGCACTGACCATACCTGCCTCACTCTATAATGGTGAGGGATGAGCTTAAAGTGCAGCTGTTGCTGTCTGTGGTGTATATGGAGTGGTGGTGCAGTTTTTGCATTGGCACTCAGTTGTGGATATCTATGGTGGTCTTGTACAGTCCATGGACTCACCTAATCAGTGAATGTCTACTATACTGTATGATGGCAGTGCATTAGCATTATTTTGATCGGTGATGATTGCCGTGCGCAGCATAAACACAGCTCCCAGCGGTGGGCGTCTACAGTGAGGCATTTCTGAGTAATACCACGTTCACATGCTAGTCGTAACTAGAAAACTCAACATTTTATGACTTGCTAACTGGTTGAAACCGGCACACGTATAATTACAACCAGTTAGCAAGTCAAAAATGTCAGAGTTTCCTAGTTCCGACTAACACTTGAATGCGGTATCAGACCTGGGTCAAATCCATACATCAAATACTTTCAAATACTTGATGTTGTCACAGCCGTCAAAAGGAGGAGACCAAGGCGCAGCGTGGTATGCATACATTCTTCTTTATTCTATGAATGAACAATAAACAAAACTATCAAAATAACAAAACGAACCGTGAAGCTATACAAACTAGTGCTAACAGGCAACTACACATAGACAAGAACCCACGAACACAAAAGGGAAAATGGCTACCTAAACATGATCCCCAATCAGAGACAACGATAAACAGCTGCCTCTGATTGGGAACCATAGACATATAAATCACCTAGACCTACAACAACCCTAGACAATACAAAACGAACGTACCCACCCTAGTCACACCCTGACCTAACCAAAATATAAAGAAAACAGAGATAACTCAGGTCAGGGCGTGACAGTACCCCCCATCCAAAGGTGCGGACTCCCGGCCGCAAACCTGAACCTATAGGGGAGGGTCCGGGTGGGCATCTACCCTCGGTGGCGGCTCCAGTTCTGGACGCAGCCCCCCCTCCTTACACTGATCCCTCCGCCTTTGTCTATCCGGACCGTCGATCATCGCCGGAGGCTCTGGACTGCGGATCGTCACCGGAAGCCCCGGACTGGGAACCGTCGCTGGAGACCCCGGACTGGGGACCATCGCTGGAGACCCCGGGCTGGGGACCGTCGCTGGAGACCCCGGGCTGGGGACCGTCGCTGGAGACCCCGAGCTGGGGACCATCGCTGGAGACCCCAGGCTGGGGACCGTCGCTGAATACCCCGGACTGGGGATCGTTGCTGGAGGCTCCGGACTGGAGATTGCCGCTGGAGACCCCGGACTGGGGACCGTCGCTGGATGTTCCGGACTGTGGCACGTCGTTGGAGGTTCCGGACTGTGGCCCGTCACAGGAGGTTCCAAACTGTGGCCCGTCATAGGAGGTTCCGGACTGTGGCCCGTCGTTGGAGGTTCCGGACTGTGGCCCGTCGTTGGAGGTTCCGGACTGTGGCCCGTCGTTGGAGGTTCCGGACTGTGGCCCGTCGTTGGAGGTTCCGGACTGTGGCCCGTCGTTGGAGGTTCCGGACTGTGGCCCGTCGTTGGAGGTTCCGGACTGTGGCCCGTCGTTGTAGGTTCCGGACTGTGGCCCGTCGTTGTAGGTTCCGGACTGTGAAACGTCGCCGGAAGCTCTGGACTGGGTACTGTCGCCGGAAGCTCTGGACTGGGTACTGTCGCCGGAAGCTCTGGACTGGGTTCTGTCGCCGGAAGCTCTGGACTGGGTTCTGTCGCCGGAAGCTCTGGACTGGGTACTGTCGCCGGAAGCTCTGGTCTGTGGCAGCGCACTGGAAGCCTGATGCATGGTGCCGGAACTGGTGGTACCGGGCTGAGGACACGCACCTCAGGGCGAGTGCGGGGAAGAGGCACAGGCCGTACTGGACTGTGGAAGCGCACTGGAGGCCTGATGCGTGGTGCCGGAATTGGTGGTACCGGGCTGAGGACACGCACCTCAGGGCGAGTGCGGGGAAGAGGCAACAGGCCGTACTGGACTGTGGAAGCGCACTGGAGGCCTGATGCGTGGTGCCGGCACTGGTGGTACCAGGCTGGGGACACGCACCTCAGGGCGAGTGCGAGAGGAGGCACAGGACGTACTGGAGGCACACTGGAGATCTAGAGCGTATAGCTGGCACAATGCGTCCTGGCTGGATGCTCACTTGAGCCGGCAGGTGCGAAGAGCTGGAATAGAGCGCACCGGGCTATGAATGCGAACTGGAGACACCTTGTGCATCACTGCGTAACACGGTGTCTGACCAGTCACACGCTCTCCAGCACGCCCGCTCTGCAGCGCTCTCCATGCTAGCACCTCTCTCCGGAATCGTGCGTCGAACTCCTAATCCGACTCCCTGAATGGCTCTATGTGCCCCCCCAAAAAAACTTCTTGGGGTTTCTGTGGCCTACCTCGTTGGTATTTCTCCTCGTAATATCGCCGTTCCTCTGTAGCTGCCTCTTTTTCCTCCCTCGGAAGGCGATATTCCACAGCCTGCGTCCAGGATCCTGCTCCATCCAAAATCCCCTCCCAGGTCATTCCTCCTTAACATGCTGCTTGGTCCTTTTATGGTGGGTTCTTCTGTCACGGCCGTCAAAAGAAGGAGACCAAGGCGCAGCGTGGTATGCGTGAAGCTATACAAATGAGTGCTAACAGGCAAGTACACATAGACAAGAACCCACGAACACAAAAGGGAAAATGGCTACCTAAATATGATCCCCAATCAGAGACAACAATAAACAGCTGCCTTTGATTGGGAACCATATCAGGCCACCATAGACATATAAATCACCTAGACCTACAACAACCCTAGACAATACAAAACTAACGTACCCACCCTAGTCACACCCTGACCTAACCAAAATATAAAGAAAACAGAGATAACTCAGGTCAGGGCGTGACAGATGTACACCTGATTAAGCTGCATTTTTGGGACTGTTCCATTCGCTCCATTGTACCAAACAAGTCTAGTGCACTTTAAGTTTTTGAAAGTGTTTGACATATAGTGTTTGGTGCGGGGTGGTGTGCATGTTAACTCTGACCTAAACTGCGGATGTCTATGGTGATGTCCACATGGCCGTGCTCAGTGCTATGGTACATGGCCTCTCTCAAGGCCCTCAGTTTTGCCTTTGCTGTTCGTTGGAGGGTTCCGACGGCTTGGGGAGGTTTCTTCTTCCCGGTCACCGAGCTCTCTGCCAGGATCTCCTCCAGGGAGAGGACGTCATCCTTTTCTTTCTCTCCATGGGACAGAAGCTTCCGGAACACATTCCTAAAAGGGGAAGGTTTGTAATGTCGTATTTACACTCACACACCTATCATTTTACCAGATGCAAGGAGAAAAACGGTAAGCTGAGTAGAAAAGAAACCCCAACATCTTAGGGCTAGGAGGCAGTATTTTCACGTCCGGCTGAAAAGCGTGCCCAAAGTAAACTGCATGCTACTCAGGCCCAGAGGCTAGGATATGCATATAATTGTTAGAAAACACTCTAAAGTTTCTAAAACTGTTAAAATAGTGTCTGTGAGTATAACAGAACTGATATGGCGGTCGAAAACCTGAGAAAAATCCATCCAGGATAAAACAATTGAGGTAACTGTGTTTTCAATTATTTTCTATGGGAACCTAGATGTCTGTTGCACTTGGTTGCAGTTCCTATTGCTTCCACTAGATGTCAGCAGTCTTTAGAAATTGGTTAATGTTTTTCTTTAGAGAAATTAAGAAGTACGGCTGTTCAGAACAAGGGTCCAGCCTGGTGTACTTTTTTGTTTGGTGCGTGCGACCTCGCTACACTTTTATTTTAGCCGCAATTGAACACAGTTTATTCCGTCTTAAATTTTATCGATTATTTACATTAAAAAATACCTAAAGTTGGATTAGAAAAGTTGTTTGAAATACGTTTACAGGTAATGTATTAGATTATTTGTAGTCATGTTGGTCGAGTTGGAACTGGTGTTTTTCTGTATAAATTGACATTTTGGGAATGTAACAACAGAATTTATCGAACAAAAGGACGGTTTGTGATGTTTATGGGTCATTTAGGAGTGCCAACAGAAGAAGATCTTCAAAGGTAAGGCATGAATTATATCGTTATTTCTGAGATTTGTGTCACGCCTGGCGGGTTGAAATATGAATGTCGTGTTTGTTTGGTGGGATGCTATCCTCAGATAATTGCATGGTTTACTTTCGCCGTAAATCCTTTTTGAAATCTGACACGTTGGCTGGATTAACAACAAGTGTAGCTTTAATTTGATGTATTGCATGTGTGATTGTAAGAAAGTTTAATATTTCTAATATATATTTTTTAATTTCGCACTCTGCAATTTCACTGGATGTTGTCGAAACGTTCCGCTAGTGGAACCCCAAGCCGTAAATGTTCCTCAATATACACAAAATACCCCATAATGACAAAACAAAAACAGTCCATAGAGCTCTGAGATCGGATTGTGTCGAGGCACAGATCTGTGGTAGGGTGCCAAAACATTTCTGCAGCATTGAATGTTCCCAAGAACACAGTGCCCTCCATCATTCTTAAATGGAAGAAGGCTGAAACCACCATGACTTTTCCTAGAGCTGGCCGCACGGCCAAACTGAGCATTTGGGGGAGAAGGGCCTTGGTCAGGGAGGTGACGAAGAACCTGATTGCCACACTGACAGAACTCCAGAGTTCCTCTGTGGAGATCGGGAAACCTTCCAGAAAGACAACCATCTCTGCAGCACTCCACCAATCAGGCCTTCATGGTAGTGGCCAGATGGAAGCGACTCCTCAGTAAAAGGCACGACAGCCCGCTTGGAGTTTGTCAAAAGGCACCTAAAGGTCTCTCATACCATGAGAAACAACATTCTCTGGTCTGATGAAACCAAGATTGAACTCTTTGGCCTGAATGCCAAGCGTCACGTCTGGAGGAAACCTGGCACCATCCCTACGGTGAAGCATGGTGGTGGCAGCATCATGCTGTGGGGATGTTTTTCAGTGGCAGGGACTGGGAGACGAGTCAGGATCGAGAGAAAGATGAACGGAGCAAAGTACAGAGAGATCCTTGGTGAAAACCTGCTCCAGAGTGCTCAGGACCTCAGACTGGGGCAAAGGTTCACCTTCCAACAGGACAACTACCCTAAGCAGAGCCAAGACAACGCAGGAGTGACATCAGGACAAGTCTCTGAATGTCCTTGAGCCCGGACTTGAACCCAATCTAACATCTCTGAAGAGACCTGCAAATAGCTGTACATTGACGCTCCCCATCCAACCTGACAGACCTTGAGAGGATCTGAAGAGAAGAATGGGAGGAACTCCCCAAATACAGGTGTGCCAAGCTTGTAGCGTCACAGCCAAGAAGAGTCGAGGCTGTATTCGCCGCAAAAGGTGCTTCAATAAAGTACTGGGTAAAGGGTCTAATTACTTATTTAAATGTGATAATTACATTTTACATTTTTTACAAATTTGAAAAGAATAAAACGTTTTTCTTTGTCATTATGGGGTAGTGTGTGTAGATTGACGGGGGAAAACAATTTTATAAATTTAGATTAAGGCTATAATGTGACAAAATGTGGGAAAAGTCAAGGGGTCTGGCACTGTATAGCCTAAAGTCTAAGAATGTACGTATATAAAGTTGAAGTCGGAAGTTTACATACACTTAGGTTGGAGTCATTAAAACTTGTTTTTCAACCACTCCACACATTTCTTGTTAATTAACAAACTATAGTTTTGGCAAGTCGGTTGTGCATGACACAAGTAATTTTTCCAACAATTGTTTACAGACAGATTATTTCACTTATAATTCACTGTATCCCAATTCCAGTGGGATAGAAGTTTACATACACTAAGTTGACTGTGCCTTTAAACAGCTTGGAAAATTCCAGAAAATGATGTCATGGCTTTAGAAGCTTCTGATATGCTAATTGACATCATTTGAGTCAAATGGAGGTGTACCTGTTGATGTATTTCAAGGCCTAGCTTTAAACTCAGTGCCTCTTTGCCTTACATCATGGGGAAATCAAAAGAAATCAGCCAAGACCTCAGAAAACAAATTGTAGACCTCTGTCTGGTTCATCCTTGGGAGCAATTTCCGAACGCCTGAAGGTACCACGTTTATCTGTACAAACAATAGTACACAGGTATAAACACCATGGGACCATGCAGCCGTCATTACCGCTCAGGAAGGAGACGCTTCTGTCTCCTAGAGATGAATTTACTTTGGTGCAAGAAGTGCAAATCAATCCCAGAACAACAGCAAAGGACCTTGTTAAGATGCTGGAGGAAACCGGTACAAAAGTATCTATATCCACAGTAAAACGAGTCCTATTTCGACATAACCTGAAAGTCCGCTCAGCAAGGAAGAAGCCACTGCTCCAAAACCACCATAAAAAAAGCCTGACTATGGTTTGCAACTGCACATGGGGACAAAGATCTTACTTTTTGTAGAAATGTTCTCTGGTCTGATGAATCAAAAATAGAACTGTTTGGCCATAATGACCATGTTTGGAGGAAAAAGGGGGAGTCTTGCAAGCCGAAGAACATCATCCCAACTGTGAAGCACGGGGGTGGCAGCATCATGTTGTGGGGGTGCTTTGCTGCAGGAGGTACTGGTGTGGAATGAGTAAGGAAAATTAGGTGGATATATTGAAGCAACATCTCAAGACATCAGTCAGGAAGTTGGAGCTTGGTCGCAAATGGGTCTTCCAAATGGACAATGACCAACAAGCATACTTCAAACATTGTGGCAAAATGGCTTAAGGACAACAAAGTCAAGGATTTGGAATGGCCATCACAAAGCCCTGACCTCAATCCTATAGAAAATTTGTGGGCAGAACTGAAAAAGCGTGTGCGAGAAAGGAGGCCTACAAACCTGACTCAGTTACACCAGCTCTGTCAGGAGGAATGGGCCAAATTTCACCCAACTTATTGTGGGAAGCTTGTGGAAGGCTACCCAAAACGTTTCACCCAAGTTGAACAATTTAAAGGCAATGCTACCAAATACAAATTTTAGTGTGTGTAAACTTCTGACCCACTGGGGATGTGAAGAAAGAAATAAAAGCTGAAATAAATAATTCTCTCTACTATTATTCTGACATTTCACATTCTTAAATTAAAGTGGTGATCCTAACTGACCTAAGACAGGGAATTTTTAATAGGATTAAATGTCAGGAATTATGAAAAACTGAGTTTAAATGTGTTTGGCTAAGGTGTATGTAAACTTCCGACTTCAACTGTAGACACCACTATTGAATCTTGAATGTCAAATGTGATGATGTCTGCCTACAAGAAGTTGGTTGCTGACTGCAAGAACACCTGTCAAGACCTGCAGTTGTCTCTCAGGGCCCCTACTGAACCAGCAATCAAAGTCATCAGCATGCATTACAGCTTTGATTTTACTCAACAAGTAAGCAAAATTTCCTCCTTTATAATGATTTAGGACATACTGTAGATAGATATTCACTTACATTTTTTAAATATATATATATGTATATATGGGAGGCAGGCAAATGCCTTTCACTGAGATGTGTAAGGAGACTGACGGGTGAGACAATTCATTTGAATTCATCTTAATGTTATTTTGTTGTTTGCAGGTGCACTATCCTTCTGACCCTATGCAGCCAGGCTCCATCTAATTTTTAACTCCTTGCAAGTGTGTCATGTTTTGTTTTGTGTCTGCTGTGAGTTGGGAAAAAACGTGTGGACCTGAATTTTGATAACTGCAGTGGCCAAAACAAGAACAAGTTTGTGCTCTGGTAATGTGCCTGGCAGACCATGCACAAGCTCCACCACAGTCGGGACCTTCACTTCCTGATCACAGGCAACACCAAGTTTGCCCCCGACTGGTGCTTCGGCCTCATCAAACAGAGCTTCAGAAAGACCAGAGTGAACAATTTGTCTGAGATTTCTGGTGTTGTGAAGGACAGCACTGTGACAAGGGTCAACATCCCACAGCTGGTTGGACTGCAGCGCAGCACTGACATCCTTCCTCCCATAGATGGTCTGCCTGTACAAGCACCACCTGGACTGGACACAGCTAGACAAACGTATCTTTTTGAGAAGATCAGGGAATTTTGCAACGAAGAGGCTATGGACATCACATGCCCTGCAGCAAAGTCAAGGGCAGTATAGAAACAGGCTCTCCGAATATAGATTCCCTGGTTCGGACGGACCACTCATCAGCAGTGCCTCTATTCACATAACTCTCTCCTAACACATACGCCATATGTTGCTGCTATTATTTTCATCCGCTGCTCAGCCACTTTACCCTGATTGTATGCATATAACTACCTCATCTATCACTGATATCGTTCTTGTACATACTGTATATTATTTTATTTATATTGACACTATTTCTGATATTGCTACTATGCAAGTAACTATTTGGCTGTACCATTTACACCTTCTTTAGAGACCCATACATTTAGCATGATGTGGCGGCGGGTTATAGCATTTCTTTCACATGACCCATCAATTTAGACAAGTGTGTCTGGGTAAGCGTCATATAATATTTATAAAATATTTTTATCTGGACACTTTCTGTTTACCTGGAACTTTTTCTTATGGTAGGCTACTACTTTTTCCACTTTTTGTCTTAATCTTTACTACATTACATATAGCACATGAATCATTAAAGAGACGGGTGGGGCTGGCTTAAGAGGGTGTGAACAGTGCTGAATGGGTGTAGACAAAGGAGAGTTCTCCAGGGCGGCAGGTAGCCTGGCAGGTAGGAGCGTTGGGCCAGTAACTGAAGGGGCGTCAGAGCCGGTGTAGTAGGATTCAATCTTAGTCCTGTATTGACGCTTTGCCTGTTTGATGGTTCATATGAGGGTGTAGTGGGATTTTTTATAAGCTTCTGGAGTTCGATGTCCTGCTCCTAGAGCTTCTCCTTGACACGTATCTGTAAAGGCCTATTTTCAGTCTCCTCCCTGCTGGCGGTGGATGGATTCTCTGAGGGTCCAGGAGAAGGACTTCCCTCAAATAGGGGTACCACGTCGTGCTTGAGGCATAATAGCTGATATATCAATTGTCGGTGTGACAGGTCTTGACAGCAGTGCCAGTGATGCAAAGGTGTATAAAGACATTTCTAATGTCTCTGACATGTCATTCTGGGCATCCTGTTCCTTTGTCTAATCCAGCATATCTCTTATTGTCACATCAAACTACAAGAGTGAAGAGAGAAAACAAGTGTCAGTGTCCATCAAATGCTACTACATCCTGTGTATTCTTCCTGACAATACCGACATGTTCAATGAAAATACTTCACAACAATCAATATTTTATGTAGGACTACAAGCAATAAAGATGACCCAACTGTCTCTATGCCAATAATATTGCACACCCCAAGGTAATATTACATGTATATTATGTGCTAGATCTGTTTGCTACTTACACTGGTCTAACGTTGACGGTGAATCACATAATCTAGGTATCTCAAAAGCTAACACCGCTTGCGTGTCAAAGCTTTGTTCCCACTTGGCTTTGGTTTTAGCAATTGTGTGTACTGTGTCCTCAGTGACCTCCTCCAAAAAATATATATACAGTACCAGGCAAAAGTTTGTACACACCTACTCATTATTTTTACTATTTTCTACATTGTAGAATAATAGTAAAGACATCAAAACTATGAAATAACACATATGGAATCATGTAATAATCAAAGTGTTAAGCAAATCAAAATATATTTTAGATTCTTCAAAGTAGCCACCCTTTACCTTGATGACAGCTTTGCACACTCTTGGTATTCTCTCAACCAGATTCACATGGAATATTTTTCAAAAGTCTTGAAAGAGTTCCCACATATGCCAAGCACTTGTTGGCTGCTTTTCCTTCACTCTGAGGTCCTAGCCATCCCAAACCATCTCAATTGGGTTGAGGTCGGGTGATTGTAGACCAGGTCATCTGATGCAGCACTCCATCACTCTCCTTCTTGATCAAATAGCCCTTGAAAAACAAATGATATTCCCACTAGGCGCTGTGGTAGCCATGCTGATTAAGTCTGCCTTGAATTCTAAATAATAACATACAGTGTCACCAGCAAAGCACCCCCACACCACAACACCTCCTCCTCCATGCTTCACGGTGGGCTCCACAAATGAGGAGATCATCCGTTCACCTACTCTGCGTCTCACAAAGACATGGTGGTTGGAACCAAAAACCGCACATTTGGACACATCAGACCAAAGGGCAGATTTCCACCGGTCTAATGTCCATTACTCGTGATTCTTGGCCCAACAGTTGATGTTGAGATGTGTCTGTTACTTGAACTCTGTGAAGTATTTATTTCAGCTGCAATTTCTGAGGCTGGTAACTCTGATTAACTTATCCTCTGCAGCAGAGGTAACTCTGGGTCTTCCTTTCCTATGGCGGTCCTAATGCGAGCCAGTTTCATCATAGCACTTGATGGTTTTTGTGACTGTACTTGAAGAAACTTCTTGAAATTTTCCGTATTGACAGACCTTTATGTCTTATAGTAATGATGGACTTTTGTTTCTCTTTGCTTATTTGAGCTGTTCTTGCCATATTATAGACTTGGTCTTTTACCAAATAGGGCTATCTTCTGTATACCAGCCCTACCTTATCACAACACAACTAATTGCCTCAAACGCATTAACCTTTATAGAGTCACAAACCCGGATCCGGGATCCCCCCCATCAAAAAAGCTGACTAGCATAGCCTAGCCTAAAGCCACAGGGATATCATATAATCAAATGTTCATGAAATCACAAGTCCAAGACACCAAATGAAAGATACAGATCTTGTGAATCCAGCCATCATTTCCGATTTTTTAAATGTTTTACAGGGAAGACACAATATGTATTTCTATTAGCTAACCACCATAGCAAAAGACACAACCTTTTTTTTATCCACCATTTTTTTCCTGCATCAGTAGCTATCACTAATTCGACTAAATAAAGATATATATAGCCACTAACCACGAAACAACTTCATAAGATGACAGTCTGATAACATATTTATGGTATAGGATATGTTTTTTTAGAAATATTTGCATTTTTCAGGTATAAATCACAGTTGTACATTACAGCTGCAATCTGAAATAGCGTTGGAAGCAGCCGGAATAATTACAGAGACCGACGTCAATTACCAAAATACTCATCCTAAAACATTTCAGAAAAATACACAGCCTACAGCAATCGAAAGACACAGATCTTGTGAATCCAGACAATGTTTCAGATTTTCTAAGTGTTTTACAGGGAAGACACAATATGTAAATCTATTAGCTAACCACGATAGCAAAAGACACAACTTTTTTTCTCCACCATTTTTTTCCTGCATCAGTAGCTATCACTAATTCGACTAAATAAAGATATATATAGCCACTAACCAAGAAACAACTTCATAAGATGACAGTCTGATAACATATTTATGGTATAGGATATGTTTTTTTAGAAAAATTTGCATTTTTCAGGTATAAATCACAGTTGTACATTGCAGCTGCAATCTGAAATAGCGTTGGAAGCAGCCGGAATAATTACAGAGACCGACGTCAATTACCAAAATACTCATCCTAAAACATTTCAGAAAAATACACAGCCTACAGCAATCGAAAGACACAGATCTTGTGAATCCAGACAATATTTCAGATTTTTTAAGTGTTTTACAGCGAAAACACAATATATCGTTATATTAGCATACCACATGAGCTAACATCACCCCAGCATTAAATCAAGGCAAAGGGGGCGATAACGTTATCGCCACCAAAATATATTAATTTTTTCACTAACCTTCTCAAAATTCTTCAGATGACAGTCCTGTAACATCATATTACACAATGCATATAGAGTTTGTTCGAAAATGTGCATATTTAGCCACAAAAATCGTGGTTATACAATGAGAAAAGTAGCTAAACTGGGCAGAAAATGTCGGGCGCCATCTTGGATAGTGACTTAGTCTAATCATTAAATAATCATAAACTTGACTAAAAAATACAGCGTGGACAGCATTTGAAAGACAAATTAGTTCTTAATGCAATCGCTGAATTACATATTTAAAATTAACCTTACTGCGCAATACAAGTTGCGCCAAAACGAAGCTACCCCAAAAAAAATGGCAGCTTATGCGTTTACCATTTTTCAACAGAACAACGATTTATCAGCATAAATAGTTACTATTAGCTGAGCTTCCATCAGAATCTTGGGCAATGTGTCCTTTCTCCGGTCTAATTGTCTTTTGGTCGAAAGATGTCCTCTTGCCAGAAAATCGCAATAAACTGATATAAACTGAAATAATTCGGTTCATAATAACAAGATTATGATGTCTTTAAAGCTTATATCGAATAAAAACATGACCGGAATTATCTAAGGAGCTAAAACCAGAGCTTCCACAACGATATGCAAAGCTCCTCTTCGCGCCCGAGCGCAGATCCAAAAGAATGGCCACCGTGATTCCAATCAATTTATAAACTTTGGGAATTACACAGAGACTCCATTTCAAGTCTCCCTATTCGCTGACACCCAGGGGAAGGCGTATGCAGTGCATCTCAACCAATAGAGGACAGGCAAATTAATACACAGATCTCAGAACAGCCAGTACAATTCTGAATTCTGACATACACATAGGAAAATCGCTCTAAGTCGAGTTCTGTTTCACCCACAGACATAATTCAAACGGTTTTAGAAACTAGAGAGTGTTTTCTATCCAATAGTAATAATAATATGCATATTGTACGAGCAGGAATTGAGTACGAGGCAGTTTAATTTGGAGACGAATCTGGACTATGTCGAAATGGCACCCCCCTAGTGGCAAGAAGTTTAAGAAGGAAAGAAATTCCACAAATTCACTTTTTACAAGGCACACCTGTTAATTGAAATGCATTCCAGGTGACTATCTCATGAAGCTGGTTGAGAGAATGCGAAGAGTGTGCAAAGCTGTCATCAAGGCAAAGGGTGGCTACTCTGAAGAATCTCAAATAACATATTTTGATTTGTTTAACACTTTTTTGGTTACTACATGATTCCATGTGTTATTTCATAGTTTTGATGGCTTCACTACTTTTCTACAATTTAGAACATAGTAAAAATAGAGAACAACCCTGAGTAGGTGTGTCCAAACTTTTGACATGTACTGTATATGTATATTTACACATTACACATTACTATTATATTCCCTCCGTGTTGTTAAGTGCTCAATTCAAGGCAAAGGGTGAGCAATTGTGGCACAAATATGTTCATGTAACTATTCATATGGCCCATGATAAGAGTGTCATTGACCGTGACATTAAAGCCTTCAGCTAACCACATACATAAAAGTTATTAAAATGCCTGAAAGTGTCCTATTTGACAAGCTGTTCTTCCTTTTTCATGGCATGAAGTTGTAAAAAGAAAAGAGAAAGCAACCTAACTTTAGCTAGTTATCAAGCTATTTTGCTCACCTGGTTGTTGAAGAGCAGTGGCAATGTCTGTCCAGCTCTTTTCTTTTTTCAATCCGTTTGTGATGAAGATTCATCGAACAGGCACTCGTGATTTTTCCAAAGTTCCCACTATCCTCCCTTCCATCTCATGTCGACATATACGGTTGAGCGTTTTTTTCTGTTGTTGATTTTATGCTATGCTAGCTAGCTTCCACCTCTTCCGCCTGGTTTTGTCACGAGCACTCATTAGCTATTGCTGATCACCATTCTCAAAACTTGTCATTGCACATACAGTGGGGCAAAAAAGTATTTAGTCAGCCACCAATTGTGCAAGTTCTCCCACTTAAAAAGATGAGAGAGGCCTGTAATTTTCATCATTGGTACACTTCAACTATGACAGACAAAATCAGAAAAAAAATCCAGAAAATCACATTGTAGGATTTTTTATGAATTTATTTGCAAATT
This sequence comes from Salvelinus alpinus, assembly GCF_045679555.1. NCBI lineage: Eukaryota > Metazoa > Chordata > Actinopteri > Salmoniformes > Salmonidae > Salvelinus > Salvelinus alpinus. The sequence continues at coordinate 37,012,277 of NC_092096.1, read as the reverse complement.
ATGGTGGAAAATAAGTATTTGGTCAATAACAAAAGTTTATCTCAATACTTTGTTATATACCCTTTGTTGGCAATGACAGAGGTCAAACATTTTCTGTAAGTCTTCACAAGGTTTTCACACACTGTTGCTGGTATTTTGGCCCATTCCTCCATGCAGATCTCCTCTAGAGCAGTGATGTTTTGGGGCTGTTGCTGGGCAACACGGACTTTCAACTCCCTCCAAAGATTTTCTATGGGGTTGAGATCTGGAGACTGGCTAGGCCACTCCAGGACCTTGAAATGCTTCTTACGAAGCCACTCCTTCGTTGCCCGGGCGGTGTGTTTGGGATCATTGTCATGCTGAAAGACCCAGCCACGTTTCATCTTCAATGCCCTTGCTGATGGAAGGAGGTTTTCACTCAAAATCTCACGATACATGGCCCCATTCATTCATTCCTTTACATGGATCAGTCGTCCTGGTCCCTTTGCAGAGAAACAGCCCCAAAGCATGATGTTTCCACCCCCATGCTTCACAGTAGGTATGGTGTTCTTTGGATGCAACTCAGCATTCTTTGTCCTCCAAACACGACGAGTTGAGTTTTTACCAAAAAAGTTATATTTTGGTTTCATCTGACCATATGACATTCTACCAATCTTCTTCTAGATCATCCAAATGCTCTCTAGCAAACTTCAGACGGGCCTGGACATGTACTGGCTTAAGCAGGGGGACATGTCTGGCACTGCAGGATTTGAGTCCCTGGCGGCGTAGTGTGTTACTGATGGTAGGCTTTGTTACTTTGGTCCCAGCTCTCTGCAGGTCAATCACTAGGTCCCCCTGTGTGGTTCTGGGATTTTTGCTCACCGTTCTTGTGATCATTTTGACCCCACGGGGTGAGATCTTGCGTGGAGCCCCAGATCGAGGGAGATTATCAGTGGTCTTGTATGTCTTCCATTTCCTAATAATTGTTCCCACAGTTGATTTCTTCAAACCAAGCTGCTTACCTATTGCAGATTCAGTCTTCCCAGCCTGGTGCAGGTCTCCAATTTTGTTTCTGGTGTCCTTTGACAGCTCTTTGGTCTTGGCCATAGTGGAGTTTGGAGTGTGACTGTTTGAGGTTGTGGACAGGTGTCTTTTATACTGATAACAAGTTCAAACAGGTGCCATTAATACAGGTAACGAGTGGAGGACAGAGGAGCCTCTTAAAGAAGAAGTTACAGGTCTGTGAGAGCCAGAAATCTTGCTTGTTTGTAGGTGACCAAATACTTATTTTCCATGATGAAAATTACAGGCCTCTCTCATCTTTTTAAGTGGGAGAACTTGCACAATTGGTGGCTGACAATACTTTTTTGCCCCACTGTATCCCACTACAAGAGCATCGCTGATTTCCTCCTCTTCGTCTGAAGAGGAGGTGTAGGGATCGGACCAAAACGCAGAGTGGAAAGTGTCCATGTTTTATTAAGAAATAAACTGAACACTACACGAAACAAAATAACAAAGAGAATCTACCCGAACAACAGTCCTGTGTGGCACGAACACTGACACGAAATACAAACACCCACAAACCACACGTGAAACCCCGGCTGCCTAAGTATGATTCTCAATCAGGGACAACGATTGACAGCTGCCTCTGATTGAGAATCATACCAGGCCGAACACAAAAAACCCAACATAGAAAACACACATAGACAACCCACCCCAACTCACGCCCTGACCATACTAACTAAATACAAAATAAGGGAAAATAAGGTCAGGAACGTGACAATCGCAGATTTGTGCCGATAAAATTAAACAAGTTTGAAAATATCCGGACCTCTGGGACTACTCAATTAACATATATATTTTTTTTTACATTTTATTGAAGACTTATTTTACCAGGTACATTGACTGAGAACAAATTCTAATTTACAGCAGCGACCTAGGGAATAGTTACAGGGGATGGGGGGGATGAATGAGCCAATTGACAGGATCGGGAGCCTTCAGGCCGGCTCACATTAAATGAGCGTTAGTGATGCGCCCAAGAAGGCAGATTGGTGTGAGAATGTTTTTAACTATACCTATATGGGGATATTTGTGCATATATCTGGAATTAGTGGACCAGCAGAATATTATATGGTACACAGCAAATTGTCCAGTTTTACCTAGCGTTGATTTTTCAGTGTAATATTTCTAGTGTTGATTCAAGAGTTAAATTAACTTAACACTCAGTGTTGGTGTTAACCAGAGTTGAGTGTGACCAATTTTTACTGTGTACACAAAAAAAAAAATGGTTCTTCCTCAGCTCTTAAGGTTTACTTGGAAAACTTCATTTGGCATCTGCGGTTCTTCAAAATTTCAAAGGTTCTTGAAATGTATGGAAGCCTGCCGATCTCCCCCTTTCATAGCACACAGCAAATGTGCCAGTGTTAACTACTGTTGATTTTTCAGTGTAACATTTCTAGTGTTGATTCAAGAGTTACATTAACACTCAGTAAAAGTACGCCAGTGTTGGTGTTAATTACCATAGTTGATCCAAAACCACCCATCTTTATCATATTTCCCGTCATGGTCTCTTGCAGGTTGATTTTCAGAATTGTTTGTTTCAATGTCTGTGCTTTTGCATGTACATTTATTGGTTGATTAATCTTATTCTACACAAGTATAAATTACATACATTTTTCTAAACTAATCCAATCTGTCAGTAGTTGGACTTATTGCACCTGTTACTGAGATGGTTCCAGTTTATATGATTTAGATAGTCACATTACTCAACCTATACTACCCAGCATTCATTGTGCTTGCAGGTTGCAGGAGATTAAAAGTTCTAACTGTTGGATATCCTCACTCTGCCTAGCCTGGCTGACATGACCCACATTTATCACAGCGCAGGGAGAGCTTTAACCACACTAGTCAGGGAAGGAGGCCATTTGTTAATGTAATATTTGCACAGAAATTGTGCGGTGGGTTTGATTGGTTCTCTCAAAAGTTGTTTTTTGCTTTTGCACATACATTGATTGATTAATTGATCTTATGCTACGCAAATATAAATAACTTTTTTGAAACTAATCCAATATAAAACTCAGATTTATTGCACTGGTTTCTGAAATGGTTGTTCCATTTTAGATGGTTTAGGTAGTCTCATAGCTTAGTTTTCCAAACCCGGCAGTCATTCTCAATGCAGTCATTCTCAATGCAGTCATTCTGCCCTCCAGGACACCTACAGCACCCGATGTCACAGAAAGGCCAAAAAGATAATCAAGTACAACAACCACCCAAGTGACTTCCTGTTCACCCCGCTATCATCCAAAAGGCGAGGTCAGTACAGGTGTATCAAAGCTGGGACCGAGAGACTGAAAAACAGCTTCTATCTGAAGGCCATCAGACTGTTAAACAGCCATCACCAACAGAGATGCTGCTGCCAACATATTGACTCAAATCACTGGCCACTTTAATAAATGGATTTAATAATGGTATCACAATTCATCACCATTTAAATAATGGCAATTTACTAATGTTAACAGATCCTGCATTAGTCATCTCATACGTATATACTGTATTTTATACCATCTATTGCATCTTGCCTATGCCGCACGGCCATCGCACATCGATATATTTATACAGTGGCTTGCGGAAGTATTCACCCCCTTGGCATTTTTCCTAGTTTGTTGCTTTACAACTTGGAATTAAAAAATATTTTTTTGGGGGTATGTATCATTTGATTTACACAACATGTCTACCACTTTGAAGATGCAAAATATTATTTATTGTGAAACAAACAAGAAATGAGACAAAAAAAACAACAGAAAACCTGAGCGTGCATAACTATTCACCCCCCCAAAGTCAACACTTTGTAGAGCCATCTTCTGCAGCATTTACAGCTGCAAGTCTCCTGGGGTATGTCTCTATAAGCTTGGCACATCTAACTACAGGGAATTTTGCCCATTCTTCAAGGCAAAACTGCTCCAACTCCTTCAAGTTGGATGGGTTCCGCTGGTGTACAGCAATCTTTAAGTCATACCACAGATTCTCAATTGGATTGAGGTCTGGGCTTTGACTAGGCCATTCCAAGACATTTAAATGTTTCCCCTTAAACCACTTGAGTGTTGCCTTCGCAGTATGCTTAGGGTCATTGTCCTGCTGGAAGGTGAACCTCCTTCCCAGTCTCAAATCTCTGGAAGACTGAAACAGGTTTCCCTCAAGAATTTCCCTGTATTTAGCGCCATCGATCATTCCTTCAATTCTGACCAGTTTCCCAGTCCCTGCCGATAAAAACATCCCCACAGCATGATGCTGCCACCACCATGCTTCCCTGTGGGGATGGTGTTCTCGGGGTGGTGAGAGTTGTTGGATTTGCGCCAGACATTTTCCTTGATGGCCAAAAAGCAACATTTTAGTCTCATCTGACCAGAGTACCTTGGGAAACGCAAGAGAATCAATAAGGATGAGACTGAATCTCTCCTTATGACCCTCCTGCGTCACCATGCCCAGGGGCGCAGTGACCTCCCTAATCAACCCGGACCCTAATGGTCGACTGTCTAGGGCGTGAACTGGGAAGGGCATATCCACTGGAATAATGGGGATCCCTAATCTATGGGAAAATTATCTGTCAATGAAATTCCCAGCTGCGCCTGAATCGACGAGCGCCTTATGCTGGGAATGCGGGGAAAACTCAGGAAAATAATGTTCAAAAACATGTGGGCAACAGAGAGCTCTGGGTGAGCATGGTGCCGGCTCACCTGGGGTGACGCGGTAGTGCCCTGCCTGCTGCCTCGACTCCCAGAGGAACCTCCCCAGCACCGACCGGCAGTGTGCCCTCTGCGGCCACAGATGGTGCATGAAACGGAACCTCCTCCGTTCTCCCTAAGCGCAGCACCTCCCAGCTCCATGAGCATCGGAGCAGTGGTGCTGGGGGATGGATCCGACAGACCCCGATCTGGACGTCCGCGGGTAGCCAGCAGGTTATCCAACCGAATGGACAGGTCCACCAGCTGATCGAAAGTGAGGGTGGTGTCCCTGCAGGCCAACTCCCGACGGACGTCCTCGTGCAAACTGCAATGATAGTGGTCGATCATGGCCCTGTCATTCCATCTCACGCCAGCGGCCAGGTTCCGGAAGTTCAGAGCGAACTCCTGGGCGCTCCCCGCCGCTCTCCCCGCCGCGGTGGGTGAAATCTTCGAAGTGGTCCAGCGCCACATCTCATGATTCTGTCAGGCGGTGGGTGTAGCTGGTGCATGACGTCAGGCGCAGGAGAGCAGAGATGAGTGAACAACGCACTTTACTACAGAAAACAGCACAAAGTAACAATACCAATGTGCGGACAATAACGGTTGCCACAAAACAAGGGTGAAAACAGCACCCGGAAAAAACCAGCCGGAAACGTACCGACCTTAACAATAAACAATCACACACAAAGACATGGGGGAAACAGACGGTTAAATACATGACAAGTAATTGGGAAATGAAAACCAGGTGTGTGGGAAACAAAGACAAAACCAATGGAAAATGAAAGTGGATCGGCGATGACTAGAAGACCAGCGACGTTGACCGCCGAGCATCGCCCAAACAAGGAGAGGAACCGACTTCGGAGGAAGTCGTGACAGGGTGGCTATTTGAGGAATCTCAAATATAAAATATACTTCGATTTGTTTAACACTTTTTTGGTTACTACATGATTCCATATGTGTTATTTCATGGGTTTGATGTCTTCACTATTATTATACAATGTAGAAAATAGTAAAAATAAGGAAAAATCCTTGAATGAGTAGGAATTTAAAAAAAAATTATTGGTAGTGAATCTAGTTTTTATTTCCTTTTTATTGAACCTTTATTTAACCAGTCAAGTCAGTTAAGAACAAATTCTTATTTACAATGAAAGCCTACCAAAAGGAAAAATGCTTCCTGCGGGGACGAGGGCTGGGATTAAAAATAAAAATACATGTTATAAAAATATAGGACAAAACAAACATCACAACAAGAGGGACAACACAACACTACATAAAGAGAGACCTTAGACAACAACATAGCATTGCAGCAACACATGACAACACAACATGGTAGCAACACAACATTACAACAACATGGTATCAACAAAACATGGCAGCAGCACAAAACAGGGTACAAACATTTTTAGGCACAGACAACAGCACAGAGGGCAAGAAGGTAGAGACAACAATACACACGAAAAGCAGCCACAACTGTCAGTAAGTGTCCATAATTGAGTCTTTGAATGAGGAGATTGAGATAAAACTGTCCAGTTTGAGTGTTTGTTGCAGCTCGTTCCAGTCGCTAGCTGCAGCGAACTGAAAAGACGAGCGACCCAGGGATGTGTGTGCTTTGGGGACCTTTAACAGAATGTGACTGGCAGAACGGGTGTTGTATGTGGAGGATGAGGGCTGCAGTAGATATCTCAGATAGGGGGAAGTGAGGCCTAAGAGGGTTTTATAAATAAGGATCAACCAGTGGGTCTTGCGACGGATATAGAGAGATGACAAGTTTACAGAGGAGTACAGAGTGCAGTGGTGTCCTATAAGGAGCATCGGTTGCAAATCTGATGGTAAAGAACATCTAGAACAGTGGTTCTCAACCTGGGTTCGATCGAACCCCTCAGTCTCAGGGGTTCGGCGGAGGTCAAGACACACATCCGACTCATATGATTCATGATGACACGCCCCGCTTGGCCATCATTGGCTGCAGGTGATCACGCTACATCGCTTGGCCTATCTGTGCTGGAGGGAATTTGGTGCGCTCAGTAGTCGACTTGTGACTGTTGTGATGGTACGTCTTGTGATTTCTTTCTTAATATTTTAATCCCTTCATACTTACTATGTCGAAGCAAAAAAAGAAAGTGGTCGGACGAATATGTACAATATGGATTCACATGTATAACGGAACGTGATGGGAGTCAGCGTCCTAACTGCATGATTTGCAATGCCAAGTTGAGCAATTCTAGTCTAGCACCGGCAAAACTAAGAGAACACTTCCTTAAGCTGCATGGAGATGGAAAATACAAGAACACAACGCTGCTGAATTCAAGGTGAAGAGAGCCAGATTCGATGAAAAGGCTACTCTGCCTGTTCTCGGCTTTGTACCCATCAACAAACCGATCCTCACAGCATCGTACGAAGTTGCTTACCTGATCGCAAAGCAGGGCAAACCACACACCATTGGTGAAACACTCATAAAACCAGCTGTGTTGAAGATGGCGAATATCAGTGTTAGTTTGGCAGCTGGGGTGAAAGAGCAGCGACTACGATAGAGGAAACCAAGGCTAGATTTATCTTTTGCCTGCAGCTTTGAATTGATATCTTCCGGCGCCGAAAAGAGATGGCCGCCTCGCTTCGCGTTCCTTGGAAAATATGCAGTATTTTGTTTTTTTATGTGTTATTTCTTACATCGGTACCCCAGGTAATCTTAGGTTTCATTACATACAGTCGGGAGGAACTACTGAATATACGATTAACGTCAACTCATCATCGTTCCTACCAGGAATATGACTTTCCCGAAACGGATCCAGTGTTTTGCCTTCCACCCAATACAATGGATCTGATCCCAGCCGGCGACCCTGTGCGACGCCGTAAAAGGGGCAAACGAGGCGGTCTCGAGGTCAGGCTTCGGAGACGGGCACATCGCGCTCCACTCCCTAGCATACTACTCGCCAATGTCCAGTCTCTTGACAATAAGGTTGATGAAATCCGAGCACGGGTAGCATTCCAGAGAGACATCAGGGATTGCAACGTGCTCTGCTTCACGGAAACATGGCTAACTCAAGAGACGCTAACGGAGTCGGTGCAGCCAGCTGGTTTCTTCATGCATCGCGCCGACAGAAACAAACATCTTTCTGGTAAGAAGAGGGTCGGGGGGGTATGCCTTATGATTAACGAGACGTGGTGTGATCATCATAACAACACACAGGAACTCAAGTCATTCTGTTCACCTGATCTAGAACTCCTCACAATCAAATGTCGACCGCATTATCTACCAAGGGAATTCTCTTCAATCATAATCACAGCCGTATATATTCTCCCCCAAGCAGACACATCGATGGCCCTGAACGAACTTTATCTGACTCTTTGTAAACTGGAAACCACACACCCTGAGGCTGCATTCATCGTAGCTGGGGATTTTAACAAGGCTAATCTAAAAACAAAACTCCCTAAATTCTATCAGCATATCGATTGTGCTACCAGGGCTGGAAAAACCCTAGATCATTGTTATACTAATTTCCGCAACGCATATAAGGCCCTCCCCCGCCCCCCTTTCGGAAAAGCTGACCACGACTCCATTTTGTTGATTCCAGCCTACAAACAGAAACTAAAACAACAAGCTCCCGCGCTCAGGTCTGTTCAACGCTGGTCCGACCAATCTGAATCCACGCTTCAAGACTGCTTCGATCACGCGGATTGGAATATGTTCCGCACTGCGTCCAACAACAATATTGACGAATATGCTGATTCGGTGAGCGAGTTCATTAGGAAGTGCATTGACGATGTCGTACCCACAGCAACGATTAAAACATTCCCAAACCAGAAACCGTGGATTGACGGCAGCATTCGCGTGAAACTGAAAGCGCGAACCACTGCTTTTAACCAGGGCAAGGTGACCGGAAGCATGACCGAATACAAACAGTGTAGCTATTCTCTCCGCAAGGCAATCAAACAGGCTAAGTCCCAGTACAGAGACAAAATCGAGTCGCAATTCAACAGCTCAGACACAAGAGGTATGTGGCAGGGTCTACAGTCAATCACGGATTACAAAAAGAAAACCAGCCCCGTCGCGGACCAGGATGTCTTGCTCCCAGACAGGCTAAACAACTTTTTTGCCCGCTTTGAGGACAATACAGTGCCACTGACACGGCCCCCTACCAAAACCTGAGGGCTCTCCTTCACTGCAGCCGAGGTGAGTAAAACATTTAAACGTGTTAACCCTCGCAAGGCTGCATGCCCAGACGGCATTCCCAGCCGCGTCCTCAGAGCATGCGCAGACCAGCTGGCTGGTGTGTTTACGGACATATTCAATCAATCCTTATCCCAGTCTGCTGTTCCCACATGCTTCAAGAGGGCCACCATTGTTCCTGTTCCCAAGAAAGCTAAGGTAACTGAGCTAAACGACTACCGCCCCGTAGCACTCACTTCCGTCATCATGAAGTGCTTTGAGAGACTAGTCAAGGACCATATCACCTCCACCCTACCGGACACCCTAGACCCACTCCAATTTGCTTACCGACCCAATAGGTCCACAGACGACGCAATCGCAACCACACTGCACACTGCCCTAACCCATCTGGACAAGAGGAATACCCATGTGAGAATGCTGTTCATCGATTACAGCTCAGCATTTAACACCATAGTACCCTCCAAACTCGTCATCAAGCTCGAGACCCTGGGTCTCGACCCCGCCCTGTGCAACTGGGTCCTGGACTTCCTGACGGGCCGCCCCCAGGTGGTGAGGGTAGGTAACAACATCTCCACCCCGCTGATCCTCAACACTGGGGCCCCACAAGGGTGCGTTCTGAGCCCTCTCCTGTACTCCCTGTTCACCCACGACTGCGTGGCCATGCACGCCTCCAACTCAATCATCAAGTTTGCGGATGACACTACAGTGGTAGGCTTGATTACCAACAACGACGAGACGGCCTACAGGGAGGAGGTGAGGGCCCTCGGAGTGTGGTGTCAGGAAAATAACCTCACACTCAACGTCAACAAAACAAAGGAGATGATTGTGGACTTCAGGAAACAGCAGAGGGAGCACCCCCCTATCCACATCGACGGGTCAGTAGTGGAGAAGGTGGAAAGTTTTAAGTTCCTCGGTGTACACATCACGGACAAACTGAATTGGTCCACCCACACAGACAGCGTTGTGAAGAAGGCGCAGCAGCGCCTCTTCAACCTCAGGAGGCTGAAGAAATTCGGCTTGTCACCAAAAGCACTCACAAACTTCTACAGATGCACAATCGAGAGCATCCTGTCGGGCTGTATCACCGCCTGGTACGGCAACTGCTCCGCCCACAACCGTAAGGCTCTCCAGAGGGTAGTGAGGTCTGCAGAATGCACCACCGGGGGCAAACTACCTGCCCTCCAGGACACCTACACCACCCGATGTCACAGGAAGGCCATAAAGATCATCAAGGACAACAACCACCCAAGCCACTGCCTGTTCACCCCGCTATCATCCAGAAGGCGAGGTCAGTACAGGTGCATCAAAGCAGGGACCGAGAGACTGAAAAACAGCTTCTATCTCAAGGCCATCAGACTGTTAAACAGCCACCACTAACATTTAGCGGCCGCTGCCAACATACTGACTCAACTCCAGCCACTTTAAAAATGGGAATTGATGGAAATTATGTAAAAATGTACCACTAGCCACTTTAAACAATGCCACTTAATATAATGTTTACATACCCTACATTACCCATCTCATATGTATATACTGTACTCTATATCATCTACTGCATCTTGCCATCTTTATGTAATACATGTACCACTAGCCACTTTAAACTATGCCACTTTATGTTTACATACCCTACAGTACTCATCTCATATGTATATACCGTACTCTATACCATCTACTGCATCTTGCCATGCCGTTCTGTACCACCACTCATTCATATATCTTTATGTACATATTCTTTATCCCTTTACACTTGTGTGTGTGTATAAGGTAGTAGTTGTGGAATTGTTAGGTTAGATTACTTGTTGGTTATTACTGCATTGTCGGAACTAGAAGCACAAGCATTTCGCTACACTCGCATTAACATCTGCTAACCATGTGTATGTGTCTAATAAAATTTGATTTGATTTGATTTGAATAAATTCATAATCTCTTTCTACAAATGTACATAACTTTCTACAAGCTTACGAATCTCTTGGTAACGTGACAATAGTGACACAATCCAGACCATGCGTAGATAAAAAATATGAAAGTGTGTTTTTGATTGCCAGCAGAATATTCATAGTTGTAAATGGACTTAAATTGATAATTTGGAAAATAAATTATGCTTACAGATCTTATTGATGTCAAGTTACACGTTTGTGACTGTTATAAAAAATGTCACACCATGACACAAGCTTGCGAAATTAAATTACACATTTGCAAATCAAACTTGCAACCACAAATCTCAATGTGACCACGAAATTCTAAAGAAACTCACAGGGTTCTTTCATTATTATTATCCCGTATTAGTACAGGGTTGCTGTTTGTGATCTATAAATGTGACGTGAGGCTTTAAAGTGTGTGCGTGTGTGTGTGGCGGTTACTGCTGTTCAAGATTAGGGAGGAAGAGAATATTTTTTTAACATGGCCTTATTTCTATCACAGCATATTTGATGAATGTCATTCATATTTCATTCACCCAGCTCAATGCAACATCGATCGGTTTAGGTTACTAAATAATAGTTGAATTTGCCCTATACCCATGATGAGTTTGCTACAACCTAGAACCTAGAGTCGATTGACGCGCCCGTGTGTCACACGTGGTGTCATTTGAATGCGGAATAGCTCTGTGTTTGTTTATGCTAGAGATTTACTGTGCATTGCAGTGGGTGCATATCAATCCCCTCTTCTGCCCATATTCCATAACATAGGGCTTGCGAAAGTGGTGTTTTTAACAAATGAGAAGATCCGGACAAGAAATAGTCTGAAAAAATCCAAACTGTTTGAGCTAGCAACTCACATCATCAAAGGAGTCTCTCACAAACACGACATCCACAAGCTTTAGGGAAGTTGTCTGAACTTTCAGAAGGCCACGTCCTAATTTCGAAGACATCTTCTTATAAAACCAACTGTCCTGGCAGAACCGTTTGAGCTACCAACATCGACAGGTAAGACACAAACATTCAGCACAATTGTTTTGCTCTATGCAAGCTTCAGGGGAGATGCTGGAATGTAAAAATGGCTAAAAGTGAATAGGGTGTAAAAAGTGCCATAACCAAAGTGACTAAAAGGGTGTAAAAAATTATATAGGACAGACACTAGATATAGGACAGACACTTCAAACACATATTGTTTATGATAGATTTTTTGACTGTTTTGACGTTTATTCATTATTTTATAAAAAGAATATAGAGAGATTTTTTTTATTTCCTAAAATTCTAAATCAAACAACGAAATTATCCATAGTATGACCATCTTAAAACAATTGCATACGTTAGCTTAGTAAATATTGAGAACCAATGGCTTAGACAGATTGGAGTAGTCAAGGTGACACAGTAGCACATTCAATACCGCCTTGCACACTCTTGCCTGCATCTAGCTGATCTGGGGTGTAATCATTAGTCCAAACAGTTGCAAAACGAGAGTTTCTATTGGAAGAATTCAGGTAGATCTCCCTCCGTTTCGTTCCGATTGCTTCCGATTAAGAATCAGTGGAATGAATACAACACTGATCACCCATACAAACAGTTCACCGTCATAGCAGCCACACACAGCATCATTACGTTGCTCCTTGTATAATTCCTTCTCGCATCTACGCACTCTCCTGCTCTCACCTTTTCCTTTTTGCTTGTGGACTTCAGTGCACAACACAACAGCTGTCTGTGAACAGGCGCAAAAACCACTCCAAGCTAAACATTCATACCATAACCGCTAACCGCTACACAGCCTGCATCGTTATCACCATATTAACGTTATAGAGACTCAGAGCTACAAAATGGTATATCATTCACAGCATTTGAGGAACAATGGGAAAGTAATTCTGCTTTGAAATTTGATCAACCTGTAAACTCACTTTTGCCTGTTTTGGTATCCAGTGAAGAGCTCTTCTTTGTCTACACCTATTTAACATCGTTCACACCCTCTTAAACTTTAGCACCACCCATCTCATTTTGCTCTTGGAGCGCACACTTGATGCTCTGACCGATGATTTGTTTACCTCTGGATAACATGAAAACAGCCTAACCAGCAGTGCTGGCAACAATTTCATTACGCTTTTTTGCAGACGTTTACTGCCACCGGCCATATTCAACGGGTGGTGTACACACGTCACGTAACATTAGCTAATGAGCCAGCCAGCTAGTTAAACAAAAATGAACAAAGTTGCCAACAATGCCTAATGTTAGGATCTAACTAGAAAAGCAAACAGCTCTGGGAAATGAATAATAATACCCTCTAGCAAGCCAGCCAGCTAATGTTAGCTAGCTAGCTAAAAGTACACTTTAGCTTAAGACATACAGCTAGCTAGCTAGCTAGATAAACAATGAACCAAGTTAGTAAACAACTTTTAAGATCACACACGTAACGTTAGTTAACGAGCCAGCCAGCTAACGTTAGCTAGTTAAACAACAATGAACAAAGTGCCAACGATTCCACAGTGCTGGGAGCTAACCAACCAGGTTCAATTTTAGGCTCGAACTAGAAAAGCAAACGGCTCTGCGAAACAAGTAATGTCAGCTAGGGAGCCAGCCAGATAATGTTAGCTAGCTAGTTAACAGTACATTTTAGCTTGAAATGAAACCACTTTCTGTCAAAATTAGAAACGTGTAATATCTGAAAATGTAGCTGGCTAACGCAAGACTATCTTACCTGTATACATCATCATTCGTGATGGATGTGTCTCAATGTCAGGATTGCCTTACCAAGTTTGCAGGTGTTTCCTCCATCTCTTTAGCTATCATACTCTAATTCCACTGATTTCAAAACGTAATCGTCCAGAAAGTGGAGCGCAACACTTATGCAGCTCCACTACACAATATATTTAAAAAAAGCTGCGTTCAACAGGACTACCAACACAGACTAATGAGTTCAAATAGACAGCAGCCTTCTATATGACAGACCAATCCGCATGTCCAGCCCACTCATTGTCTCAGCCAATCATTGCTAGTGGGAAGGTCTCTTTTTCTGTGGCTTAACCAACAAGGCTTATAATTTAACAATTTATTCTTATTTACAGATTTTTTTGATTTTTTAAATTATTTTATTTACCTTTTTTTAACTAGGCAAGTTATTTAAGAAAAAATTCTTATTTACAATAATGGCCTAGGAACATTGGTTTAACTGCCTTGTTCAGAGGCAGAGGGACAGATTTTTACCTTGTCAGCTCAGGGATTCGATCCAGCAACCTGTCGGTTACTGGCCCCCCAGTGCTCTAACCACTAGGCTAACACAATAACAATAACAATATCGAGGCTATATACAGGGGGCACCGGTACCAAGTCAGTGTGCAGGGGTACAGACTAGTTGAGGTAATCTGTACATGTAGGTGGGGGCGAAGTGACTATGCATAGGTAACAAACAAACAGTGAGTTGCAACAGTGTACAAGAAGGGGGGGTGTCAATGTAAATTGTCCGGTGGCGATTTTTATGAATTGTTCAGCAGTCTAATGGCTTGGGGGTAGAAGCTGTTGAGGTCTAATGGCTTGGGGGTAGAAGATGTTGAGGCGCTCCGGTACCGCTTGCAATGCGGTAGCAGAAAAATCAGTCTATAACTTGGGTGACTAGAGTCTGACAATTTGATGGGCTTTCCTCTGACAGTGCCTATTATATAGGTCCTGGATGGCAGGAAGCTTGGCCCCAGTGATGCACTGGGACATTCGCACTACACTCTGTAGCGTCTTACGGTCAGATGGCGATTAGTTGCCATAACAGGTGTTGATGCACCTGGTCAGGATGCTCTCAATGGTGCAGCTGTAGAACCTTTTGAGGATCTGGGGGCTCATGACAAATATTTTCAGTCTCCTAAGGGGGAAAAGGTTTTGTCGTGCCCTCTTTACGACTGTCTTGGTATGTTTGGACCATGATATTTCGTTGGTGATGTGGACACCAAGGATCTTCAAAGTCTCGAACCCGCTATACTTCAGCCCAGTAGATGTAAATGGGGGACTGTTCGGCCCGCCTTTTCATGTAGTCCACGATCAGCTCCTTTGTCTTGCTCACATTGAGGGAGAGGTTGTTGTCCTGGCACCATACTGCCAGTTCTCTGACCTCCTCCCTTTAGGCCGTCTCATCGTTGTCTGTGATCAGGCCTACAACTGTTGTGTCGTCAGCAAACTTAATGATGGTGTTGGAGACGTGTTTGGCCATGCAGTCGTGGGTGAACAGGGAAAACAGGAGGGGACTAAGTACACACCCCTGAAGGGCCCCAGCGTTAAGGATCAGCGTTGCAGACATATTTTTGCCTACTCTTACCATCTGGCGGCGGCCTGTAAGGAAGTCCAGGATCCAGATGCAGAGGGAGGTGTTTAGTCCCAGAGTCCTTAGCTTAGTGATGTGCTTCGTGGGCACTATGGTGTTGAATGCTGAGCTGAACAGCATTCTCACATACAGTGGGGAGAACAAGTATTTGATACACTGCCGATTTTGCAGGTTTTCCTACTTACAAAGCATGTAGAGGTCTGTAATTTTTATCATAGGTACACTTCAACTGTGAGAGACGGAATCTAAAACAAAAATCCAGAAAATCACATTGTATGATTTTTAAATAATTAATTTGCATTTTATTGCATGACATAAGTATTTGATCACCTACCAACCAGTAAGAATTCCGGCTCTCACAGACCTGTTAGTTTTTCTTTAAGAAGCCCTCCTGTTCTCCACTCATTACCTGTATTAACTGCACCTGTTTGAACTCGTTACCTGTATAAAAGACACCTGTCCACACACTCAATCAAACAGATTCCAACCTCTCCACAATGGCCAAGACCAGAGAGCTGTGTAAGGACATCAGGGATAAAATTGTAGACCTGCACAAGGCTGGGATGGGCTACAGGACAATAGGCAAGCAGCTTGGTGAGAAGGAAACAACTGTTGGCGCAATTATTAGAAAATGGAAGAAGTTCAAGATGACGGTCAATCACCCTCGGTCTGGGGCTCCATGCAAGATTTCACCTCGTGGGGCATCAATGATCATGAGGAAGGTGAGGGATCAGCCCAGAACTACACGGCAGGACCTGGTCAATGACCTGAAGAGAGCTGGGACCACAGTCTCAAAGAAAACCATTAGTAACACACTACGCCGTCATGGATTAAAATCCTGCAGCGCACGCAAGGTCCCCCTGCTTAAGCCAGTGCATGTCCAGGCCTGTCTGAAGTTTGCCAATGACCATCTGGATGATCCAGAGGAGGAATGGGAGAAGGTCATGTGGTCTGATGAGACAAAAATAGAGCTTTTTGGTCTAACTCCACTCGCCGTGTTTGGAGGAAGAAGAAGGATGAGTACAACCCCAAGAACACCATCCCAACCGTGAAGCATGGAGGTGGAAACATCATTCTTTGGGGATGCTTTTCTGCAAAGGGGACAGGACGACTGCACCGTATTGAGGGGAGGATGGATGGGGCCATGTATCGCGAGATCTTGGCCAACAACCTCCTTCCCTCAGTAAGAGCATTGAAGATGGGTCATGGCTGGGTCTTCCAGCATGACAACGACACGAAGTACACAGCCATGGCAACTAAGGAGTGGCTCCGTAAGAAGCATCTCAAGGTCCTGGAGTGGCCTAGCCAGTCTCCAGACCTGAACCCAATAGAAAATCTTTGGAGGGAGCTGAAACTCCGTATTGCCCAGCGACAGCCCCGAAACCTGAAGGATCTGGAGAAGATCTGTAGGGAGGAGTGGGCCAAAATCCCTGCTGCAGTGTGTGCAAACCTAGTCAAGAACTACAGGAAACGTATGATCTCTGTAATTGCAAACAAAGGTTTCTGTACCAAATATTAAGTTCTGCTTTTCTGATGTATCAAATACTTATGTCATGCAATAAAATGCAAATTAATTACTTAAAAATCATACAATGTGATTTTCTGGATTTTTGTTTTAGATTCCGTCTCTCATAGTTGAAGTGTACCTATGATAAAAATTACAGACCTCTACATGCTTTGTAAGTAGGAAAACCTAAAAAATCGGCAGTGTATCAAATACTTGTTCTCCCCACTGTAGGTGTTCCTTTTGTCCAGGTAAGAAAGGGCGGTGTGGAGTGCGATTGAGATTGCGTCATCTGTGGATCTGTTGGTGCGGTATGCAAATTGGAGTGGGGCTAGGGTGTCCGGGAGGATGCTGTTGATGTGAGCCATGACCAGCCTTTCAAAGCACTTTGTGGCTACCGACATGAGTGCCACTGGGTGGTAATCATTTAGGCAGGTTACCTTGGCTTCCATGGGCACAAGGAATACGGTGGTCTGTTTGAAACATGTAGGTATTGCAGACTCGGTCAGGGAGAGGTTGAAAATGTCAGTGAAGACACTTGACAGTTGGTCCACGCAGGCTTTGAGTACACGTCCTGGTAATCCGCCTTGCCCAGCGGCTTTGTGCATGTTGACCAGTTTCAAGGTTTTGTTCACATCGGCTACCGAGAGTGTTATCACACAGTCATCCAGAACAGCTGGTGCTCTCGTGCATGCTTCAGTGTTGCTTGCCTCGAAGAGAGCATAAAAGGCATTTAGCTTGTCAGCTTGCTTCTGGGTTTCCCTTTGTAGTCCGTAATAGTTTTCAAGCTCTGCCACATCCGACGAGCGCCGGAGCTGGTGTAGTAGGATTCAATCTTAATCCTGTATTGACGCTTTGCTTGTTTGATGGTTCGTCTGAGAGCGGGATTTCTTCCGGATTAGTCTCCCGCTCCTTGATAGCGGCAGCTCTAGCCTTTAGCTCGATGCAGATGTTGACTGTAATCCATGGCTTCTGGTTGGGATATGTACGTACAGTCACTGTGGGGACGACTTCATCGATGCACTTATTGATGAAGCCGATGACTGAGGTGTTGTATTCCTCAATGCCATTGGTTGAATCCCGGGAACATATTCCAGTCTGTGCAAGCAAAACAGTCCTGTAGTGTAGCATCAGGGTGGCAGGTAGCCTAGCATACACGTTTGTTATTAAGGCATATGAAAGTTGACATGTTCGAGAAGACATTTCTGCCAAAAAACGCATTTTGATATAAAAAATATCAGTTCTAACGGCTCTCCTGTGAAGTCGTGACTTGTGACATACGCCTAGTTTCCTGAGTCGGGTCACAAATTGTCTGCATTAGCTAAGTGAAAGGTACATTAACGAGAAAAAAATGACTAAATATACACGCTGCTTCTCTTTCATTTTTGAAGAAACTATTGTCTTTCTCTCTCTTTGAGTCAACTACTGACAACACTTTATGCATTGTAGTGCTATATAGCTGTAGCTTATGCGTTCACTGCTTGATTCATTCTCTGATCCTTTGATTGGATGGACAAGATGTTAGTTCATACTGTATGAGCTCTGATAGGTTGGAGGAAGTCCTCCGGAAGTCATAATTACTGAGTAAGTCTATGGAAGGGGGTGAGAATCCTAGGTTTTATATTGAAGTTAATGTACCCAGAGGAGAACAGAAAATATCTGTCCTCCAGCTACACCGTGGTGCTACCTTAGAGGATGATGTTGAGGCTACTGTCATGACGTTGGCCTGGGAGTAGGTTTATGACAGTCATAAATACCTCTTCCCCCCTTTTTCCTCTCTTTACCCTACTGATGTGACATTTGAAAATCCTTTGGTTAACATAGAGATTTTGGGAACATCAGAAGGTGGGGGGAAATGAACTATATTCTGGTAATCCGACCAATTGAACATATGCGGTGACATTCTGAGACATCTCATCAATAATAGAAGGACATAAACTCTACAATGGAAAGTCTGCACATTGTAGTTATCAGATTCACATGGAATTGTTGTTAAATTTAAATGTTTGAATATAAAATTATTGGTGAAGAGATTAAATGTAATTTTAGCTTCCAAATGAGAGATTTGGGTTTTCATAAAGTTAGGGCTCTGCTCAATCAGTGGCCCGCCCCTGTGAAGAGACATGGGTTATAAAACTTTTCAAACACACCCTTCTCGCTCCACTATATAAAGCCTTGACGAAAATATAACCTCCTGTTCCGAGGATGTGAGGACGACGGTCCATACGTTAAAAGGACTAACATGTCAACTACAGAACTAAGCCAACCTCAGCGTGAGCTTTGGTTGCGAATGGTATGAACTTTGAACTCTTATTCACTACAGAAGTGACACCTCCTAGCCGTTGAGTTAGCAACAGCAGCTGCAAACGTTGGCTAGGAAAGAACAGACAGAGTATCCCATCTACCAAACAAACTACAAAAATCTCTGAAACTGGAAACACTTATCTCCCTCACTAGCTTTAAGCACCAGCTGTCAGAGCAGCTCATAGATTACTGCACCTGTACATAGCCCATCTATAATTTAGCCCAAACAACTACCTCTTTACCTACTGTATTCATTTATTTATTTTTGCTCCTTTGCACCCCATTATCTCTATCTCTACTTTGCACTTTCTTCCACTGCAAACCAACCATTCCAGTGTTTTTTTACTTGCTATATTGTATTTACTTCGCCACCATGGCCTTTTTATATTTTTTATTTATTTTTATATATATTTTGTTTGCCTTCACCTCCCTTATCTCACCTCACTTGCTCACATTGTATATAGACTTATTTTTCACTGTATTATTGACTGTATGTTTGTTTTACTCCATGTGTAACTATGTGTTGTTGTATGTATCGAACTGCTTTGCTTTATCTTGGCCAGGTCGCAATTGTAAATGAGAACGTGTTCTCAATTTGCCTACCTGGTTAAATAAAGGTGAAATAAAAAATAAAAATAAATAAATACCACACAACGACATTACTACAACCTATTCAATTTACCACCAGACATTCTTCAATTTACCACCAGACATTCTTCAAAGGACAAAGGACTCGGTTGGGCAACACGGCCTTCCATCTACCACCAACCTACCGAAGCGCAGCACAGAGTAAATATTTATTGCTTTTTCCTTTTCCAAATGGGGAGTAATTTAGAACGCATAAGATACTGTATTTACGATAGCATGGCTTCTCCCTTGGTTCCTCAAGTCTTCCCGCTCTTTCACTCAAACCCAGCCCCCTTTTCTTTTGTGTAACCAGCTGTCATATCTGTTCCGCCCGCTAGGGACGTTTTCCTTTATGATGTAATTTGTAATCAAGGTATGATTCATTCTGTGTATATGTAATTCTGTGTGATTAGTTAGGTATTTAGTAAATAAATAATTAAACCCAATTTTGTATTGCTGATTCAACTTGTTAGCCAGGGTTCGTGAAGATAAACAAGAATTTACAACTTTCAGATGAGACTGAAATAAGGTGACGATTAATACTGACTGCTATTAATGTAAAATATTACGAGGTCTTTAAGAGTTTATTCGGAAGATAACAGCTCTATAAATATTATTTCGTGGTGCCCCGAATTTCTAGTTAATTACATTTACATGATTAACTCAATCAGGTAATATTAATTATGGAGAAAGGATTTTATAGAATAGCATGTCATATCACTTAATCCGGCATAGCCAAAGACACGACACTACTGTAGACTTTCATTGCAAAAACAAATGTTTCAATCAGTTATTTGGTGACGTTAATATATTTAGTTTTATATAAAAATACTAACTAAAATTTTAATTTTTTTAAATATAAAAAAAAAATGAAATTCACTGGGTAGGATGATTCTCCCCTTCCTTCTCTGAGGAGCCTCCACTGGCGTGAGTGTGTGTTACCTGTGCCCATGTGATGCTGCCAGGCTATATGAGTTCATGTCCCCCAGTTGGGCAGATGAGATGCCATTTCTGTACATGGTCCCAGTCATGGGATCTGCCCCTCTCTCCAACAATAGACTGACCAGATCAAAGTTCCCTGAGGAGAAAAAGCAACGTTATGAACTCAAATTAACCAACTCATGTTAAAACAAAGAATGATTATGTGTATAAGCTTACCAACATAATTTTACCCATCTGCAATGACTGCTTACCCCAAACGTTTTACATGAACTAAATCAATACAACAACAAAAAATGTATTGGTCACTTACAAATATTTAGCAGATGTTATTGTGAGTGGAGTTAAATACTTGTGTCCCTAGCTAACAGTGCAGTAATATCTAGCAATACACACACATATAAAAGTAAAAGAATGGAAAAAATAAATATTACGACGAGCAAAGTTGGAGTCCGTCATGCATGTATGTATGTGATGTGTGTATATACAGTTGAATTCGGAAGTTTACATACACCTTAGCCAAATACATTTAAACTCAGTTTTTCACAATTCCTGACATTTAATCCTATTAAAAATTCCCTGTCTTAGGTCAGTTAGGATCACCACTTTAAATTAAGAATGTGAAATGTCAGAATAATAGTAGAGAGAATGATTTATTTCAGCTTTCATTCTTTTCATCACATTCCCAGTGGGTCAGAAGGTTACGTACACTCAATTAGTATTTGGTAGCATTGCCTTTAAATTTTTTTAAACTTGGGTCAAACATTTCGGGTAGCCTTCCACAAGCTTCCCACTATACGTTAGGTTAATTTTGGCCCATTCCTCCTGCCAGAGCTGGTGTAACTGAGTCAGGTTTGTAGGCCTCCTTGCTCGCACACACTTTTTCAGTTCTGCCCACAAAAATTCTATAGGCTTGAGGTCAGGGCTTTGTGATGGCCACTCCGATACCTTGATTTTGTTGACCTTAAGCCAGTTTGCCACAACTTTTGAAATATGCTTGGGGTCATTGTCCATTTGGAAGACCCACAATATTTACCTTCCTGACTGATGTATTGAGATGTTGCTTCAATATATCCACATCATTTTCCTACCTCATGATGCCATATATTTTGTGAAATGCACCAGTCCATCCTGCAGCAAAGTACCCCCACAAAATGATGCTGCCACCCTTGTGCTTCAAGGTTGGGATGGTGTCTTTGGCTTGCAAGCCTCCCCCTTTTCCCTCCAAACATAACAATGGTCATTATGGCCAAACAGTTCTATTTTTGTTTCATCAGACCAGAGGACATTTCTCCAAAAAGTACGATCTTTGTCCCCATGTGCAGTTGCAAACCGTAGTCTGGCTTTTTTTACGGCGGTTTTGGAGCAGTGGCTTCTTCCTTGCTTAGCGGCCTTTCAGGTTATGGCGATATAGGACTCGTTTTACTGTGGATATAGACACTTTTGTACCTGTTTTCTCCAGCATCTTCACAAGTTCCTTTGCTGTTGTTCTGGGATTGATTTTAACTTTTCGTAACCAAAGTACGTTCATCTCTAGGAGACAGAAGGCGTCTCCTTCCTGAGTGGTAATGACGGCTACATGGTCCCATGGTGTTTATACTTGCGTACTTTTGTTTGTACAGATAAACGTGGTACCTTCAGGCATTTGGAAATTGCTCCCGTGGATGAACCAGACAGAGGTCTACAATTTGTTTTCTGAGGTCTTGGCTGATTTCTTCTGATTTCCCCATGATGCCAAGCAAAGAGGCACTGAGTTTGAAGGTAGGCCTTGAAATACTT
Organism: Salvelinus alpinus; assembly: GCF_045679555.1. Classification (NCBI taxonomy): domain Eukaryota; kingdom Metazoa; phylum Chordata; class Actinopteri; order Salmoniformes; family Salmonidae; genus Salvelinus; species Salvelinus alpinus. The sequence goes on along the minus strand of NC_092096.1, from coordinate 36,990,046 downwards.
CGACAGGTACACCTCCATTTGACTCAAATGATGTTAATTAGCCTATCGGAAGCTTCTAAAGCCAAGACATCATTTTTTGGAATTTTCCAAGCTGTCAACTTAGTGTATGTAGACTTCTGACCCACTGGAATTGTGATACAGTGAGTTATAAATGAAATAATCTGTCTGTAAACAATTGTTGGAAAAATTACTTGTGTCATGCACATGTAGATGTCCTAACCGACTTGCCAAAACTATAGTTTGTTAACCTTTCTCGCCCCGGGGTTCCGCTAGCGGAACACCCACAACATTCCGCTGCCTTCGCAGAGCGCGAAATTCAAAAAATACTTTTTTGAAATATTTAACTTACACACATTAACAAGTCCAATACAGCAAATGAAAGATAAACATCTTGTGAATCCAGCCAACATGTCCGATTTTTTAAATGTTTTACAGCGAAAACACAATATATATTTATGTTAGCTCACCACAATAGCCAAACACACAACGCTATTTATCCACCGCATAGGTAGCTTTCAAAAAACCGACAAAATATAGATATAATTAGTCACTAACCAAGAAACTTCATCAGATGACAGTCTTATAACATGTTACACAACACATTTATGTTTTGTTCGAAAAATTTGCATATTTGAGGTATAAATCATAGTTTTACATTGCAGCTACAATCACAAATAGCACCGAAGAATTACTACAGAGAGCAACGTGAAATACATAAATACTCATCATAAAACATTTATGAAAAAATACATGGTGTACAGCAAATGAAAAATAAACATCTTGTGAATCCAGCCAATATTTCCGATTTTTTAAGTGTTTTACAGCGAAAACACAATATAGAAATATATTAGCTTACCACAATAGCCAAACACACAACCGCATTTATTCACCGCAAAGATAGCTTTAGCAAAAACCAGCAATAAATATAAAATAAATCACTAACCTTTGGACAACTTCATCAGATGACAGTCTTATAACATCATGTTATACAATACATTTATGTTTTGTTCGAAAATGTGCATATTTAGAGCTGCAAACCGTGGTTATACATTGTGAAAATGTAGCAACTTTTTCCCAGAATGTCCGGATATATTTCTGACACTCACCTAATCTGACCAAATAACTCATCATAAACTTCACATAAAAATACTTGTTGTATGGCAAATGAAAGATACAGTGGTTCTTAATGCAACCGCTGTGTTAGATTTTTAAAAATAACTTTAGTACGACATACAGCTTGCGTTATTGCGAGACAGCGCCCGCTAAAAGGGCGGAGAATAGGACTAAACATTTCACACAAAAATACGAAATAACATCATAAATGTTGTCTTACTTTTGCTGAGCTTCCATCAGAATCTTGTACAAGGAGTCCTTGGTCTAGAATAAATCGTTGTTTGGTTTTAGAATGTCCTTTTCTCCTGTCGAATTAGCAACCTTAGCTAGCCAAGTGGCGCGAACATGTCCATCTTCTCTCGACGCAAACAACGGAAATCTCCAAAAGTCCCGATAATCGTTGAATAATCTGATAAAACTCGGTTGAAAAAACATACTTTCCGATGATATTATCACATGTATCAAATCAAATCAGAGCAGGAGATATTAGCCGTGTATACCGAACGCTTTTCAGAAGGCAATCTGGGGTTCCTTCTCGCGCCTTCGAAGACAATGACATTTCCAGACCTGTCACTCCAAAAGCTCTTGTTCGACCTCAGATCAAGCTAGACACCCCATTTCACCTCCCACTGCCTGTTGACATCTAGTGGAAGACGTATGAAGTGCATGTATATCGATAGATATAAGCCAGTTGAATAGGCAGGCCCTGGAACAGAGCCTCGATTTCAGATTTTTCACTTCCTGTCTGGAAGTTTGCTGCAAAATGAGTTCTCTTTTACTCACAGATATAATTCAAACAGTTTTAGAAACTTGAGAGTGTTTTCTATCCAATAGTAATAATAATATGCATATTGTACGATCTAGAATAGAGTACAAGGTCGTTTCATTTGGGCACGATTTTTTCCCAAAGTGAAAATAGCGCCTCCTACACACTAACAGGTTAACAATAAATTTGTGGAGTGGTTGAAAAACAAGTTTTAATGACTCCAACCTAAGTGTACGTAAACGTCCAACTTCAACTGTATTTATTTATGTACAGTGCCAGTCAAAAGTGATGTTTCAGTTTTTTATTTTAAATGGAATTGCAAACATTTCTATAAACCTGTTTTTGCTTTCTCATCATGTGGTTTAGTGTCTAGATTGATGAGGGAAAAAACTATTTCATCCATTTTAGAAAAAGGCTGTAAGGTAACAACATGTGGGTAAAGTCAAGGTGTCTGAATACTTTTTGAATGCACTGTATATACAGTACCAAGTACCATTTTACTATTTTCTACATTGTAAAATGATAGTGAAGACATCAAAACTATGAAATAGCGCTTGGAATCATGTAGTAACCAAAAAAGTGATAAACAAATCAAAATATATTTTATATTTGAGATTCTTCAAAGTAGACACCCTTTGCCTTGATGACAGCTTTGTACACTCTAGGCATTCTCTCAACCAGCTTCAGGAGGTAGTCACCTGGAATGCATTTAAATTAACAGGTGTGCCTTGTTAAATGTTAATTTGTGGAATTTCTTTCCTTCATTTGAACCAATCATGTTGTGTTGTGACAAGGTAGGGGTGGTATACAGAAGACATCCCTATTTGGTGAAAGACCAAATCCATATTATGGCAAGAACAGCTTAAATAAGTAAATAGAAATGACAGTCCATCATTACTTTGAGACACGAAGGTCAGTCAATACGGAAAATTTGAAAAACTTTGAAAGTTTCTTCAAGTGCAGTCGTAAAAACCATCAAGCGCTATGATGAAACTGGCTCTCATGAGGACCGCCACAGGAAAGGAAGACCCAGAGTTACCTCTGTCTAGAGGATAAGTTCATTAGAGTTACCAGTCTCAGAAATTACAGCCCAAATAAATGCTTCACAGAGTTCAAGTAGCAGACATATCTCAACATCAACTGTTCAAAGGAGACTGCGTGAATCAGGCATTCATGGTCGAATTGCTGCAAAGAAGCCACTACTAAAGGACACCAATAAGAAGACACTTGCCTGAGCCAAGGAACACACACAATGGCCATTAGACCGGTGGAAATCTGTCCAAATTGTAGACTTTTGGTTCCAACTGCCTTGTCTATATGAGACTCAGGGTAGGTGAACGGATAATCTCCACATGTGTGGTTCCCTCCGTTAAGCATGGATGAGAAGGGGTGATGGTGCTGGGGTGCATTGCTGGACCGATTGCTGTCGGTTATTAATTTAGAGTTCAAGGCACTCTTAACCAGCACGGCCACTACAGCATTCTGCAGCAATACACCGTTCCCATCTGGTTTGCACTTAGTGGGACTATCATTTGTTTTTCAGCATGACAATGAAGCAGCACAGGCTGTTTAATGGCTATTTGAGATGCTTTTGGATGAGTTGGACTGCAGAGTGAAGGAAAAGCAGCCAACAAGTGCTCAGCATATGTGGGAACTTCAAGAATGCATTCCAGGTGAAGCTGGTTGATAGAATGCCAAGAGTTTGCAAAGCTGTCATCAAGGCAAAGGGTGGCTACTTTGAAGAACTCAAAATGTAAATATATTTTAATTTGTTTAACACTTTTTTGATTACTACATGATTCTATATGTGTAATTTTATACAATGTAGAACATTGTAAAAATAAAGAAAAACCTTTGAATGAGTAGGTGTGTCCAAAGTTTTGACTGGTACTGTATATATACACACACACAAGTATTCAGACCCCTTGACTTTTTCTACATTTTGTTACGTTACAGCCTTATTCTAAAATTGATTAAATAGTTTTTTCCCCCTCTACACACAATACCCCATAATGACAAAGCAGAAATGTTTTATTATATATATATATATATATATACACATTTTTTAAAGTATAAAGGTTCAATAAAAATAACTCTACACACATTGTCAATGGAGTATTCCTGTTTTGTCAACAAGTACCTGCAGCTGAGGCCAGCTGAAGTGGGGTATCAGTGTAGTTATCTGCTCCATCTTGCAGGGCCCCCTCCATGCTGTCTCGGCTATCCAGGAGCAACTGTGAGAGGAAGGGATGCCAGGAGGAAGGGAGAGGGGAGTGAGTGAAAGAAACACGTTACTGACAAGTTCAACAAGGCACATGCCCAAATGCCTCTCTAAAATGACCTCCTCACGCTGGTATTCATCAGAACTATAATACCCATGATTCTATCCATAATTTTATTCAAGCTATCACTGTTGAGTTGTGGTTTTTCAGCTGAGATTTAGTTTGTTCTCAAGATGCCTGATTTGAGTAAACATTTCCTCTGGTGTACTACAAACAAGAACTGGCTTTTAGCCAGAACACCTCCAAAACAAAGGTCATGTGGTTTGGTAAGTGTGATTACAACCTCTGATGGTTTAGAGCTTGAGGTAGTCATGTCATACAAGTACTTGGGAGTATGGTTAGACAGTATACTGCCCTTCTCTCAGTACAAATCAAAGCTGCAGGCTAAGGTTAAGACTTGGTTTCCTCTATCGTAATCACTCCTCTTTCACCCCAGCTGCCAAACTAACCCTGATTCAGATGACCATCCTACCCATGCTAGATTACGGAGATGTTATTTATAGATCGGCAGGTAAGAGTGCTCTCGAGTGGCTAGATGTTCTTTACCATTCGGCCATCAGATTTGCCACGATGCTCCTTATAGGACAAATAACTGCACTCTGTACTCCTCTGTAAACTGGTCATCTCTGTATACCTGGCGCAAGACCCACTGGTTGATGCTTATTTATAAAACCCTCTTAGCCCTCAATCCACCCCTATCTCAGCCTCTACGGTGACTGAAATGACTGCTACAATCAACAATGAGCTGCAGTTAGTTTCAGAGTTTCAGAGTTTCTGACCAGACCTCAACTATATCTTGTAATAAATAATGTGGAAATTGAGCAAGTTGAGATGACTAAACTGCTTGGAGTAACACTAGATTGTAAACGGTCCTGGTCAGAACATATTGATGCAGTAGTAGCTAAGATGGGGAGAAGTCTGTATAATAAAGATGATAAAATAAATGCTCTGCCTTCCTAAAACTTCTTGTCAATAGGGGGGTGCTGTTTTCACTTTGGAAAAAATCGTGCCCAATTTAAACGGCATCGTACTCTGTTCTAGATCATACAATATGCATATTATTATTACTATTGGATAGAAAACACTCTGAAGTTTCTAAAACTGTTTGAATTATATCTGTGAGTAAAACAGAACTCATTTGGCAGCAAACTTCCAAATAGGAAGTGAAAAATCTGCAAAATAGGCTCTGTTTCAGGGCCTGCCTATTCAACTGGCTTTTATTTATCGATATGTATGCACTTCCACTAGATGTCAACAGGCAGGGGAAGGTGGAATGGGGTGTCTAGCTTGATCTGAGGTCGAATAAGAGCTTTTGGAGTGACAGGTCCGGTATTTTCTTTGTCTTCGACGGCGCGCGGGGGAGCTCGACATTGTCTTCTGAAAAGCGTTCGGTATACACGGCGAATATCTCCGGCTCTGATTTTATTTGATACATATGAAAAAAACATCATAAAGTAGGTTTTTTCAACCAAGTTTTATCAGTTTATTCAACGTTTATTGGGACTTTTGGAGTTTTCCGTTCTTTGCGCCAAGAGAGGATGGGAATGTTAGCAACCTTGGCTAGCATTGTGGCGCGAATTCGACAGAAAAAATGGACATTCTAAAACCAAACAACGATTTATTCTGGAAATAGGACTCCTTGTACAACATTCTGATGGAAGCTCAGCAAAAGTAAGAAAACATTTATGATGTTATTTCGTATTTCTGTGTAATATGTTGATGCCTATTCTCCGCCATGTTGGTGAGCGCTGTCTCACAATAACCCAAGCTGTATGTTGTGGTAAAGTTATTTAAAAAAATCTAACACAGCGGTTGCATTAAGAACCAGTGTATCTTTCATTTGCCATACAACAAGTATTTTTATGTAAAGTTTATGATGAGGTCTTTGGTCAGATTAGGTGAGTGTCCAAAATATCTCCGGAAATTCTGGGGAAATGTTGCTACGTATTCACATTGTATAACCACGATTTGTAGCTCTAAATATGCACATTTTTGAACAAAACATAAATGTATTGTATAACATTATGTTATAAGACTGTCATCTGATGAAGTTGTCCAAAGGTTAGTGATTCATTTTATATCTATTGCTGGTTTTTGCGAAAGCTACCTTTGCGGTGAATAAATGCCGTTGTGTGTTTGGCTATTGTGGTAAGCTAATATAATTCTATATTGTGTTTTCGCTGTAAAACATAAAAAAAATCGGAAATATTGGCTGGATTCACAAGATGTTTATATTTCATTTGCTGTACACCATGTATTTTTCATAAATGTTTTATGATGAGTATTTATTTATTTCACGTTGCTCTCTGTAATTATTCTGGCTGCTTTGGTGCTATTTTTGATGGTGGCTGCAATGTAAAACTATGATTTATACCTCAAATATGCACATTTTCGAACAAAACATAAATGTATTGTATAACATGTTATAAGACTGTCATCTGATGAAGTTGTTCAATGTTAGTGATTAATTTTATCTCTATTTTGTCGGTTTTGTGAAAGCTACCTATGCGGTGGAAACATGGTGAAAATATGCGGTTGTGTGTTTGGCTATTGTGGTTAGCTAATAGAAATACATATTGTGTTTTCGCTGTAAAACATTTTAAAAATCGGAAATGATGGCTGGATTCACAAGATGTTTATCTTTCATTTGCTGTATTGGACTTGTGATTTCATGAAAATTATATTATATGATATCCCTGTCCCGTTAGGCTAGGCTATGCTAGTCAGCTTTTTTGATGAGGAGGATCCCGGATCCGGGAGGGTGATGAAGTAGAGGTTAATTAACAACACTATCAATAAGGCAGGTCCTACAGGCCATATTGTTGTCGCACCTTGACTACTGTTTTGTCATGTGGTCAGGGGCCACAAAAAAGGACTTAGGAAAATTGCAATTGGCTCAGAACAGGGCAGCACGGCTGGCTCTTGGATGTACACAGAGAGCTAATATTAATAATATGAATGTTAATCTCTCCTGGCTGAAAGTGGAGGAGAGATTGACTTCATCACTACTTTTATTTATGAGAGTTATTGACATGTTGAATGCACCGAGCTGTCTGTCTGAACTACTGGCACACAGCTCAGACACCCATGCATATCCCACAAGACATGCCACAAGAGGTCTCTTCACAGTCCCCAAGTCCAGAACAGACTATGGGAGGCAGACAGTACTACATAGAGCCATGACTACATGGAACTCTATTCTACATCAAGTAACTGATTCAAGCGGTAAAATTTGATTTAAAAAACAGATGAAATAACAGCGGGGACTGTGAAGCAATACAAACATTGGCACAGGCACAAACATAACATATGCGCTATACATACACATGGATTTAGTATTGTAGATATGTGGTAGTGATGGAGTAGGGGCCTGAGGGCACACAGTGTGTTGTGAAATCTGTGAATGTACTGTAATTTTTTATAAATTGTATAAACTGCCTTCATTTTGCTGGACCCCAGGAAGAGTAGCTTCAGCTTTGGCAGCAGCTAATGGGGATCCATAATGAATACAAAAATACAAATACTGCAGCCCTCATCCTCCACGTGCAACACCCGATCTGCCAGTCACAGTCTGTTAAAGGTACCCAATGCACACATATCCCTGGGTCGCTCCTCTTTTCAGTTCACTCCTCTTTTCAGTTTGCAGCTAGCGACTGGAACGAGCTGCAAAAAACACTCAAACTGGACAGTTTTATCCTCATCTCTTCATACAAAGACTCAATCATGGACTCTCCTACTGACAGTTGCGGCTGCTTCACGTGATGTATTGTTGTCTCTACCTTCTTGCCCTTTGTGCTGTTGTCTGTGCCCAATAAAGTTAATTCCATGTTTTGTGCTGCTACCATGTTGTGCTGCTGCCATGTTGTTGTCATGTTGTGTTGCTACCATGCTGTGTTGTCATATGTTACTGCCATGCTGTGTTGTCTTAGGTCTCTCTTTATGTAGTGTTGTCTCTTGTCGTGATTCTTTTTCTTTTCAATCACAGCCCCCGTCCCCGCAGGAGGTCTTTTGCTTTTTGGTAGGCCGTCATTGTAAATAAGAATTTGCTCTTAACTGACTTGTCTAGTTAAATTAAGGTAAAAAAGAACCCGTTTGTGATTTTGATGCTAAATATATAATACATCACAACTGTAGAGGACATTTTTTAGAAATTCAGCACCCTTGGTATAAGGGGGGTGTATCAGTCTGTGTGAGCATTTGTCTGTTAGTGTTTGCCTGAATGTACTTCACACCCTTGTTTAATTCCATAACAAACGTTAGGTATGTAAGACACACCTAAAATGCAGTTAACGCCACTCATTCCATTGTTCTCTACATATAGTATTAAATCAACACTGACAGTGTTACATTTAACACTGGTCCAGTGTCTATATTGGTCCACAATTTCCAGTGTTAAATTAACACACCACTTAAAAACTTCTTAAGGATCCGCCCATTTTTTTCAATTTTCACCTACAATGACATACCCAAATCTAACTGCCTGTATCTCATTACTTGAAGCAAGGATATGCATATTCTTGATACCATTTGAAAGTGAACACTGAAGTTTGTGTAAATGTGAAATTAATGTAGGAGAATATAACACAATCGATCTGGTAAAAGATAATACAAAGAAAAAACCAACTGTTTAAAAAAATATATTAAAAAATATATATATATAAAAAATTTGAAACGCAGGAGGATTGCCTGATCCAAAATTTGATTTTGCCCACTAGGTGGCAGTGTAGGGGCAAAGTTTTAGACTGATTTAATGAACCATTGCATTTATTTTCAAAATGTTGTATCAAGACTGCCCATAACTTTTCAAGTTCAAAGCTGTGCACTCTCCTCAAACAATAGCATGGTATTCTTTCAATGTAATAGCTACTGGAAATTGGACAGTGCAGTTCAATTAACAAGAATTTAAGCTTTCTGCCAATATCATATGTCTATGTCCTGGGAAATGTTCTTGTTACTTACAACCTCATGCTAATCGCATTAGCTTACTTTGGCTCAACCATCCCGTTTGGGGACCCACCGATCCTGTAGAGGTTTTAATGGAAATACTTATTTAGATATTTCCCAGAGGGCCTTGCCTTTTTGGGCGGCCTGACCAAATTCACTTAGAAATGTGTGTTATAGATCTGTCATTCTTATTGAAAGCAAGTCTAAGAAGCGGAATATTTGTTCTATGTGCGCTATTTCCATGCTTCCTGTTCTTAACTTCTTCTTAATAGGTGCCGCTGTTTTCACTTTGGGAAAAAATCTTGCCCAAATTAAACGGCCTCGTACTCTGTTCTAGATCATACAATATGCATATTATTATTACTATTGGATAGAAAACACTCTGAAGTTTCTAAAACTGTTTGAATTATATCTGTGAGTAAAACAGAACTCATTTGGCAGCAAACTCCCATACAGGAAGTGAAAATTCTGAAAATGAGGCTCTGTGTCAGGGCCTGCCTATTCAACTGGCTTTTATTTATGGATCTGTATGCACTTCATACGCCTTCCACTAGATGTCAACAGGCAGTGGAAGGTTGAATGGGGTGTCTAGCTTGATGTGAGGCCGAATAAGAGCTTTTGGAGTGACAGTTGCGCCCTATCGTCAGTATTCAGCTGCGTGCCGGGGAACCTCACATTGTCTTCTGAAAAGCATTCGGTATACACTACGAATTGCTCCGGCTCTCATTTTATTGGATACATATGAGAAAAACATCATAAAGTAGGATTTTTCAACCGAGTTTGACCAGTTTATTCAACGTTTCTTGGGACTTTGGAATTTTTCGTTCCATGCGCAAACATTTCTTGGACACGTGAGCTCCGCATGGCTAGCCAAAGTTGCTAATTTGACAGAAGAAATGGACATTCTAAAACCAAACAACGATTTATTCTGGACCTAGGACTCCTTGCACAACATTCTAATGGAAGATCAGCAAAAGTAAGAGAAAATTTATGATGTTATTTCGTATTTCTGTGTAATATGTTGGCTCTAACACAGCGGAGAATAGGTGAGCGCTGTCTCACAATAATATATTGTAGTGAAGTTAGTTTTAAAAATCTAACACAGCGGTTGCATTAACCTTTTCTCAAAGGGGGGCGCTGTTTTCACTTTGTAAAAAATCGTGCCCAAATGAAACTGCCTCGTACTCTATTCTAGCTCGTACAATATGCATATTATTATTACTATTGGATAGAAAACACTCTCAAGTTTCTAAAACCGTTTGAATTAGTTTGTCAAGGTTAGTGAATAATTTAATATCTTTTACTGGTTTTTGCAATTGCTATATTTTGCTGCTGATAAATGTGTTTGTGTGGTTGGCTATTGTGGTAAGCTAATATAATTCTATATTGTGTTTTCGCTGTAAAACACTTAAAAAATCGGAAATATTGGCTGGATTCACAAGATGTTTATCTTTCATTTGCTGTACACCATGTATTTTTCAGAAATGTTTTATGATGAGTATTTAGGTATTTCACGTTGCTCTCTGTAATTATTCCGGCTGCTTTGGTGATATTTATTATGGTAGCTGCAATGTAAAACTACGATTTATACCTCAAATATGCACATTTTCGCACAAAACATAAATGTATTGTATAACATGATGTTATAAGACTGTCATCTGATGAAGTTGTCCAAAGGTTAGTGATTAATTTTATCTCTATTGCTGGTTTTTGCGAAAGCTATGTTGGCGGTGAATAAATGCCTTTGTGTGTTTGGCTATTGTGGTAAGCTAATATAATTCTATATTGTGTTTTCGCTGTAAAACACTTAAAAAATCGGAAAATTGGCTGGATTCACAAGATGTTTATCTTTCATTTGCTGTACACCATGTATTTTTCATAAATGTTTTATGATGAGTATTTATGTATTTCACGTTGCTCTCTGTAATTATTCTGGCTGCTTCGGTGCTATTTGTGATTGTAGCTGCAATGTAAAACTATGATTTATACCTCAAATATGCACATTTTCGAACAAAACATAAATGTATTGTATAACATGTTATAAGACTGTCATCTGATGAAGTTGTTCAAGGTTAGTGATTAATTTTATCTCTATTTTGTCGGTTTTGTGAAAGCTACCTATGCGGTGGAAACATGGTGAAAATATGCGGTTGTGTGTTTGGCTATTGTGGTTAGCTAATAGAAATACATATTGTGTTTTCGCTGTAAAACATTTTAAAAATCGGACATGTTGGCTGGATTCACAAGATGTTTATCTTTCATTTGCTGTATTGGACTTGTGATTTCATGAAATTATAGTATATGATATCTCTGTCCCATTAGGCTAGGCTATGCTAGTCAGCTTTTTTGATGAGAATGCTCTCGGATCCGGGATGAATATCACTGAAAGGTAAAGTTTCACTTTTTTATCTTTTACTTTTGTTTTCGTACACCAGCTTCAAACAGCTGAAGATCTCAATTTTTTGGTTATGGAAAATATATTTCACAGCGGTTTAGATGGTACAATGATTATCTAACTATAATTGCTTGTTTTGTCACATAAACTGAAATTAGGCAAAATATTAGAATTTAGCATCCAGGAAATGGTGGACCAATTTCTGCATTGTGCATATTTCAAATTATTTAATACAATACAACACATTCTTCATGAGGCCTTATTTTGTTATTTTGATGGCCTAGTTTTACAGTGACCTGAAATTCATGGTTTACAGTTCACATCAGGGGTGATGGTGTGCAAGCCACGTTATGCTGGCTTGCAAAGTGTTGAGTATTTATTATTGGAATCCAGTGTAAAAAAAACAAAACAGTATTTACCATAAATTCCAAAGAAACTTTGGTTAAACAGTGAGCTATTGTAAAAAAAGCACTTCTTTAAAGCAAAGTGTCTTTGGAATTTACAGTAACCAGTAAGTTACAGTACAACTTGTTTACAGTGTGGGTAACACTGGACAATTTTCTGTGTATATACAGTGGATTCAGAAAGTATTCAGACCCCTTGACTTCTTCCACATTGTTACTTTACTTTTTCCTCATCAATCTACACACAATACCCCATAATGACAAAGCAAAAACAGGTTTCTAGACATTTTTGCACATTCATAAAAAATAAAAATGTATATCACATTTACATACAGTAAGCATTCAGACTCTTTACTCAGTACTGTCACGACTTCCGCCGAAGTCGGTCCCTCTCACTGTTCGGGCAGCGTTCGGCAGTCGACATCACCGGCCTTCTAGCCATCGCCGATCCACCTTTCATTTTCCATTTGTTTTGTCTTGTCTTCCTCACACCTGGTTCAAATTACATCAATTACATGTTGTGTATTTAACTCTCTGTTCCCCCCATGTCCTTGTCCGGAATTGTTTATTGTAAGTGCTTGTGCACGTCATGTCTGGTGTGTGTTAACTGCGCCGTTGGAAACACCGTTTTTGATCTCCTGCGTCTGACTTCTCTGCCTCCAGCACGCACCCCTTACAAGTACTTTGTTGAAGCACCTTTGGCAGCGATTACAGCCTTGAGTCTTTCTTGGTTATGACGCTACAAGCTTGGCACACCTGTATTTGGGGAGTTTCTCCCATTTTTCTCTGCAGATCCCCTCAAGCTCTGTCAGGTTGGATCGGGAGCATACTGCACAGCTATTTTCAGGTCTCCCCACAGATGTTTATGTCTGGGCTCTGACTTGGCCATTTAAGCACATTGAGACTTGTCTTGCGGAGCCACTCCTGTGTTGTCATGTCTGTGTTCCTAGGGTCGTTTTCCTGTTGTAAGGTGAACCTTCGCAACAGGGTCCTGAGCGCTCTGAAGCAGGTTTTCATTAAGGATCTCTCTGTACTTTGCTCCGTTCATCTTTCCTGACTAGTCTCCCAGTCCCTGCCGCTGAAAAACATCCCCACAGCATGATGGTGCCACCACCATGCTTCACCATAGGGATGGTGCCAGGTTGCCTCCAGACATGACGCTTGGTAATCAGACCAGAGATTCTTGTTTCTCATGGTCTGATAGTCCTTTAGGTGCCTCCAAGCGTGCTGTCATTTAAAAAATATATATATATATATTTCACCTTTATTTAACCAGGTAGGCCAGTTCTCATTTACAACTGCGACCTGGCCAAGATGAAGCAAAGCAGTGCGGGAAAAAAACAGAGTTACACATAAACAAACGTACAGTCAATAACACAACAGAAAAAATATAAAAATATATGTACAGTGTGTGCAAATGTAGAAGAGTAGGGAGGTAGGCAATAAATAGGCCATAGAGGCGAAATACCTATAATTTAGCATTAACACTCGAGTGATAGATGTGCAGATGATGATGTGCATGAGATGATGGGGTGCATGTAGAGCAAGAGTGTAAGTAATAATATGGGGATGAGGTAGTTGGGTGTGCTTTATACAGATTGGCTGTGTACAGGTACTCTGATCGGTAAGCTGCTCTGACAGCTGATGCTTAAAACTTCTTATGGCTGCAATCCCGTTAACTTCTTTGGGGTACCCCCCCTTCTTCTCAATTTCCGCCTAAAGACATACCCTAATCTAACTGCCTGTAGCTCAGGCCCAGAACCAAGGATATGCATATTCTTTGTATCATTTGAAAGGAAACACTCTGAATTTTGTGGAAATGTGAATTGAATGTAGGAGAATATAACACAATAGATCTGGTAGAAGAAAATACAAGGAAATAAATATACGTTTTCTGTTTTTTATTGTTGCTGCATCATCTTTCAAATGACCAAGAACAGCCAAACATACAGATAGGATGTTGTGGATGATTTGAATGAAGAACATAAGATGGCAACAATAGCTGAGCAAAGTTTTAGACAGATAACTTCAAAAATGAGCGAGCTACATGACATTGAGCATGAAGTCACCCAGGTGTCCCACACAAATGTACTCAAGTGGCCGAATTGGTACAGTGATACATTTTGAAGGAAATAACTATATACAAAATACATAAATACTATTCTAACACACCCCCCCCAAAAAAATATATATATATATATATAAATATATATAAAAAAATAATAATAATAAACAAACAAATAACAAGGGTAACTACAGTGGGGAGAACAAGTATTTGATACACTGACAATTTTGCAGGTTTTCCTACTTACAAAGCATGTAGAGGTCTGTAATTTTTATCATAGGTACACTTCAACTGTGAGAGAAGGAATCTAAAACAAAAATCCAGAAAATCACATTGTATGATTTTTAAGTAATTAATTTGCATTTTATTGCATGACATAAGTATTTGATACATCAGAAAAGCAGAACTGAATATTTGGTACAGAAACCTTAGTTTGCAATTACAGAGATCATACGTTTCCTGTAGTTCTTGACCAGGTTTGCACACACTGCAGCAGGGATTTTGGCCCACTCCTCCATACAGACCTTCTCCAGATCCTTCAGGTTTTGGGGCTGTCGCTGGGCAATACGGACTTTCGGCTCCCTCCAAAGATTTTCTATTGGGTTCAGGTCTGGAGACTGGCTAGGCCACTCCAGGACCTTGAGATGCTTCTTACGGAGCCACTCCTTAGTTGCCCTGGCTGTGTGTTTCGGGTCGTTGTCATGCTGGAAGACCCAGCCACGACCCATCTTCAATGCTCTTACTGAGGGAAGGAGGTTGTTGGTCAAGATCTCGCGATACATGGCCCCATCCATCCTCCCCTCAATACGGTGCAGTCGTCCTGTCCCCTTTGCAGAAAAGCATCCCCAAAGAATGATGTTTCCACCTCCATGCTTCACGGTTGGGATGGTGTTCTTGGGGTTGTACTCATCCTTCTATTCCTCCAAACACGGCGAGTGGAGTTTAGAGCAAAAAGCTCTATTTTTGTCTCATCAGACCACATGACCTTCTCCCATTCCTCCTCTGGATCATCCAGATGGTCATTGGCAAACTTCAGACGGGCCTGGACATGCGCTGGCTTGAGCAGGGGGACCTTGCGTGCGCTGCAGGATTTTAATCCATGACGGCGTAGTGTGTTACTAATGGTTTTCTTTGAGACTGTGGTCCCAGCTCTCTTCAGGTCATTGACCAGGTCCTTCCGTGTAGTTCTGGGCTGATCCCTCACATTCCTCATGATCATTGATGCCCCACGAGGTGAGATCTTGCATGGAGCCCCAGACCGAGGGTGATTGACCGTCATCTTGAACTTCTTCCATTTTCTAATAATTGTGCCAACAGTTGTTGCCTTCTCACCAAGCTGCTTGGCTATTGTCCTGTAGCCCATCCCAGCCTTGTACAGGTCTACAATTTATCCCTGATGTCCTTACACAGCTCTCTGGTCTTGGCCATTGTGGAGAGGTTGGAGTCTGTTTGATTGAGTGTGTGGACAGGTGTCTTTTATACAGGTAACGAGTTCAAACAGGTGCAGTTAATACAGGTAATGAGTGGAGAACAGGAGGGCTTCTTAAAGAAAAACTAACAGGTCTGTGAGAGCCGGAATTCTTACTGGTTGGTAGGTGATCAAATACTTATGTCATGCAATAAAATGCAAATTAATTACTTAAAAATCATACAATGTGATTTTCTGGATTTTTGTTTTAGATTCCGTCTCTCACAGTTGAAGTGTACCTATGATAAGAATTACAGACCTCTACATGCTTTGTAAGTAGGAAAACCTGCAAAATCGGCAGTGTATCAAATACTTGTTCTCCCCACTGTATTTACACATTTTCTATTTACAATATTGTATATTTTATAAATAAATAGATAAATATTGTGAAGACCCTCAGCCCTCAGTCCTGGTGCCATGGCCCATAGCAGTCTCTTTCTGCTGTAAAGCAGAGGCTTACTGAACAGGTGGTGCAGGTGATGGGGCATTTTCTGTGACAAAGGGCACAACGTCGCCGCCCCACTGTGCCCTTTTTGCCCTGAGGCACATTCATGCCTGCAGAGATGAATCTGGGCAGGTGAACATCACTGGTTGACGGAGCAGAAGGTGCTGCAGTGGACTTGCTGTAGCTAGCAAGCTCCTGGATGAGCATCTCCCTGAAAGCTAGCTGTGAGATGGGGTGCTGACTCTATAAATTTCCTCTATAATTTGGGTTAAATCTGTATACCTAGACTTTGTTTTAGCTTTTCCTGATTTATTCGCCATAATTTAAATATATAAACTTGTTGAAAATGCTATTGAATATGTCCTGCTATGCGTAACACTCGTGGCTCCGTCAAGTAGGATTTGCAATGGCGAATGAACCTCTTTTACGCCAGAGTTTACGACAAAGGCTGGTCTTCAAACGTATAACCATTACATATTGCCGTTTACCTCAGCTCATTGGCTATCTTC
This sequence comes from Salvelinus alpinus, assembly GCF_045679555.1. NCBI lineage: Eukaryota > Metazoa > Chordata > Actinopteri > Salmoniformes > Salmonidae > Salvelinus > Salvelinus alpinus. Next base: position 36,973,655 of record NC_092096.1, on the reverse strand, counting down.
CAAGCTAGATTTCAAGATGATCAGTGGTCATTGGGCCAAAATACAGTCAATCAACGATAGACCGGTCCTACCATTGGTGCGCAATGAGGTCATTGATTGGTGTCTTCAAATCAGTTTGTTTCGGTCAATTACGTCCCAGGAAAAGAGCCATCATGTATGGTTGTGTTAGTAACAACCAGACGATTGCAATGAAACCAACCATGACTGGATAAACGTTTGTTTAGTGTGTGTAATTACCACGAACGCTTCGTCCAAAGTTGAATGAGATTGAAATCACGACGCAACCGGTTTACAAATGTATAAATGTATAAAAATTTATTTTATCAAACAAAACGAACATTCACTGTGTAGTTAGGACACTTGGCATTGCCACCAGAGGATGATCTTCAATGGTAAGCGATTTATTTTATTGTTATTTCTGACTTTCGTGACGCTAATGTTTGGTTGGAAAATGCTAGTAATACTTGTGTGTGTGGGGCGCCGTCCTCAGAAAATCGCATGTTTGCTTTTGCAGTAAACCTTTTTGAAATCTGACACAGCGGCTGGATTAATAAGACGTTCATCTTTTAAATTATGTAAGATACATGTATTTACAAGAATGTTTAATACAACGAATGGTGTATTTAAAATGTTAGCTCACTGCAGTTTCACCGGATGTTGGCCTGGTGGGACGTTAGCGTCTCACCTACCTTAGAGAAGTTAACGGGATGATATGACAACTGCCAGTGAAAGTGCAGGGCGCCAAATTCAAACAACAGAAATTTCATAATTAAAATTCCTCAAACATACATGTATCTTATACCATTTTAAAGGTAATCTTGTTGTTAATCCCACCAACGTGTCCGGTTTCAAATAGGCTTTACAGTGAAATCACCACAAACGATTATGTTAGGTCACCGCAAAATCACAGAAAAACACAGTCATTATTCCAGCCAAAGACAGGAGTCACAAAAAGCAGAAATAGAGATAAAATTAATCCCTAACCTTTGATGATCTTCATCAGATGACACTCATAGGACTTCATGTTACAGATTACATATATGTTTTGTTCGATAAAGCTCATATTTATATCCAAAAAGTTTACATTGGCGCCATGTTCAGAAATGCCTCCAAAATATCCAGAGAAATTGCAAAGAGCCACGTCAAATAACATAAATACTCATTATAAACTTTGATGAAAGATACATGTTTTACATAGAATTTAAGATACACTTGTTCTTAATGCAACAGCTGTGTCAGATTTCAAAAAGCTTTACGGCAAAAGCACAATATTCAATAATCTGAGAACAGCGTTCAGCCACAAAAGGAAGCCATACAGTTACCCGCCAAATTGTGCAGTCAGCAAAACTCATAAAAAGCATTAATAATCTTCACTTACCGTTGCTGATCTTCATCGGAATGCTCTCCCAGGACTCCCACTTCCACAAGAAATGTTTGTTTTGTTCGGTAATGTCCATCATTTATGTCCAAATAGCTATTTTTGTTAGCGTGTTTGGTAAACTAATCCAAAGTCAGAAAGAGCGTCCACTAAAAGCTGACGAAATGTCAAAAAGTTCCGTAACAGTCAGTAGAAACATGTCAAACGATGTATTGACTCAATCTTTAGAATGTTTTTAACATAAATCTTCAGTAACATTCCAACCGGAGAATTACATTGACTTCAGATATGCGATGGAACAGAGCTCCCTCTCATGTGAACGCGCATGGTCAGGTCATGGTAGACCTGACTATTTCCTGTCTCCTTCGGCCCCACTTCACGATAGAGGCATCAGACAAGGTTCTACCGACTGTTGACATCTAGTGGAAGCCGTAGGAAGTGCAAACTCACCCATATCCCACTGTTTGTTCAATAGGGGCTGTGTTGAAAATCTACCAACCTCAGAATTCCCACTTCCTGTTTGGATTTTTTCTCAGGTTTTTGCCTGCCATATGAGTTCTGTTATACTCACAGACATCATTCAAACAGTTTTAGAAACTTCAGAGTGTTTTATATCCAATACAAATAATACTATGCATATATTAGCAACTGTGACTGAGGAGCAGGCAGTTTTCTATGGTCACCTCTGTGCACCTTTCATCCAAGCTACTCAATACTGCCCCTGCAGCCATAAGAAGTTAAAGCTAGAGAGGGAGATATAAGACTCCAGCTTCAGTGATTTTTGCAATTCGTTCCTGTCATTAGCAGCAGAGAAATGGAAGGAAAGGCGGCCAAAGGAAGTGTTGGCTTTGGGGATGACCAGTGCAATATACCTGCTGGAGCGTGTGCTACGGGTGGGTGTTGCTATGGTGACCAGTGAGCTGAGATAAGGCGGGGCTTTACCTAGCAAAGACTTATAGATGACCTGGAGCCAGTGGGTTTGCAGACGGATATGTAGTGAGGGCCTGCCAACAAGAGTGTACAGGTCGCGGTGGTGGGTAGTATATGGGGCTTTGGTGACATAACGAATGGCACTGTGATAGACTACATCCAGTTTGCTGAGTAGAGTGTTGGAGGTGAGTTTGTAAATGACATCGCCGAAGTCAAGGATCGGTAGGATAGTCAGTTTACGAGGGTATGTTTGGAAGCATGAGTGAAGAAGGCTTTGTTTTGCGAAATAGGAAGCCATTTCTAGATTTAATTTTGGATAGGAGATGCTTAATTCTTATGGGTACCTGGGACGGTAACTGGCCAACATCCAGTGAAATTGCAGAGCACGAAATTCAAAAATACTCAATTCAAATATTTAACATTCTTGAAAATATATGTGATATTGTCACGTTCTGACCATAGTTCTTTTGTGTTTTCTTTGTTTTAGTGTTGGTCAGGACGTGAGCTGAGTGGGCATTCTATGTTGTGTGTCTAGTTTTCCCGTTTCTATGTTTGGCCTGATATGGTTCTCAATCAGAGGCAGGTGTTAGTCATTGTCTCTGATTGGGAATCATATTTAGGTAGCCTGTTTTGTGTTGGGTTTTGTGGGTGGTTGTCTTCTCTCTTCGTCTGTCTGCACCAGACAGAACTGTTTCGGTTTTTCACATTTGTTGTTTTGTATTTTGTGTTGTTCACGTTTATTGTCTTTATTAAACATGATGAACACTAACCACACTGCGCATTGGTCCTCTCCTTCGTCCACAGAAGAAAGCCGGTACAGATATATATCAAAATAAAGCTTAACTTCTTGTTAATCCAGCCGCTGTGTCAGATTTCAAAAAGGCTTTACGGCGAAGGCATACCATGTGATTATCTGAGGACAGCGCCTAGCACACAAAACATTACATACAGTTGCCAGCCAAGTAGACTACTCACAAAAGTCAGAAACAGCAATAAAATGAATCACTTACCTTTGATGATCTTCGTATGGTTGCACTCACAAGTCTCCCAGTTACACAACACATGTTTATTTTGTTCGATAAAGTCCCTCTTTATATCCAAAAACCTCCATTTTGAAGGCGCGTTTTGTTCAGGAATCCAATGGCTCAAAAGCAGTCACAACAGGCAGACGAAAAATCCAAATAGTATCCGTAAAGTTCGTAGAAACATGTCAAACGATGTTTATAATCAATCCTCAGGTTGTTTTTGGCCTAAATAATCAATAATATTTCAACCGGTCAATAGCTTCGTCAATATAAAAGAAAAACAAGAAAGGCGCACTCTCAGTCGCCCGTAGCAAACAGGTCTGGGGACTTTCCACTATCCACTTACTCAGTCAGAGTGGTCTTACTCCCTCATTTTTCAGAATACAAGCCTGAAACAATTTCTAAAGACTGCTGACATCTAGTGGAAGACATAGGAAGTGCAATTTGAGTCTTAAGTCAATGGATACTGTAATGGCATTCAATAGAAAACTACAAACATAAAAAAATCCCACTTCCTGGATGGATATTTTTCAGGTTTTCGCCTGCCATATCAGTTCTGTTATACTCACAGACATTATTTTAACTGTTTTGGAAACGTTAGAGTGTTTTCCATCCAAATATACCAATTATATACATATCCTAGCTTCTGGGCCTGAGTAATAGGCAGTTTACTTTGGGCACGCTTTTCATCCGGAGGTGAAAATAGTGCCCCCTACCCTAGTGAGGTTAATGTGAGTCTGGTAGGAGAGTTTACAGTCTAACCAGACACCTAGGTATTTGTAGTTGTCCACATATTTTAAGTCAGAACAGTCCAGAGTAGTGATGCTAGTCGGGCGGGAGGGTGCGGGCAGCTATCGGTTGAAGAGCATGCACTTAGTTTTACTTGCATTTAAAAACAGTTGGAGGCCTCGGAAGGAATGTTGTATGGCATTGAAGCTCATTTGTAGGTTTGTTATTACAGTGTCCAAAGAAGGGCCAGAAGTATGCAGAATGGTGTCATCTGCGTGGAGGTGGATCAGAGAATCACCAACAACAAGAGCGACAGCATTGATATATACAGATAAAAGAGTCGTCATGTTCCTTTTACTTTAGAGTGGCCTCTGTCTGTCATGTGAAGAGTGGCTTCTTCTGTCATGTGCCTCTTACTGAAGAGTGGCTTCTGTCTGGCCACTCTACCATAAAGGCCCGATTGGTGGAGTGCTGCGGAGATGGTTGTCCTTTTGGAAGGTTATCCCATCTCCACAGAGGAACTCTGGAGCTCTGTCAGAGTTACCATCGGTTTCTTGGTCACCTCCCTGACCAAGGCCCTTCTCCCCCGATTGCTCAGTTTGGCTGCGTGGCCAGCTCTAGGAAGAGTCTTGGTTGTTCCAAACTTCTTCCATTTAAGTGATGGAGGCCCTTCAATGCTACAGAATATTTTTTACACCACTACAGCCAACGCTTGGCATTGCACATGGTGATCTTAGGCTTGTGTGCAACTGCTCAGGCCATGGAAAACCATTTCATGGAACTCATGACGAACAGTTCTTGTGCTGACATTGCTTCCAATTTTATGCACTACGCGCTTCAGCGGTCCCGTTCTGTGCGCTTGTGTGGCCTATCACTTCATGGCTGAGCCATTGTTGCTCCTAGACATTTCCACTTCACAATAAATGCACTTACAGTTGACTGGAGCATCCAGTTAACACTTGATCTGATTTAATTACAGTCGGTTCATTCAACTATGGCAGATAAACAACCACATATCACAGTCGTAGCAAGTAAAACCAAAAATGTGTTACCATTACTGAGAATGTTGTTGTAGGGAAAGCGTGTACTTGCAAATTGATTATGTATTTTGAAATACTAAATTCATACAATAACTATTTGGATTAATACAATACTTTGCTAAAGTATTTTGTATATAATTTTGATACTTTGGTCTTTAGAGTATTTGGTGATTGTAACAAGATAGTACTTTGCACATCTCTGACTGTAAAGCCAAAGATATTTGGCATGACAACGAGAGACAAGGAGTTGGCAATTGTACAATAACACAAACAGGTTTCTTTGCAGGATGTATGCAAATAATGTAAAATTCGAACAATATCCCACCTATTTATTTATCACTGTGTTCCCACATGAGTGGTGTCATCCCCTAGAGGGGAGAGATGGAGAGAAAAGGGGCGACAGATTCACAGTCACTTGCAGAGGTGACTTACAGGACCATATGGTCCCAATTTCATGGATTTCAGTATTCCTAAAGTGTGACACTGTACTTCTTCATCACAAGGTCTAGCGACCTAAATAACTACTGCCATATATTAAAGCTTTTCGAATCATTGATAAACTCTCAACTTTGCTCCTTCTTAACCAGCAAATGTATCCTAAATACATATTACAGTTTTTGTCCAACTGCTTACACAAAAAAATATTTTCATGTCACACGATTTTTGAAACCTCTCACTCAAAGTGCAAAACTACACACCAAATATCCAAAACCATAAGCTATTGCTCAGCCTTTGACTCAGTTGTCAATTGCATAAAACACTTTTTTCAAAACACAAAACACGCATGTCAAACACAGGTAAAATAATACAAGAAAAAGGAAACAAGAATCATTGTTACAACACAAGACAGGGGTTGTCTGCTTCTCTCCACACTATCCAAACAATATCCCACCTATTTATTTATCACTGTGTTCCCGGGGGACATATTGTTTGGCAGCACTGACCTCACTGTTGATGTCGGCCCCAGTGTCCAGCAGCATCTTAACCATGGCCTCGTCTCCCCGCACACAGGCATACATGAGTGGTGTCATCCCCTAGAGGGGAGAGATGGAGAGAAAAGGGGCGACAGATTCACAGTCACTTGCAGAGGTGACTTACAGGACCATATGGTCCCAATTTCATGGATTTCAGTATTCCTAAAGTGTGACACTGTACTTCTTCATCACAAGGTCTAGCGACCTAAATAACTACTGCCATATATTAAAGCTTTTCGAATCATTGATAAACTCTCAACTTTGCTCCTTCTTAACCAGCAAATGTATCCTAAATACATATTACAGTTTTTGTCCAACTGCTTACACAAAAAATATTTTCATGTCACACGATTTTTGAAACCTCTCACTCAAAGTGCAAAACTACACACCAAATATCCAAAACCATAAGCTATTGCTCAGCCTTTGACTCAGTTGTCAATTGCGTAAAACACTTTTTTCAAAACACTACACACAATTCTCTACCTAAAACACAAACACAAATCTAATAGGAAGCGACTTGCTTTCCTTTTCCACCCACAACCAATCAAAATGCTACACTTATTCACCAGGTCACACACACACTCCTCACATGTGCAAACACTAATAGCTTAACTGATCACTAACCAATCACTGCTTTATTGTAGTATATGCCTATAAATAGGTCAAAGGTCAGATGACCTGTTTTGAACAATGGATGCCAACAATGGACAGAGTGCAAGAGGAGTAGGAGGGAGAGGAAGAGGAAGAAGAGGACGAGGGCAAAGGCAAAGAAGAGAAGGAAGGAGAGCCATCTCTGATGAAATTAGGGCAACACTTGTTGATCATGTGATCAACCATGGTTTGACCATGAGAGAGGCTGGACTGAGAGTCTAGGCCAACTTGAGTCGATTTACAGTGGCGTCCATAATTCGAACCTTCAGAAATGAGAACAGGTATGCAACTATCTAATGTCTATTTTAGCATTACAGTAATGTACTGTAAAATACGTATGACTGCATAGTATTGCATAAACATTTGTAACTCTAAGCCATCCATTTACTGCACTGCATTGAATGAATGAGGTTGGTTATCATGCTGTACTAGCTTTTTTTGTACATTGTTTACAGTTCCTATGCTGAACACATACTGTGTTTGAATTCTGTACAGAGTGGAAAGGCAAAGACATCATGGAGGACGAGGACGCTTGTTTACAGATGTACAAGAGACTGCAATTATAAATATGGTTTTGGCCAACAATGCAATTAGGATTCGAGAGATAAGAGAGCATATCTTGAATAATGACACCATATTTAACAACATCAATGCTGTAAGCCTGTCGACCATACAACGCATCCTCCAACGGCACCGAGTGACGATGAAACAACTTTACAAGCTGCCATTTGAGAGAAACTCTGAGAGTCAAGAATATGCGAGATGACTTTGTAGAGGTATGTATGCAACACTACTTCCAGTACCTCAGACATACCATATTTACTCATCTGTATATCCCTTTGTCTGTTACAGAGAGTATTGGAGCTGGATGCCCATGTAATTCGCCATGAATTTATTTATGTGGATGAGGTTGGCTTCAAACCAGGAACCGCGGAAGAAATGTAATAGGACAGAGGGCAATTACCAATGTCCCTGGACAGCGTGGGGGTAATATGACTGTGTCCTGCTATCACTGTGTCCTCCATCACAATGCCACACTGGGTGGGTCCGTACAACACCGGCCATATGCTCACTTTTCTGGATGCAATTTACACAATGCTTGTCCCTGATCCAGATCAGGAGCCTGCTAGATTTGTGGTTTTATGGGACAATGTTACTTTTCACCGGGCTGTTCTGGTCCAAAAATGGTTTGCCACCCATCCACAATTTGTAGTTTGGTACCTACCCCCATATTCACCTTTTCTAAATCCCATAGAGGAATTCTTCTCAGCCTGGCGCTGGAAAGTGTATGATCGCCAACTCTATGCCCGCATGCCGCTTCTCCAGGCAATGGAGGACACATGTGGGGACATAGAGGTTGCCTCTGTCCAAGGTTGGATACGCCATGCTAGGAGATACTTCCCTCGATGTTTGGCAAGAGAAAACGTATCTTGTGATGTGGACGAAGTATTGTGGCCAGACCCAGGCCGGAGAAGAGATGAAGCGTAGCTTAGCACTGGTGACTGCCCCCCCCCCCCTACCAATTCCTGGACTGCCCCCCCGGGACCCCACACACACAATTGTGTTCTTTACTGTATTCTAAAGAATATACTTTTGGTTTACATATGTTTATGGTTTTGTTGTATGCTACTGTATACAACAGTAATGTTTGGCCTAATAAATATTTTCTGTTTCTACATTGCATTGGTGTTTACAGTGTACTTGTTACCCCTCTCAGCAGATTACTTTCACTGTAGAACATTGTATTGAAATGTAGATATAAGCCTATGAAAGACCAAAGAGCTTTAGATTTAGAACAACAGTGTTTACATGGTATATCCAAAAATGTACTATTATGAAAGCAGTGTTTGCCATTTGATGCAAATGCTTCATTCTGACATGTGTTTATGGCATTTTGAATGCAGTGTTATATTTTGAAGGAGATGTGAGGCATTTTGCATTTTGTGTGTAGAGTTTTGAAAAAAGGAGACAGTTTTGAAAACGTGTGTAAGCAGTTGGAAAAAACTGTAATACGGATTTTGACAAGGTCAAAGTACCTTCTCAGCTGCATCCATTGATGTTAATGATATTGTATGCTCGCTAGATAAAAAGCAGCATTGTTTTGCCTTGTTTATTGACCTGTCAAAGGCACTTATTGCTATTGAACAGACTGTCTCGGTTGGACATGACAGCAACCATAAATTATCTTATGGGCAGATCTCAATGTATTGTTGCTGACTATCAATTCACAATTCCTTGAGGTCAGTAAATGTGTACGTCAAGGGTCCGTTTTATGGTCTACACTATTCACATTATATATGCATTGGTTCCTCAGTAAAAAACTGTAAGCTTCTGATGAAAGCACTCTATTTTATTTAACCAAGCAAGTCAGTTAAAAACAAATTCTAATTTACAATGACAGCCTACCCTGGCAACACCAGGCCAATTGTGTGCCACACTATGGGACTCCAATCACAGCCAGATGTGATGCAGTCTGGATTTGAACCAAGTACTGCAGATACACCACTCGCACTGAGATGCAGGGTCTTAGACCACTGCGCCACTTGGGAGCTTATTAAGGTAACGCAGAAATCAAAACAAAGTATCCTATTAATTTTTCTAAGCTCTTGTACAAAAACTCCCGTATTACCTCATTGCTAGTAACCTACAGAAGTATGAGATACCTTACAGGCTCACAGGGATGGCTAACTCAAGAGTCCTTCTATCACTACCAATTTAGATAAAATAAAATAAAAATTAGATAAAAATAAAAATAAAAATAATGTTTTGAGGTTGAACTTTAGCAAATATAGTTCGTTAGCACATAGGGCACACCAATTGGTGTCACCTCAGTCAGTATATGTTATACCTGTGCTGGTTGCTATCTCGTTAGTGGGAAAGTGTTTCACCTATGCTGGCCCAGGTGCTATTTAAGAGTGGCCGGCCCAGTGCTCTCCCTGTGTTTATTTCTAGACAAACAGTCCTATATCTGAGTTCCCTGATTTTGTTTAGCTCCACCTTTTTGGTTTGCTTCCTGTCTTTAGGTTTGTTGTGGGTTTTGCATTTATTTGCCTCTCTTGGGAAAATTTAGTGGGTGCTCATGGTGGGTGTCTTTTTAGGTTCTAGTTGTTGCTAGAAAACTTTCAGTGGACACACATATGACTGTCTTCTAGAACCACTCCTAAAACCCCAACTGTTTTGTTTTGGCTGTTGGTAGTGACTTTGTTAGTTCTCTCTTCTGTTTGAGCGACATTCATGATGGGGAACGTAACAAAATGGGGGTTCATCCGGGATCTTGTTTCACTGACATCCACCTTGAGGGGTTATAAGATTTGAAAGTTGCATAAACACAGTCTTAAAAAAATTAATAAATCCATTGACTAAGGTGGAAGCATTTGTGGAATACCCTACCTGGGAAATGCTAGATGTACAAAGGCGAATCTACTCGTCATTGCAAAGCATTATGAAATCAAGGTGTTATCTGACGATCCAAAAGCAGTAGTCAGAGTTGATCGGTACTGCTTTGGTGGAGGAGGAATACTTCCAGAGAGGGAGGATGATGAAAAATGTCCTATGGGTAATATGGTGAGTCCTGTAGACGATCAACGTCTCCGGTTTACTAATCACTGGCTTTAACTACCATCATTACGCACACCTGGCACCATCTTTACGCGCACCTGCGCCTCTCCTCTCCGTTTCAAGCCCTTGATAATCGGCCACTAGGATCCGGAACCATCACCACACCACTCACCCTCACCATGGAGTCCATTCATCAGGAGAACTTTCCCTTCTTCATCACTAGTGCACCAGCTCACAAGATCATACTCGGCCTCCCATGGCTCCAATGTTATAACCCCACCATCTCATGGTCGAGGATGAGACTCACGGATTGGTCACCCTAATGCCGGAGGACCTCCTTTCCCGATCCCTCTCGAGTCGTATCACCTGTGGTCTGGGATGTAGATGTGGACATTCGCCAGGCTCTGAAGAGGCAACCTGCACCCACTACATGTCCTCCTGAGCGCATCTACGTTCCCATGGGGAAAAGGTTGCAGCTGTTGACCTGGGCACACACAGCTGTCGTTACTGGACATCCTGGGATCACCCGTACTAATCAATCTCTCTCCGAAAAGTATTGGTGGCCCACCTTTGCGCAGGACGTTATTCGCTACATCAACTCCTGTTCTGTGTTTGCCCAACCTAAGTCCCCCCGGCACGGTCCAGCAGGGAAACTCCTGTTACTCAGCATCCCTGGTCTCATCTATCCATTAATATTGTCACTAATCCCCCCCCCCTCTGACGGGTTTACCACCATTTTGGTGGTTATGGATAAATTCTCAAAATCCTGTATTTTATCCCTCTCTCTGGTCTCCCTACTTCTCTCCAGGTTGCTGAGGCACTGTTCCAGCAGGTCTTCCAGGCATTCGAGGGTGGCTGTTGTCTGTGTGCAGAGGGTCCCTGGTTTCAGCCCAGGTAGGGGCAAGGAGAGGGACGGAAGCAAAACTGTTACATGGGCACCATTTTAAATCAGGAGAATCTCCTCTTTGTAATTATGTAAGTCTGGGCAGCGAGCTCATTTGTCATGAATCACTAGACCAGAAATAGTCAGAAGTTTGTATTTTTTCCCTACTTTTTCATTATGCAGACATAATTTTTCCCAGTAGTTTTTCCAGCAGTTTTTTTCCAGTTTCGTCCGGCGAACAGATTGTAGTGGGAAAATATAGATACATTTTTAATGTAATTCTAAGTCAAAACAGGCTCTGCGAATGTTCGATTCCATTAATTTGCTATGGGCTCGTGCTAGTGTTCCAGTTTAGTCAGCCGTTGACTCGTTCTATTGTCCAGCCTATAGATGGCCAGCACCCGAATGGCCATTGAGAAAGCACAATGAGTATACCATTTAGCTAAGCTAAGAATGTCGAGAATAATCAATTCAATAAATGTTGGGTAGTTAGATAGCCTATAGTTAATACTGGCAAGTTTGATGTATAACAACTAACGTCAGGTAGCTAGCTAACATACCGGTACATACTGCTGTAATGATATGCTATGTGGTTCGTTAAGGACAACATAGCTAACAAATTGTCAGCCAACATAACATTTAAGGTAACTTATTTGAAAAGTCATTACTTTATTACATTGAGTAGCAAGCTACCCCTTGGTCGTTAGGGCAAATCTGTTCTGTGATCTGGTCTGTTTTTTTTTTACACCTAGGTCGGCTATCAGACTATTCTTTAGTTAAGGTTGAATAGTCTATTGTTCAGCTATTAGCCCTCCTCCCCAACTTGCAACAAATTATTGTTCCGATCTCATTCCTTTCCCTGTTCCACACGTCATCATTCTGCGCCTGAGTGGCTCGCTTGTGGGCGTGCTGGCAGGATATGGCAGCATCTTCGGTTGTGCGTCAATAATTCTGTATACAGTAGCACATTTGTAGGAAGGTGTGGTTATGTTCACAGGCAAATTGCTATGGAGGTACATTTGTCTTTTTGTCGAGAGCAAAACCTTTTTATTTTCAATCAAAAATAATTGTTCTTAAAGCAACTTTTTCCGACACAAAGGAAGTCAAAACGGACACCTGCGAAGATGGCATCTCAGGGAAGCAGCACTGGGCTGTATTGACGTATCCTAAAAATAATGTCTGCTGCTTTAGATTGAACGGTCATATCTCAGTAATTGTTTACCTATCTATGAAAAAATAAGCTGTTTTCTTTATTTTCAGAGAGCGAGCTGACCAAGGGGTCGAAAATGTAGATATTGCTGTCACGTTCTGACCATAGTTCTTGTGTGTTTTGCTTGTTTTAGTGTTGGTCAGGACGTGAGCTGCGTGGGCATTCTATGTTGTGTGTCTAGTTTGTCTGTCTCTATGTTTGGCCTAATATGGTTCCCAATCAGAGGCAGGTGTTTTGTGTTGTCTCTGATTGGGAATCATATTTAGGTGGCTTGTTTTGTGTTGGGGATTGTGGGTGGTTGTTTCCTGTCTTTGTGTTTTCTCTGCACCAGATAGGGCTGTATCGGTTTGCCACATTTTTGTTATTTTGTATTGTTGTAAGTGTTCACGTTATTCGTAATTAAACATGTTGAGCACTGGCTACGCTGCGTGTTGGTCCGATCCCTGCTACACCTTCTCTTCTCTTGAAGAGGAGGAAGGCTGCCGTTACAGAACCACCCACCAAACTCGGACCAAGCAGCGTGGCTACGGGCAGCAGCAGCAGCAGCAGCAGCAGCAGCGAGTTCAGGAATGGACATGGGAGGACGAGTTGGACGGTAAAGGACCCTGGGCAGAGCCAGAGGAATATCGCCGCCCCAAAGCGGAGCTGGAGGCAGCGAAAGCGGAGAGAAGGCGTTTTGAGGAGCTAGCTTGGCAGCGTGAGCAGGATCTGGGTTATACCACTTGGGAGGAAATAGACAGGTGCTCGATCGACCCAGGGAGAGTGCCGGAGCCCGCCTGGGATTCCATGGAGCAATGTGCAGAGGGATACCGGCGAATGAGGTTAGCACGACGCGGTAGGAAGCCCGAGAAGAAACCCCCAAAATTTCTTGGGGCGGGCTAAAGGGGAGTGTAGCTGGGTCAAGTAGGAGACTTGAGCCAACTCCCCCTGCTTACCGTAAGGAGCCAAGGATGGAACCAGAGCCAATGAGGGCGGTATTGGAGGTGAGCGAAGTAGAGACTGTGAAGGATCTAATGGGGAAATTGGAGGAGAGAGAAATGAGGGATTTGCTGGTTTGGTGCATGAGGCACGACATCTGCCCGAGGGAGCGTGTCGGGGATTTGATATCACCTGAGTCAGCTCTCCATACTCGTCCTGAGGTGCGGGCTAGCCGTCTGGTGAAGACTGTGCCAGCCTTACGCACCAGGCCTCCTGTGCGCCTCCCTAGCCCTGCACGTCCTGTGCCAGCTCAGCGAACCAGCTCTCCCGTGGCAGCCCCATGTACTAGCTCTCCTGTCATCAGCCCAGTACCACCAGTGCCAACACCACGCACCAGGCTTCCAGTGCGTCTCCAGAGCCCTGTTCCTCCTCCACTCACTCGCCCTGTGGTGCGTGTCTCCAGCCCGGTACCACCAGCTCCGGCCCCACGCACAAAGCCTCCTGTGCGTCTCCAGAGCCCTGTACGCACTGTTCCTTCTCCCCGCACTCGCCCTGAGGTGCGTGCCCTCAGCCCGGTACCACCAGTGCCGGTACCACGCACCAGGCTTATAGTGCGCCTCGAGAGTCCAGTGTGCCCTGTTCCTGCTCCTCGCACTAGCCTTGAGGTGCGTGTCTACAAACCGGTACCACCAGTTCCGGCACCACGCACCAGGCCTACTGTGCGCCTCAGCAGGTCAGAGTCGCCCGTCTGCCCAGCGCCGCCTGCGCTGTCCGTCTGCCCAGCGCCGTGTGCGCTGTCCGTCTGCCCAGCGCCGTCTGAGCTGCCCGTCTGCCCAGCGCCGTCTGAGCTGCCCGTCTGCCCAGCGCCGTCTGAGCTGCCCGTCTGCCCAGCGCCGTCTGAGCTGCCCGCCTGCCCAGCGCCGTCTGAGCTGCCTGCCTGCCCAGCGGCATCTGTGCCGTCCATCTGTCCCGAGCCATCAGAGCCGCCCGTCTGTCCCGAGCCGTCAGAGCCGCCCGCCAGTCAGGAGCCGCCAGAGCCCCCAGCCAGTCAGGAGCCGCCAGAGCCCCCAGCCAGTCAGGAGCCGCCAGAGCCGCCAGCCAGTCAGGAGCCGCCAGCCAGTCAGGAGTTGCCAGAGCCGCCAGTCAGTCAGGAGCTGCCAGAACCGCCCTCCAGTCATGAGCTGCCCTCCAGTCATGAGCTGCCCTCCAGTCATGAGCTGCCCTCCAGTCATGAGCTGCCCTCCAGTCATGAGCTGCCATTCAGTCCGGAGCTGCCATTCAGTCCGGAGCTGCCATTCAGTCCGGAGCTGCCATTCAGTCCGGAGCTGCCATTCAGTCCGGAGCTACCTCTCTGTCCTGAGCTACCTCTCTGTCCTATGCTACCTCTCGGTTCGGAGCTGTCTCCTCAGTCTGATGGGGCCCTTTGTGAGGGTTCCTAGGCCAAGGTCGGCGGCGAGGGTCGCCACTCAAAGGACGCTAAGGAGGGGGACAAAGACAATGGTGGAGTGGTGTCCTCGTCCAGCGCCGGAGCCGCCACCGCGGACAGATGCCCACCCAGACCCTCCCCTAGAGTTTTAGGGGGTGCGTTCGGAGTCCGCACCTCAGGAGGGGGGTACTGTCACGTTCTGACCATAGTTCTTGTGTGTTTTGCTTGTTTTAGTGTTGGTCAGGACGTGAGCTGGGTGGGCATTCTATGTTGTGTGTCTAGTTTGTCTGTTTCTATGTTTGGCCTAATATGGTTCCCAATCAGAGGCAGGTGTTTTGTGTTGTCTCTGATTGGGAATCATATTTAGGTGGCTTGTTTTGTGTTGGGGATTGTGGGTGGTTGTTTCCTGTCTTTGTGTTTTCTCTGCACCAGATAGGGCTGTATCGGTTTGCCACATTTTTGTTATTTTGTATTGTTGTAAGTGTTCACGTTATTCGTAATTAAACATGTTGAGCACTGGCTACGCTGCGTGTTGGTCCGATCCCGGCTACACCTTCTCTTCTCTTGAAGAGGAGGAAGGCTGCCGTTACAATTGCCAGATTTTCACTGTCCTAGGAACAGGCCGTGGAAGCTTTATTGCTGGCAAAAGTGTCCATAACCAGATCTAATTACACTGTTCTGTGTTCTTTTTCTCCATGTCTGCCTGTCTTGTTGTACATGGAACCTGTCTCACATGCATTAATTTTTAAAAACTTATAATGTCAGCTGCTAATTTTCAGATTTACACCACATAAACACAGCCATTTTCACTGGACTATCTGTTGTTGCCAAGTCATGATTTCCCTGGGGGTTAGCCTTGCAATAATCAAGTGGTGAGACAGATAGCCCTCTATATTTAAATGTTTCAGGTACACTCCGATAGGTGTCTGCATCACATACAGTATCTTCTATTGACATTATCTTCTATTGCTTGTCCTCATGTCTGTTTTTCAGCATAACGTACTCTGTAGCCACTTAGTGTGGATACCATGTGAGACCACACACACAATAACAGTCTCTTCTTCACTTCATCCCTCTTCCCCTTCTCCCTAAATCCTCTAGGTTATATCAGCTGTTTTGGTGAACTCCTCCTGCATCTGAACTGGCTGACACAGAGGGCGCAGCATGGTCATAGGTGAGATGTCACTTGGTCGAGTCAACAGGAAGTATTATTAAAGAGATGTTTTACATTGAAATACAGACAGAGATGTAGTAGTCCCAGAGTTAATGACCCAAGGTCAGTTTTGCATTTCACCTCCTGATTTAAGATGACTGAGCGTGTTAGAATAAAAAAAACAAGGCTTAATCATGCTCTCTCTATCCATTTGTCACTCGTCTGCAGGTATGTTTTGATGTGAGAGAGGAAGTCAGTCCCGTCATGACCACCTCACCCGCTCTTAAGATAACCTTCGGGCCAACTGATGGGCCAAGGCTGGTTAGGAGACACCGCAATTGTGAGGAACTGAGAGAATATTAGGGTAGCACTGTAATTCATGAATCAAATGGTGTCTGCCGCTGTTCTTACCTCTTTCCCTTTCTGTCTTCTACACCTCTCTCCCCTCCTCGTCTTTCTTCCTTGTTTTATAATGCACACCGTATGTGCATTGAAGTACAGATTGAACTTGTGTTTATAATATTACAATTATCATAATTATAATGCATGTATTATGTATTTATAACACCTGGATAATGAACTTCTTTCAATAAAGTGTTTCACATTCTCCACTGGTTGAAATTAAGTATCTCATTGAAATACTATTCTGTGTCCTCAGATTAATGAAGATGAAGGGAGTTAGATATGCATATTTATTGTCTGTATATATGAATTACAAATCAATCATGTTTCTAATTTATTACATAGTTACAATGTGTAATTATTGATGTCCCAGGAGCAGGAGTGGTAAACACTGTTGAAGTGTATAATTGTAATACATACATGCAGACACGGCATCATTCAAATAATGGAGTTTGATATGACTGAAAAATAATGCCTTAGAGATTCATAACTGAACCGCACCTTTTTTTGCCAAGGAAGAGTACATAATCAGTGAATATATTCAATGTACAGGCTACAATGTGGGAATCTCATGCATGGTTATAACTACAGTGCATGTGTATATAGGACTTGCATCCTTGGCACAATAAAGTTATTATATTCTACTCTATCCGTAGGCTTCATTATTGCCATTCAGACTTGAAGTTGATACAACAACTATGACAGCTGAGGTTCATAGATTGGTATCAATATTAGTTCAGAACCTAACGTTTTAGGGTCCATACACAGAACGGCTACATACTGTAGCTGGCTACACATCCATAGGCATACAATTATTTTTATCCTCCACTACACAATAAGCAAGTAAATAGTTAGCTAGCTATGTTACTTCAGCTGCATTGCAAGGCAAGCTTACACAATTGTACATTCAATTTGTAGTAAATGCTTTAGCTAGCTAGATTCTTTACATACAATGTTTCACAAGAAGACAGCCTGGTTTGCTGGTTTTCTCAGGAGTCCCTAAAACATTAAACAATACAAATGACAAATTAATTCTCCTAACACTAGCTAGCTGGCTAACGTTAGCTAGTCAGAACTTGCTAAATAGCAATTTTCGTGAATTAACTTCACAAAAAAATATTCACAAATGTTTGTCTCTACATTAACTAACATTCCTCTCAATTGTAAATTTTTTGCTTGACTAGTTATGATGTTATAACAACTTACATCTGGTTCCACCGTAATGCTTTGTCAGCCATCTTTGTTGAAGAACGCCACAAGGCAAGGGTGGTTCGCGTCACAATTCGTCATTGGAACCACTCGATATGATTGGTCATATAAAAACCTTGGGACCCAAATGCATAATGAGTGCTCTAACTCCCCCTTGTGGTGGTCTGGAGCAATGAAGCCGTGACGCTGGGTACCTCTAAATCCCGCGGTGCAAGCTTGCAACTTTTAAAAGAGGAACCACTGTAGACACCGGAACAGTGTTACATTTTAGTGTAAAGCTTTATTCAGAGTGCCTTGCCTGCTAACGAGCAATGACTGTATATGTTCATGGTAGAGACATTGTTGTTGCATTCATACATTTTCGATCTTATGGAGTTCACCAAGTGAGACCCTAAACGAATATGTTACAGCGTGTGTGTGTGTGTGTGTGTGTGTGTGTGTGTGTGTGTGTGTGTGTGTGTGTGTGTGTGTGTGTGTGTGTGTGTGTGTGTGTGTGTGTGTGTGTGTGTGTGTGTGTGTGTGTGTGTGTGTGTGGTGATAGGCATTCGAGTCTTTCGGTGAGTGGGCATTAACAAATAAGAGCTCACTAGCATGTGTGAAAAACTAAGCAAAATCTTTCAATGGCATTTTCTCCTACTTGGGATAATTTTAAAAACTAAATAAACTTGAATGTTTTAGCAGACACTTTCATAGTATACAGAGCGACTTACAGGGGCCATTAGGGTTTAGTGCCTTGCTAAAGGGCATATTGACAGATTTTTCAACTAGTCTGCTCGGGGATTCAAACCAGCGACCTTTCAGTTATTGGCCTAATGTGCGTAACCTCTAAGCTACCTTACAAGGAAGCAGCCATGCAAAACGTGCCTAGTTACCTGTTAGTTTTCCATACACCCACTTGCAGTATGCTGAAAGTGTATAAACTGTCGAAGCAGCATAACATTCCCATGATTCCTCCAACTACAGTGTATGATAGAGATTCAAAAGGGTCTGAGTCGGTACTTCTATAAAAAAGATTAACATTTGACTTAAGCTCACAGAGAAATCTGGTCACATGTGTAGGTTTTTACTGTACGTACTGTACTGTAAGTGCATGTCGAGCTTGTGTGTCTAATATGTGTAAGTGTGTATCTCTCGGACCTGCTCGCTCATGCTGTTGATACCATCAGGCCCCAGTAGGTTGGCCGCCTGTTTCACGAGGTCTGTCCGGCCACAGTTGAGCATGCGGAAACCCAGGTCCTGCAGAAACTTAGCCTCTGTGGACGCCGCATCCAGCTTCCGGGTAGCACAGATGCAATCGTCTGCCCTGAGGGAGGGATAAGGATGATTAAAACTTATTTGGGATAGGGGACAGCATTTTCACTTTTGGATGAATTGGTGCCCAAAGTGAACTCCCTCCTACTCTGTCCCAGATGATAATATATGCATATTATTATTACTATTGGATAGAAAACACTCTGAAGTTTCTAAAACTGTTTGAATTATGTCTGTGAGCATATGGCAGGCAAACTTCCAAACAGGAAGTGAGAATTCTGAGGGTCGATGTGAAAGTCATCACCTTTTCAATTCCCTGTAATATATGGATCTGTTTGCACTTCCTACGCCTTCCACTAGATGTCAACAGTCAGTAGAACGTGGAATGAAGCCTCTAGTGTGATGTGGGGCCGGATGGGAGCTATTTGAGTCAGTGGTCTGGCAGAATGCTAGTTCCTGGTCACGCGCGCTAGTCATGGAATGGCCATGTGTGCCATTACTTATACAGACATGAAGAAATGCTCCGGTTGGAACATTATTGGATATATATGATAACAACATCCTGAAGATTGATTCTCTACTAAGTTTGACCAATTTATTCGACTTGTAATATAACTTTTTGAAGTTTTCGTCCGACGTTTGCCTTCACCTGCGCCAGTGTTTGGACATGTGTACTACACATGCTAGCTAAAGTTGCTAATTGGACATAAGTAATGGACATTATTGAACAAAAAAAACGATTTATTATGGAAATAGGATTCCTGGCATTGCATTCTGATGAAGATAATCAAAGGTAAGGGAATATTTATGATGTAATTTTGTATTTCTGTTGACTCCAACATGGAGGAGAAATTTTGCTTTTTACTAGTTTAAAAAAAATCTGACACATCGGTTGCATTAAGAACCAGTATATCTTTAATTATATGTAAAACATGTATCTTTCATCAAAGTTTATGATGATTATTTCTGTTATTTGACGTGGCTCTCTGTAATTACTCCGGATATTTTGGAGGCATTTCTGAACATGGAGCCAATGTAAACCGAGATTTGTGGATATAAATATGCACATTATCGAACAAAACATAAATGTATTGTGTAACATGATGTCCTATGAGTGTCATCTTATGAAGATTATCAAAGGTTAGTGATTCATTTTATCTATATTTCTGCTTTTGTGTGACTATCTTTGGCTGGGAAAAATGGCTGTGTGTTTTTTGGATTTGGTGGTGATCTAACATAAATATATGTTGTGTTTTCGCTGTAAAACATTTTAAAATCGGACACGATGGGTAGATTAACAAGATGTTTATCTTTCATTTGCTGTATTGGACTTGTTAATGTGTGAAAGTTACATATTTCTAAAATAGTTTTGAATTTCGTGCGCTGCCTTTTCAGCGGAATGTTGGGGGGGGGGGGGTTCCGCTAGCGGAACGTGTGTCCTAGAAAGGTTTTAATACTTTTACACATTCATATAGCATGTTGAATGCTACCATAAATATCAAATTGCAAACTACTACATCATCAAAAGAGGGAATCTGCCACAAATGATGATGGATTCTAAAGATCTCGTGTGGTGATCTGGTATATAATGCTACAATGCTTTGTGCATTTCCTAAGGCAGTTTAAACACATGGCAGTAATACTTTACATTAAAACAACCCAAACAATAATGATTAGTGCATATACAGTACCAGTCAAAAGTTTGGACACCTACTCATTCAAGGGTTTTTCTTTATTTTTACTATTTTTAAAATTGTAGAATAATAGTGAAGACTCGAAACTATGAAATAACACATATGGAATCATGTAGTAACCAAGAAGGTGTTGAAATCAAAATATGTCACAGTTGAAGTCGGAAGTTTACATACACCTTAGCCAAATACATTTAAACTCAGTTTTTCACAATTCAAGACATTCAATCCTAGTAAAAATTCCCTATTTTAGGTCAGTTAGGATCACCACATTATTTTAAGAATGTGAAATGTCAGAATAATAGAGAATATTTTTTTCAGCTTTTATATCTTTCATCACATTCCTAGTGGGTTAGAAGTTTACATACACAATTTGTATTTGTATTAAAAAGTATTGCCTCTTGGGTCAAATGTTTCGGGTAGCCTTCCACAACATGTTGGGTGAATTTTGGCCCATTCCTCCTGACAGAGCTGGTGTAATTGAGTCCGGTTTGTAGGCCTCCTTGCTCGCACACGCTTTTTCAGTTCTGCCCACAAATGTTCTATAGGATTGAGGTCAGGACTTTGTGATGGCCACTCCAATACCTTGACTTTCTTGTCCTTAATTAACTTCTTATGGCTTGGGGGCAGTATTTCGACGTCTGGGTGAGAAGCGTGCCCAAAGTAAACTGCCTGTTACTCAGGCCCAGAAGCTGGGATATGCATATAAGATTTGGATAGAAAACATTCTAAAGTTTCCAAAACTGTTAAAATAATGTCTGTTAGAATAACAGAACTGATATGGCTGGCGAAAACCTGAGGAAAATCCATCCAGGAAGTGGGATTTGTTTGATGTGGGTATTTTCAATTGAATGCCTATAGAGTATTGAATGGGTTAGGACCCAGATTACAGTTCCTATGGCTTCCACTAGATGTCAACAGTCTTTAGACATTGTTTCAGGCTTGTTTTCTGAAAAATGAAGAAGAATGAGACCTTTCTCTCAGTGGACTGTAGAATCATGTGGTGCTGGTTTTGCGCATGACCGAGTGTGCGCGACCGAGTGCGCGCCCTTCATTGTTTTTCTTGTCTATTGAATACGCTATTGTCCGGTTGAAATGTTATCGATTATTTAGACAATTGACAACCTGATAATTAATTATAAACATTGTTTGACATGTTTCGACGAACTTTACTGGTACTATTAGGATGTATTTGTCTGCATGTTTTGACCGCCTGCAAAACACCTGCAAAAAAACAGTACCTGCAAAACACCAGTCTCAACGGCAACAGTGAAGAGGCGACTCCGGGATGCTGGCCTTCTAGGCAGAGTTCCTCTGTCCAGTGTCTGTGTTATTTTCCCCATCTTAATCTTTTCTTTTTATTGACCAGTCTGAGATATGGCTCTTTCTTTGCAACTCTGCCTTGAAGGCCAGCATCCCAGAGTCGCCTCTTCACTGTTGACGTCGAGACTGGTGTTTTGCGGGAAACATTTAATGAAGCTGCCAGTTGAGGACTTGTGAGAAATTATTCTGATCAATTTGATGTGATTTTAAATGGACAAAAAAATAACTTTTCTTTCAAAAACAAGAATTTCTAAGTGACCCCAAACTTTTGAACGGTTGTCTGTAAATAATCGATGATATACTGCTGGCCTGCACGTACACCATCAAAATATGAAATGGAATATTGACCAGGCTTGACGTAGAGTCGGGTGAATGCTGAGCCACATCGATCAAATCAAATTGTATTTGTCACATGCGCCAAATACAACCTTACAGTAAAATAATAAGAGGAAATTGGAAATTGAGGTAAAATATACATATAGGTAGGGGTAAAGTGACTATGATCTTGATCTCATTGAGGGGGAGGTTGTTGTCCTGGCACCACACTGCCAGTCTCTGACCTCCTCCCTATAGGCAGTCTCATCGTTGTCGGTGATCAAGCCTACCATCGTTTTGGCAAACTTCGGCAAACTTGATGATGGTGTTGGAGTCATGCTTGGCCATGCAGTCATGGGTGAACAGGGAGTACAGGAGGGGACTAAGCACGCACCGCTGAAGAGCCCGGTGTTGAGTATGAACACAGAAGATGTGTTGTTGCCTACCCTTAACACCTGGAGGTGGCCAGTCAGGAAGTCCAAGATTCAATTGCAGAGGTAGATGTTTAGTCCCAGGGTCCTTAGCTTAGTGATGAGCTTTGAGGGCACTATGGTGTTGAACGCTGAGCTGTAGTCAATGAACAGTATTCTCACGTAAGTGTTAGTTTTGTCCAGGTGAGAAAGGGCATGGTGGAGCGCAATAGAGATTGCGTGGAGATCTGTGGATCTTTTGGGGCGGTATGTGATTTGGGGTGGGTTTAGGGTTTCTGGGATAATGGTATTGTGAGCCATGACGAGCCTTTCAAAGCACTTCATGGCTACAGATGTGAGTGCTATGGGTCGGTAGTCATTTAGGAAGGTTACCTTGATGTTCTTGGGCACAGGGACTATGGGGATCTGCCTGAAACGTCAGTATTATAGACTCGGTCAGGGACAGGTTGAAAATGTTAGTGAAGACATGCCAGTTGGTCATCACATGCTCTGAGTACACGTTCTGGTAATCTGTCTTGTGAATGTTGACCTGATCACAGTCCTCCAGAACAGCTGGTGCTGTCATGCTTGCTTCAGTGTTGCTTGCCTCAAAGCACGCATTGAAGTCATTTAGCTCATCTGGTAGGCTTGTGTCACTGCGCAGTTCGCGGCTGGGCCTCCCTTTCTAGTCTAATAGTTTGCAAGCCCTTCCACATCCTGATGAGCGTTGGAGCCGGTGTTTTAGGATTTAATCTTAGTCCTGTAATGAGGCTTTATCTGTTTGATGGTTGACAGGAGGGCATAGCGGGATTTCTTATAAGCGTCCGTGTTAGAGCTCCTTGAAAAAAAAGTTCCTTGAATGAGACAGCTCTACCCTTTAGCTCAGTGCGGATGTTGCCTGTAATCCATGGCTTCTGGTTGGGGTATGTACGTAAGGTCACTGTGCGGACGACATCATCGATGCACTTATTGATGAAGCAGGTGACTGATAAGGTATACTCCTCAATGCCATCGGATGAATCTCGGAACATATTCCAGTCTGTGCTAGAAAAACAGACCTGTAGCTTGGCATCTACGTCATCTGACCACTTCCGTATTGAGCGAGTCACTGGCACTTCCTGCTATAGGTTTTGCTTGTAAACAGGAATTAGGAGGATAGAATTATGGTCAGATTTGCCAAATGAAGGGCAAGGGACAGCTTTGTACACGTCTCTGTGTTTGGAGTAAAGGTGGTCTAGAGTTGTAAAAAAATTATCTGGTTGCACATTTGCCATGCTGGTAGAAATTAGGTAAAAAATATGAAAGTTTCCCTACATTAAGGCCACTAGGAGCGCTGCCTCTGGATGAGCATTTTCTTCTTTGATTATGTCCTTACACAGCTCCTTACACATGGGATAAACAAACGTACAGTCAATAACACAAAAGTCTATATACAGTGTGTGCAAATGTAGTAAGATTAGGGAGGTGAAACAATAAATAGGCCAAAGTGGCGAAATAATTACAATTTAGCAATTAAACGCTGGAGTGATAGATGTGCAGAAGATGAATGTGCAAGTAGAGATACTAGGGTGCAAAGGAGCAAAAAAAGAAATAACAATATCGGGATGAGCTGACTAGCATAGCCTAGCCTAACGCGACAGGGATATCATATAATATAATTTTCATGAAATCACAAGTCCAATACAGCAAATGAAAGATAAACATCTTGTGAATCCAGCCATCATTTCCGATATTTAAAATGTTTTACAGCGAAAACACAATATGTATTTCTATTAGCTAACCACAATAGCAAAAGACTCAACCGCATATTTTCACAATTTTTCTACCGCATAGGTAGCTATCACAAAACCGACCAAATAGAGATATAATTAGTCACTAACCAAGAAACAACTTCTTCAGATGACAGTCTAATAACATGTTATACAATAAATGTATGTTTCGTTCGAAAATAAGCATATTTGAGGTATAAATCATAGTTTTACATTGCAGCTACAATCAAAAATATCACCAAAGCAGCCATAATAATTACAGAGAGCAACGTGAAATACCTAAATACTCATCATAAAACATTTCTGAAAAATACATGGTGTACAGCAAATGAAAGATAAACATCTTGTGAATCCAGCCAATATTTCCGATTTTTTAAGTGTTTTACAGCTAAAACACAATTTAGCATTATATTAGCTTACCACAATAGCCAAACACAGAAATGCATTTATTAGCAGCAAAAGGTAGCGATCGCAAAAAACAGCAAAAGATATAAAATTTACTTCTAGTTGCACACAATCCCGGATCCGGGAGCATCCCCATCAGTAAAAAAGCTGACTAGCATAGCCTAGCATAGCGTCACAAGTAAATACTAGCATCTAAATATCATTAAATCACAAGTCCAAGACACCAGATGAAAGATACACATCTTGTGAATCCAGCCATCGTTTCTGATTTTTAAAATGTTTTACACGGAAGACACAATATGTAAATCTATTAGCTAACCTCGATAGCAAAAGACACAACTTTTTTTTCCCACAATTTTTTTCCTGCATAGATAGCTATCACAATTTCGACCAAATAAAGATATAAATAGCCACTAACCAAGAAACAACTTCATCAGATGACAGTCTGATAACATATTTATTGTATAGCATATGTTTTGTTAGAAAAATGTGCATATTTCAGGTATAAATCACAGTTCTACATTGCAGCTGCAATCTGAAATAGTGCCGAAGCAGCCAGAATAATTATAGAGACCAACGTCAAATACCTAAATACTCATCATAAAACATTTCTGAAAAATACACAGCATACAGCAAATGAAAGACCAACATCTTGTGAATCCAGCCAATATTTCAGATTTTTTAAGTGTTTTACAGCGAAAACACAATATAGCATTATATTAGCTTACCACAATAGCCAGAAACACAAGCCGTTTACCAGCAGCAAAGGTTAGCGATCCTAACAAACCAGCAAAAGATATATAATTTTTGACTAACCTTCATATACTTCATCAGATGACAGTCCTGTAACATCATATGACACAATACATATAGGATTTGTTCGAAAATGTGCATATTTAACGGCACAAATCGTGGTTATACAATGTGAATTGTAGCCAAACTTGAAGCAATCTGTTCCGGCGCCATCTTGGAGAGGCACCTAATCTAATCGATAACTAATCGTAAACTTGACTAAAAAATACAGGTTGGACAGCAAATGAAAGATACATTAGTTCTTAATGCAACCGCTGTGTTAGATTTTTAAAATTAACGTTACTCGACATACAGCGTGCGTTACAGCGAGACCATGCCGAAATTAATGGCGGACTAATCATTTTACATTTTTCCACAGAAATACGAATTAACATCATAAATAGCTCTTACTTTTTGATGAGCTTCCATCAGAATCTTGGGCAAGTGGTCCTTTGTCCAGAACAATCGTCTTTTGGTTGAAAGATGTCCTCTACTCCTGTAGAATTAGCTGCTAACGCCAGCGATGTACCGGAGAGGTGCCCAACTCGCGATAACGCCTGACAAAGAAACTCCAGAAAATCGCAATAAACTGATATAAACTGCTATAAGTCGGTTTAAATTAACTACCTTATGAAGTTTTTAAGACAAAAAACAAATTAAATCAGAGCCGGAGATATAGAACTGCTAAACTGAAAGCTTTTCAGGACGCCATGCTGGTGTCCCTCCTGCGTCAGGCCCCGCGTTGAAAAGGTCGGTCCTTCCGTTCCAAGAGGCTTTATACTCCCCCAGATGGTGCTATCCACTCCATTCAAAGTCTCACCGCTTACTGACATCTAGGGGAAGGCGTATGCAGTGCATGTAGCCCCATAGCTTACAAGGGAATTTATAAACCGACCCTGGAACAGAGACCTCGATTTCAGAAATCTCACTTCTTGACAGGAAGTGTGCTGCAGAATGAGTTCTGTTTCACTCAGAGAAATAATTCTAATGGTTTTAGAAACTAGAGAGTGTTTTCTATCCAATAGTAATACTAATATGCATATTGTACGAGCAAGAATTGAGTACGAGGCAGTTTAATTTGGGAACGAATTATTTCAAAGTGCAAATGGCACCCCCTATTGACAAAATGAATCACTAACCTTGACCAACTTCATCAGATGACAGTCTTATAACATCAGGTTATACAATACACTTATGTTTTGTTCGAAAATGTGCATATTTAGAGCTGCAAACCGTGGTTATACATTGTGAATATGTAGCATCGATTCACCAAATTGTCCGGAGCTAGTTTGGACACTCACCTAATCTGACCAAAGAACTCATCATAAACTTTACTAAAAAATACATGTTGGACAGCAAATGAAAGATATACTGGTTCTTAACTTCTTGGAACTATAGGGGGTGCTGTTCCGCATTAGCATATTTTGGTCTCCAAATTAAACTGCCTCGTGCTAAATTCTTGATCGTACAATATGCATATTATTGTTATTATTGGATAGAAAACACTTTCTAGTTTCTATAGCCGTTGGAATTTTGTCTCTGAGTGGTACAGAACTATATATACAGCACTTTTCATGACAGGGGTCAGATTTCAGAAATGTTTACCCCTGATCTGGAGTCTGTTTTTAAGGTGACAGTGAATGCTATGAAGAAACCGACACTGCCTACGTCTTCCTCTGGGTGTCTGTACGTCATCACGTTTTGAATGGAATCGATTGCACAATCACAGCCACTATAAATCAACAAAACGTAGAGGTACCTCCCTTTCTCGTCGCGCGCCTGAAGCGTGAAGGACATCGGACTTGCCTCATTCCAAATCGTTGTCTAACCAGCAATATTTCTCCGGTCATGTTTTTACTCGTTATAGTTGTTAAAAACATCATAATGTAGTTAATTTGAACCGTTTTATAGCAATTTATATCCGTTTAGTGCGATTTTGAGGAATTTCTTTGTTGTGCACTCTGAAACTTTGGACACGTTTTGGGGTCCCGTTCGATCGTTAGTGGACATTTCGAAGGACAGAGGACATCTATCGACCAAAAGAAGATTACAACATAGAAAGGATACATTGCCCAAGAATCTGATGGAAGAACAGCTCAAAGTAAGCAATATTTAATATGATAAATCGTTGTTCTGTCGAAATATTTTAAACGCATATTTCGCCATTTTGTTTGTTATCGCGTCACTTGGCGAACCCTGTATTGAAAAGTAAGGATAATTTTAAAAATGTAAGTCAGCGGTTGCATTAAGAACTAATTTGTCTTTCGATTCCTGTCAACCCTGTATTTTTTAGTCAAGTATATGATTAGCTTTCAATTAAACTAGATCACTCTGATAGATGACGTCAGACATTTTGAGGCTTGATTTCCTAGTATTTTCATTGTGTAACCACGGTTTTGTATGGCTAAATATGCACCTTTTCGAACAAACTGTATATGTATGTTGTAAAATGATGTTACAGGAGTGTCATCGGAAGAATTCTGAGAAGGTTAGTGAAAAAATTAATATATTTTGGCGGTGATTACGTTATAGCGCTCTTTGGCTGGAATCGATGCTCTGGTAACGTTTTCACATGTGGTATGCTAACTTATCGATTTATTGTGTTTTCGCTGTAAAACGCTTAGAAAATCTGAAATATTGTCTGGAATCACAAGATCTGGGTCTTTCCATTGCTATGCTTTGTCTATTCTTATGAAATGTTTTATTAAGAGTAAATTGGTCATACACGTTGCTCTCTATAGTAATTCTAGTCGTCTTGTGATGGTCGGTGCAATTGTAAACTGTGATTTCTACCTGAAATATGCACTTTTTTCTAACAAAACCTATCCTATACCATAAATATGTTATCAGACTGTCATCTGAAGAGGTTTTTTATAGGTTATTGGCTATCAATATCTTAGTTTAGCCGAATTGGTGATAGCTACTGGTGGAGAGAAAAAATGGTGGACAAAGAAATTGTGTATTTTGCTAACGTGTTTAGCTAATAGATTTACATATTTTGTCTTCCCTGTAAAACATTTTAAAAATCTGAAATGGTGGCTTTATTCACAAGATCTGTATCTTTCATCTGGTGTCTTGGACTTGTGATTTAATGATATTTAGATGCTACTATCTACTTGTGAAGCTATGCTAGCTATGCTAATCAGTGTGTGGGGGGATGGGGGGTGATCCCTGACCCGGGGTAGAGGCTCGTTAGAGGTTAATGAATCCGCCGTGTTAGATTTTTTAAAGTAACTTTACCATAACAAACAGCTTACGTTATAGCGAGACAGCGGATAATAGGACTAAACATTTTCCACAGAAATACTAAATAACATCATAAATTGTTCTTACTTTTGCTGAGCTTCCATCAGAATCTTGTACAAGGAGTCCTTTGTCCAGAATAAATCGTTGTTTGGTTTTAGAATGTCCTTCTCTCCTGTCGAATTCGCTCCACAAGGCTAGCCATGTGGCGCGAACATGCCCATCTTCTCTTGACGCATAGAACGGAAAACTCCAAAAGTCCCATTAAACGTTGAATAAACTGATGAAACTCGGTTGAAAAAACCTACTTTATGATGTTTTTCTAATATGTATCAAATAAAAACAAAGCCGGAGATATTAGCCGTGTATACCGAACGCTTATCATAAGACAATATGGAGGTACTTCCCGCGCACTGGTAGACAAAGGAAATTCTGGTCACATCATTCCAAGAGCTCTTGTTCGACCTCAGATCAAGCTAGACACCCCATTCCACCTTCCACTGCCTGTTGACATCTAGTGGAAGGTGCATGCAGTGCATGCATATCCATAAATATAAGGCAATTCAATAGGCAGGCTCTGGAACATAGCATCTTTTTCAGATTTTTCACTTCCTGTCTGGAAGTTTGCTGCAAAATGAGTTCTGTTTTACTCACAGATATAATTCAAACAGTTTTAGAAACTTGAGAGTGTTTTCTATCCAATAGTAATAATAATATGCATATTGTACGATCTAGAATAGAGTACGAGGCAGTTTAATTTGGGCACAATTTTTTCCAAAGTGGAAACAGCGCCCCCATATTGACAAGAAGTTATAGTTAGTGAGGGAGACATAAGACTCCAGCTTCAGTGATTTTTTGCAATTTGTTCCAGTCATTGGCAGCAGAGAACTGGAAAGAAAGGCGGCCAAATGAGGAGTTGGCTTTGGGGGATGACCAGTGAAATATACCTGCTGGAGTGTGTGCTACGGGTGGGTGCTGCTATGGTGACCAGTGAGCTGAGATAATCAAAGGTTATAGGGCTTTACTTAGCAAAGACTTATAGATGACCTGGAGCCAGTGGGTTTGGCGACGAATATGAAGGCGAGGGCCAGCCAACGAGAGCATACAGGTCGCAGTGGTGGGTAGTATATGGGGCTTTGGTGACAAAACGGATGGTACTGCGGTAGACTACATCCAGCTTGCTGAATAACGTGTTGGAGGCTATTTTGTAAATGACATTGCCGATGTCAAAGATCGGTAGGATAGTCAGCTTTACAAGGGTATGTTTGGCAGCATGAGGGAAGGATGTTTTGTTGCAAAATTGGAAGCCGATTCTAGATTTAATTCTGGATTGGAGATGCGAGTCTGGAAGGAGAGTTTACAGTCTTACCAGACACCTAGGTATTTGTAGTTGAACCACATATTCTAAGTCAGAACCGTCCAGAGAAGTGATGCTAGATATGCGGGCGGGTGCGGGCAGCGATCGGATGAAGAGCATGTATCTAGTTTTACTTTGCATTTAAGATTAGTTGGAGACCATGAAAGGAGTGTTGTATGGTATTGAAGCTCATCTGGAAGTTTGTAATTACCCTCTTTGGGTTAGGCGTGCCTCAAGCGACCCACCTAGACAACATCCGGTGAAATTGCAGAGCGCCAAATTCAAATGACAGAAATCGTAATATTAAACTTCCATGA
Organism: Salvelinus alpinus; assembly: GCF_045679555.1. NCBI lineage: Eukaryota > Metazoa > Chordata > Actinopteri > Salmoniformes > Salmonidae > Salvelinus > Salvelinus alpinus. The sequence goes on along the minus strand of NC_092096.1, from coordinate 36,943,296 downwards.
AAATACGTGTCATACATCAATTAAAAGCTTAACTTCTTGTTAAAACTTCTTATGGCTGCATCCCGCTACCGGGATCGATATGACAGCAGCCAGTGAAAGTGCAGGGCGCCAAATTCAAACAGCAGAAATCTCATAATTAAAATTCCTCAAACATACATGTGTCTTATATCATTTTAAAGGTATTCTTGTTGTTAATCCCACCAACGTGTCCGATTTCAAATATGCTTTTCAGCGAAAGCACCACAAACGATTATGTTAGGTCACCATCAAACCACAATAAGCACAGCCATTTTTCCAGCGAAAGATAGCAGTCAGAAAAAGCAGAAATAGAGATAAAATTCATCAATAACCTTTGATTATCTTCATCAGATGATACTCATAGGACTTCATGTTACACAATACATGCATGTTTTGTTTGATAAAGTTCATATTTATAACAAAATATCTGAGTTTACATTGGCGCGTTACATTCACTAGTTCCAAAAACATCAAGTGATTTTGCATAGCCACATCATTTCAACAGAAATACTCATCATAAATGTAAATGATAATACAAGTTATACACATGGAATTATAGATATACCTCTCCTTAATGCAACCGCTGTGTCAGAGTTCAAAAAAACTTTACGAAAAAAGCTAATCATGCAATAATCTGAGACGGAGCTCAGAACAATAGCCAAATGAGCCGCCATGTTGGGGTCAACAGAAACAAGAAAATACATGATAAATGTTTCCTTACCTTTGATGAACTTCATCAGAATGCAGTCCTGGGTATCCCAGGTCCACAATAAATGCTTGATTTGTTCGATAATGTCCGTTATTTATGTCCAATTAGCTACTTTGGTTAGTGCGTTAGCACATCCACTACAACGTGACGAAATGTCCAAAAGTTCCATAACAGTCAGTAGAAACATGTCAAACGATGTACTAAATCAATCTTTAGAATGTTGTTAACCTTTCACGAGCCTCTACCCCGGGTCCGGGATCACCCCCCACCCCCCCCCCACACACTGATTAGCATAGCTAGCATAGCTTCACAAGTAGATAGTAGCATCTAAATATCATTAAATCACAAGTCCAAGACACCAGATGAAAGATACAGATCTTGTGAATAAAGCCACCATTTCAGATTTTTAAAATGTTTTACAGGGAAGACAAAATATGTAAATCTATTAGCTAAACACGTTAGCAAAATACACCACTATTCTAACTCCATCAGTTTCTTACTCCTTCAGGTGCTATCACCAATTCGGCTCAACTAAGATATTGATAGCCAATAACCTATAAAAAAAACCATCAGATGACAGTCTGATAACATATTCATGGTATAGGATAGTTTTTGTTAGAAAAAAGTGCATATTTCAGGTAGAAATCACAGTTTACAATTGCACCGACCATCACAAATCGACTAGAATTACTAGATAGAGCAACGTGTATGACCAATTTACTCATCATAAAACATTTCATAAAAATAGACAAAGCATAGCAATGGAAAGACCCAGTTCTTGTGATTTCAGACCATATTTCAGATTTTCTAAGCGTTTTTCAGCGAAAACACAATAAATCGATAAGTTAGCATACCACATGTGCAAACGTTACCAGAGCATCGATTCCAGCCAAAGAGCGCTATAACGTAATCACCGCCAAAATATATTAATTTTTTCACTAACCTTCTCAGAATTCTTCCGATGACACTCCTGTAACATCATTTTACAACATACATATACAGTTTGTTCGAAAAGGTGCATATTTAGCCATACAAAACCGTGGTTATACAATGGAAATAGTCACAACTCAAGCCTCAAAATGAGGAACGTCAGCTTTCAGAGTGATCTAGTTTAATCGAAAGCTAATCATATACTTGACTAAAAAATACAGGGTTGACAGGAATCGAAAGACAAATTAGTTCTTAATGCAACCGCTGATTTACATTTTTAAAATTATCCTTACTTTTCAATACAGGGTTCGCCAAGTGAAGCTATACCAAACAAAATGGCGAAATATGCGTTTAAAATATTTCGACAGAACAACAATTTATCATATTAAATATTGCTTACTTTGAGCTGTTCTTCCATCATATTCTTGGGCAATGTATCCTTTCTATGTTATAAACGTCTTTTGGTCGATAGATGTCCTCTGTCCTTCGAAATATCCACTAACGATCGAACGGGACCCCAAAACGTGTCCAAAGTTTCAGAGTGCACAACAAAGAAATTCCTCAAAATCGCACTAAACGGATATAAATTGCTATAAAACGGTTCAAATTAACTACATTATGATGTTTTTAACAACTATAACGACTGAAAACATGACCGGAGAAATATTGCTGGTTAGACAAGGATTTGGAATGAGGCAAGTCCGATGTCCTTCACGCTTCAGGCGCGCGACGAGAAAGGGCGGTCCCTATACATTTTGTGGTTTTATAATGGCTGGGATTGTGCAATAGACTCCATTCAAAACGTGATGACGTACAGACACCCAGAGGAAGACGTAGGCAGTGTCGGTTTCTTCATAGCATTCACTGTCGCCTTAAAAACAGACTCCAGATCAGGGGTAAAAATTTCTGGAATCTGACCCCTGTCATGAAAAGTGCTGTAGATTTTGTTCTGTACCACTCAGAGACAAAATTCCAACTTCTATAGAAACTAGAAGGTGTTTTCTATCCAATAATAACAATAATATGCATATTGTACGATCAAGAATTTAGCACGAGGCAGTTTAATTTGGAGACCCAAATATGCTAATGCGGAACAGCACCCCCTATAGTTGCAAGAAGTTAACATACATCTTGAATAACGTTCCGACCGTAGAATTAGATTAACTTCAGAAGAGTGGTGGAACGGAGCTCCCTCTCATGTGAACGTGCATGGTCAAAGAATGGTCAGGTCATGGCAGACCTGACTAATTCCCCTCTCATTCGGCCCCCCTTCACAGTAGAGGCATCAGACAAAGTTCTACAGACTGCTCACATCTAGTGGAAGCTGTAGGAAGTGCAAACTCATATCTCGCTGTGCTTTCAATGGGAGCTTGGTTGAAAATCGACCAGCCTCAGAATTTCCACTTCCTGTTTGGATTTTTTTCTCGGATTATTGCCTGCCATATGAGTTCTGTTATACTCACAGACATAATTCAAACAGTTTTAGAAACTTCAGAGTGTTTTCTATCCAAATCTACTAATTATATGCATATATTAGCCTCTGGGCCTGAGTAGCAGGCAGGTTACTCTGGGCACACTTTCATCCGAACGTGAAAATGCTGCGTCCTGTCCCAAACAGGTTACATGCCTTCATATAAGCAGTTGTGGAGACATGTTTACTAGGCTAACTCGCAGTGGTATAGATAGACAATGAAATCAAGCCTTCGGCCTATGTACTTGTGGAGATCTGAGAGGATTTGATAAGTTTAGGCTAGGTGGAGGTTTTCTATCAGTGAACAATTGGAGCTATTACCATGTTGCTTAAAACTGTCAAACCTCTCAGATCTCAGAAGGTCTTTTTGAAAGTCAAGAATACTTGAAATACTCAGATGTCATACTATTTTGGGCTTTGACTGCAGCTGATCAATTAGATATGGGGATGCACTACCGAAATTAATGAATAACTGGAAACATTCTCACTATTTCGAAAATAGTGTGAATTTTGGGAAATGTTGTGGTTAAAATGCCTGGATGTTATACTCATTTCGGCTCTTCATCTATACTGAACAAAAATATAAACGCAACATTTAACTTCTTGGAACTATAGGGGGTGCTGTTCCGCATTAGCATATTTGGGTCTCCAAATTAAACTGCCTCGTGCTAAATTCTTGATCGTACAATATGCATATTATTGTTATTATTGGATAGAAAACACTTTCTAGTTTCTATAGCCGTTGGAATTTTGTCTCTGAGTGGTACAGAACAATATCTACAGCACTTTTCATGACAGGGGTCAGATTTCAGAAATTTTTACCCCTGATCTGGAGTCTGTTTTTAAGGCGACAGTGAATGCTATGAAGAAACCGACACTGCCTACGTCTTCCTCTGGGTGTCTGTACGTCATCACGTTTTGAATGGAGTCTATTGCACAATCACAGCCACTATAAAACACGAAAACGTAGAAGTACCGCTCTCTTCCTGCATGCGTCGTGCGCAAGATGGGCATCAGACCTGCCTCCTTCCAAATCGTTGTTTAGAGAGTAATATTTCTCCGGTCATGTTTTTAGTCGTTATAGTTGTTAAAAACATCATAATGTAGTTAATTTGAACCGTTTTATAGCAATTTATATCCGTTTAGTGCGATTTTGAGGAATTTCTTTGTTGTGCACTCTGAAACTTTGGACACGTTTTGGGAACCCGTTCGATCGTTAGTGGATATTTCGAAGGACAGAGGACATCTATCGACCAAAAGAAGATTACAACATAGAAAGGATACATTGCCCAAGAATCTGATGGAAGAACAGCTCAAAGTAAGCAATATTTAATATGATAAATCGTTGTTCTGTCGAAATATTTTAAACGCATATTTCGCCATTTTGTTTGTTATCGCGTCACTTGGCGAACCCTGTATTGAAAAGTAAGGATAATTTAAAAAATGTAAGTCAGCGGTTGCATTAAGAACTAATTTGTCTTTCGATTCCTGTCAACCCTGTATTTTTTAGTCAAGTATATGATTAGCTTTCAATTAAACTAGATCACTCTGATAGATGACGTCAGACATTTTGAGGCTTGATTTCCTAGTATTTTCATTGTGTAACCACGGTTTTGTATGGCTAAATATGCACCTTTTCGAACAAACTGTATATGTATGTTGTAAAATGATGTTACAGGAGTGTCATCGGAAGAATTCTGAGAAGGTTAGTGAAAAAATTAATATATTTTGGCGGTGATTACGTTATAGCGCTCTTTGGCTGGAATCGATGCTCTGGTAACGTTTTCACATGTGGTATGCTAACTTATCGATTTATTGTGTTTTCGCTGTAAAACGCTTAGAAAATCTGAAATATTGTCTGGAATCACAAGATCTGGGTCTTTCCATTGCTATGCTTTGTCTATTCTTATGAAATGTTTTATTAAGAGTAAATTGGTCATACACGTTGCTCTCTATAGTAATTCTAGTCGTCTTGTGATGGTCGGTGCAATTGTAAACTGTGATTTCTACCTGAAATATGCACTTTTTTCTAACAAAACCTATCCTATACCATAAATATGTTATCAGACTGTCATCTGAAGAGGTTTTTTATAGGTTATTGGCTATCAATATCTTAGTTTAGCCGAATTGGTGATAGCTACTGGTGGAGAGAAAAAATGGTGGACAAAGAAATTGTGTATTTTGCTAACGTGTTTAGCTAATAGATTTACATATTTTGTCTTCCCTGTAAAACATTTTAAAAATCTGAAATGGTGGCTTTATTCACAAGATCTGTATCTTTCATCTGGTGTCTTGGACTTGTGATTTAATGATATTTAGATGCTACGATCTACTTGTGAAGCTATGCTAGCTATGCTAATCAGTGTGTGGGGGGATGGGGGGTGATCCCGGACCCGGGGTAGAGGCTCGTTAGAGGTTAAAGTGTTCGTCCCATGTTTCATGAGCTGAAATAAGATCCTACTCTTACTGACAGTTGTGGCTACTTCGCGTGATGTACTGTTGTCTCTACCTTCTTCAAATCAAATCAAATTTTATTTGTCACATACACATGGTTAGCAGATGTTAATGCGAGTGTAGCGAAATGCTTGTGCTTCTAGTTCCGACAATGCAGTAATAACCAACGAGTAATCTAACCTAACAATTCCACAACTACTACCTTATACACACAAGTGTAAAGGGATAAAGAATATGTACATAAAAATATATGAATGAGTGATGGTATAGAACGGCATAGGCAAGATGCAGTAGATGGTATAGAGTACAGTATATACATCTGAGATGAGTAATGTAGGGTATATAAACATAAAGTGGCATAGTTTAAAGTGGCTAGTGATACATGTATTACATAAAGATGGCAAGATGCAGTAGATGATATAGAGTACAGTATATACATATACATATGAGATGAGTAATGTAGGGTATGTAAACATTATATTAAGTGGCATTGTTTAAAGTGGCTAGTGATACATTTTTACATAAATTCCCATCAATTCCCATTATTAAAGTGGCTGAAGTTGAGTCAGTATGTTGGCAGTGGCCACTAAATGTTAGTGATGGCTGTTTAACAGTCTGATGGCCTTGAGACAGAAGCTGTTTTTCAGTCTCTCGGTCCCAGCTTTGATGCACCTGTACTGACCTCGCCTTCTGCGTGGTAGCGGGGTGGACATGGATTGGCTCGGGTGGTTGTTGTCCGTGATGATCTTTTTGGCCTTCCTGTGACATCGGGTGCTGTAGGTGTCCTGGAGGGTAGGTAGTTTGCCCCCGGTGATGTGTTGTGCGGATCGCACCACCCACTGGAGAGCCTTGTGGATGTGGGCGGTGCAGTTGCCGTACCAGGTGGTGATACAGCCCGAACAGGATGCGCTCAATTGCGCATCCGTAAAGTTTGAGGGCTTTAGGTGACAAGCCAAATTTCTTTAGCCTCCTGAGGTTGAAGAGGCGCTGTTGCACCTTCATCACACTGTCTGTGTTGGGGTGACCATTTCAGTGATGTGTACGCCGAGGAACTTTCCACCTTCTCCACTGCTGTCCCATCGATGTGGATAGGGGGGTGCTCCCTCTGCTCTTTCCTGAAGTCTACGATCATTTAATTATGTTTTGTTGGTGTTGAGTGAGAGGTTGTCTTCTTGACATACTCAGAGTGCCGTCACCTCCTCCCTGTAGGCTGGCTCGTCTTTGTTGGTAATCAAGCCCACTACTGTTGTGTCGTCTGCAAACTTGATGATTGCGTTGGAGGTGTGGATTGCCATGCAGTCATGGGCGAACAGGGAGTACAGGAGGGGGCTGAGCACGCACCCTTGTGGGCCCCCAGTGTTGAAGATCAGCGAAGTGGATATTGTTATACCTTCACCACCTGGGGGCGACCTTCAGGAAGTCCAGGACCCAATTGCACAGGGCGGGGTTGAGAGCCAGGGCCTCAAGCTTAATGATGAGCTAGCAGGGTACTATGGTGTTGAATGATGAGCTGTAGTCAATGAACAGCATTCTTACATAGGTATTCCTCTTGTCCAGGTGGGATAGGGCAGTGTGCATTGTGATGGCAACTGGATCGTCTTGGGCGGTATGCAAATATAAGTGTTTTTAGTTTGTCTGGAAGCAAGACGTCGGTGTCCGTGACGTGGCTGGTTTTCTTTTTGTAGTCGGTGATTGCTGGTAGACCTTGCCACTAACGTCTCGTGTCTGAGCTCTTGAATTGCGACTCAACTTTGTCCCTATACTGACATTTCGCTTGTTTGATTGCCTTGTGGAGGGAAACACTACACTGTTTGTATTCGCCGATATTCCCAGTCATCTTTCCATGGTTAAATGCGGTGGTTCGCGCTTTCAGTTTTGCGCGAATGCCGCCATCTTTCCACGGTTTCTGGTTAGGGTTGGTTTTAATAGTCACAGTGGGTACAACATCTCCAATGCACTTCCTTAGAAACTCACTCACCGAATCAGCGTATAAATCGATATTCTCTGAGGCTGCCCGGAACATTTCCCAGTCCGTGTAATCAAACAATCTTGAAGATTGCATTCCGATTGGTCAGACCAGCGTTGAATAGTTTTTGTCACAGGTACATCCTGTTTGAGTTTCTGCCTATAGGACGGGAGGAGCAAAATGGAGTCGTGGTCAGATTTGCCCACGGGAGGGCCTTGTATTCTTCACAGAAGTTAGAGTAGCAGTGATCCAGTGTATTTCCCGCACAAGTGATACAATCATTATGCTGATAGAATTTGGGTAGCCTTGTTCTCAAATTTGCTTTCTTAAAATCCCCAGGTACAATAAATGCAGCCTCAGGATATATGGTTTCCAGTTTGCATAGAGTCCAGTGAAGTTCCTTGAGGGCCGTTGTGGTATCGGCTTGAGGGGGGATATACACAGCTGTGACAATAACCGACGAGAATTCTCTTGGGAGATAATATGGTCGGCATTTGATTGTGGGGAATTCTAGGTCAGGAATTCTATGTTGTGCTGTTACCATGTTGTCATGTGGTGTTGATGCCATGCTATGTTGTTTTAGGTCTCTTTATGTAGTGTTGTGGTGTTTCTCTTGTCATGATGTGTGTTTTGTCCTATATTTTTCTATTTAATCCCAGCCCCTGTCCCCGCAGGAGGCCTTTTGGTCTTTTGGTAGGCCATCATTGTAAATAAGAATTTGTTTTTAACTGATTTGTCTAGCTAAATGAAGGTGAAATAGATTTAAAAAAGTGTGCACCACACACAACCAAGAAGGTTGATTTCACTGAAGCTGCAGTGAAGTCCAGTCTCCTGACCTGCACAAACCTCACACAAGCTCGAAAGGGGAAAAAGGGGGAAAAAGAAAATACAATTTATAATACAAATACTGAGCTTGAGTATATGCTAAAAAAGGAAATTATATTATTTTATACTAATACAATTCCTCAGAGAAAAATATTTAGTTTAATCTCTCTAGGGTACGTGATACGTTAGCGTCCCACCTCTTCAACAGCCAATGAAAGTGCAGGGCAACAAATTCAAAACAACAGAAATCCCATAATTCAAATTCCTCAAACATACATGTATTTTACAACATTTTAAAAATACACTTGTTGTAAATCCAGCCACAGTGTCCGATTTCAAAAAAGCTTTACGACGAAAGCAAACCAAACGATTATGTTAGGTGAGTGCCTATTCACAGAATAACACAGCCATTTTTCCAGCCAAAGAGAGGATTCACAAAAAGCTGAAATATAGATACAATTAATCACTAACCTTTGATGATCTTCATCAGATGACACTCATAGGACTTCATGTTACACAATACATGCATGTTTTGTTCGGTAAAGTTCATATTTATATCCAAAAATCTGAGTTTACATTGGCGCCTTACGTTCAGAAGTCACAAAACATCCTTTGATTTTGCAGAAAGCCACATCAATTTACAGGAATACTCATAATAAACATTGCTAAAAGATACAACTGTTATTGCACTTCTCCTTAATGCAACCGCTGTGTCAGATTTCAAAAATACTTTATGAAAAAGCAAACCATGCAATAATCTGAGTCGGCGCTAAGAGCCCAATCAAGACACAAATATAGCCGCCATATTATGCAGTCAACAGAAATCAGAAGTAACAATATAAACATTCACTTACCTTTGATGATCTTCATCAGAATGCACTCCCAGGAATCCCAGTTCCACAATAAATGTTTGTTTTGCTAGATAATGTCCATCATTTATGTACAATTTCCTCCTTGTTCTAGCGTTCAGTACACTTTCCAAACTCACGACGCGCAGGCAGGTCCAGTGGAAAGTACGGACGAAAAGTTAAAAAAGTTATATTACAGTCCGTAAAAACATGACAAACGAAGTATTGAATCAATCTTTAGGATGTTTTTAACATAATTCTTCAATAATGTTCCAACCGGAGTATTCCTGTGTCTTCAGAATTGCGATGGAACAGAGCTTGCACTCACGTGAACGCGCATGGAGCCTCATTCTGAACATGGCTACTTCTTCATTTCTCAAAGGAAAAACCTCAATCAATTTCTAAAGACTTTTGACATCCAGTGGAAGCGATAGGAACTGCAGGAAGGTCCCTTAGAAATCTGGATTCCCAATGAAATCTATTGAAAAGAGAGTAACCTCAACAACAACAAAAAATCTGAATGGTTTGTCCTCGGGGTTTTGCCTGCCAAATAAGTTCTGCTATAGTCACAGACATGATTCAAACTGTTTTAGAAACTTCAGCGTGGTTTCTATCCAACACTAATAATAATATGCATATATTACCATTTGGGACCGAGTATGAGGCAGTTTACTCTGGGCACGCTTTTCATCCAAAAGTGAAAATGCTGCCCCCTTTCCTAGAGAAGTTAACAAGTAATCTAAAAAGAAATAGGTGTCAGAAGTTAATACTTTGTGCACCCTTCCCTAGCGAGCTTAACGGCACGTATAGCCTTTTTCTATAATGTTTTATGAGATTGAAGAACGCATTAGGAGGGATCTTAGACCATTCCTCTGTACAATTTTTTTTACAGATCCTTCATTTCCTTCAGTCTGCGTTTATTGACTACCCTCTTCAATTCAAACAACAGGGGCTCAAGTCCGGTGTCACACCCTGACCATAGAAAGCTTTATTTTCTCTATGTTGGTTAGGTTGGGGTGTGACTAGGGTGGGTTATCTAGGTGATTATATATCTATGTTGGCATGGTATGGTTCCCAATAAGAGGCAGCTGTTTATTGTTGTCTCTGATTGGGGATCATATTTAGGCAGCCTTTTCCCCATTGTGCTTTGTGGGATCTTGTCTATGTATAGTTGCCTGCGAGCATGATTGTAGCTTCACGTTTTGTTTTGCGCCTTGTTTTCTTTTGAGTTTCATTTCTAAATAAAGAGGATGGAACCATACCACGCTGCATCTTGGTCCAGTCATTATAACGATCGTGACATCCGGATATCTTTTTATTTATTTTTATTTATTAGGATCCCCATTAGTCAATGCCAATGGCGACAACTAGTCTTACTGGGGTCCGACACATAACAATAAAATACATTAGACAAAAGACTTTACAATTTAGATACATTTAAAAACATTAACTTGTAGTGTGTTTGCGTGTGTATCTACAGTATATCACAAAAGTGAGTACACCCCTCACATTTTTGTAAATATTTGAGTATATCTTTTCATGTGACAACACTGAAGAAATGACACTTTGCTACAATGTAAAGTAGTGAGTGTACAGCTTGTATAACAGTGTAAATTTGCTGTCCCCTCAAAATAACTCAACATACAGCCATTGATCTCTAAACCGCTGGCAAAAAAAAGTGAGTACACCCCTAAGTGAAAATGTCCAAATTGGGCCCAATTAGCCATTTTCCCTCCCCGGTGTCATGTGACTCGTTAGTGTTACAAGGTCTCAGGTGTGAATGGGGAGCAGGTGTGTTAAATTTGGTTTCATCGCTCTCACACTCCCTCATACTGACTGGTCACTGGAAGTTCAACATGGCACCTCATGGCAAAGAACTCTCTGAGGATCTGAAAAAAAGAATTGTTGCTCTACATAAAGATGGCCTGGGCTATAAGAAGATTGCCAAGACCCTGAAACTGAGCTGCAGCACGGTGGCCAAGACCATACAGCGGTTTAACTGGACAGGTTCCACTCAGAACAGGCCTCGCCATGGTCGACCAAAGAAGTTGAGTGCACGTGCTCAGCGTCATATCCAGAGGTTGTCTTTGGGAAATAGACGTATGAGTGCTGCCAGCATTGCTGCAGAGGTTGAAGGGGTGGGGGGTCAGCCTGTCAGTGCTCAGACCATACGCCGTACACTGCATCAAATTGGTCTGCATGGCTGTCATCCCAGAAGGAAGCCTCTTCTAAAGATGATGCACAAGAAAGCCCGCAAACAGTTTGCTGAAGACAAGCAGACTAAGGACATGGATTACTGGAACCATGTCCTGTGGTCTGATGAGACCAAGATAAACTTATTTGGTTCAGATGGTGTCAAGCGTGTGTGGCGGGAACCAGGTGAGGAGTACAAAGACAAGTGTGTCTTGCCTACAGTCAAGCATGGTGGTGGGAGTGTCATGGTCTGGCGCTGCATGAGTGCTGCCGGCACTGGGGAACTACAGTTCATTGAGGGAACTATGAATGCCAACATGTACTGTGACATACTGAAGCAGAGCATGATCCCCTCCCTTCGGAGACTGGGCCGCATATTCCAACATGATAACGACCCCAAACACACCTCCAAGACGACCACTGCCTTGCTAAAGAAGCTGAGGGTAAAGGTGATGGACTGGCCAAGCATGCTACCCTATTGAGCATCTGTGGGGCATCCTCAAACGAAAGGTGGAGGAGTGCAAGGTCTCTAACATCCACCAGCTCCGTGATGTCGTCATGGAGGAGTGGAAGAGGACTCCAGTGGCAACCTGTGAAGCTCTGGTGAACTCCATGCCCAAGAGGGTTAAGGCAGTGCTGGAAAATGATGGTGGCCACACAAAATATTGACACTTTGGGCCCAATTTGGACATTTTCACTTAGGGGTGTACTCACTTTTGTTGCCAGCGGTTTAGACATTAATGAATGTGTGTTGAGTTATTTTGAGGGGACAGCAAATGTACACTGTTATACAAGCTGTACACTCACTACTTTACATTGTAGCAAAGTGTCATTTCTTCAGTGTTGTCACATGAAAAGATATACTCAAATATTTACAAAAATGTGAGGGGTGTACTCACTTTTGTGATATACTGTACATGTCAGTACATACACTCAACAAATGGGGGAGAGGCGTTGTGCCGTGAGGTATTGCTTTTTTTGCTTTTTTAAACCAGGTTTGCTTGCGCTATATGAGATGGAAGGAAGTTCTATGCACTCATGGCTCTGTATAATACTGTATGTTTCCTTGAATTTGTTCTGGACCTGGGGACTGTGAAAAGACCCCTTGTGCCATGTCTGGTGGTATACGTGTGGGTGTCAGTGCTGTGTGTAAGTTGACCATGTAACAATTAGGAATTTCCAACACATTAATATTTCTTATGAAAACAAGTGACACAGTCAGTCTTTAATCAACTCTCAGCCAAGAGTGACTGGCATGCATTGCATTAATATTAGCCCCTGAATACAGTGAAGAGCAAGACGTGCAGCTCTGTTCTGGGCCCGCTGCACCTTAGCTAGGTCTTTCTTTAGAGCACTTGACCATTATGACTGGACAATAATCAAGATACAACTAGAGCCTGCAGAACTTGCTTTGTGGAGTCTGGTGTCAAAAAAGCAGCGCATCTCCTTATTACGGACCGACCTCTTCCCCTTTCTACAACCATTGACTCTGTATGTTTTGACCATGACAGTTTGCAATCTAAGGAAACACCAAGCAAATTAACCTCTAACGAGTCACAAACCCGGATCCGGGATCCCCCCCATCAAAAAAGCTGACTAGCATAGCCTAGCCTAAAGCCACAGGGATATCATATAATAAAATGTTCATGAAATCACAAGTCCAAGACACCAAATGAAAGATACACATCTTGTGAATCCAGCCATCATTTCTGATTTTTAAAATGTTTTACAGGGAAGACACAATATGTATTTCTATTAGCTAACCACCATAGCAAAAGACACAACCTTTTTTTTCCACCATTTTTTTCCTGCATAGGTAGCTATCACAAATTCGACCAAATAAAGATATAGATAGTCACTAACCAAGAAACAACTTCATCAGATGACAGTCTGATAACAGATTTATTGTATAGGATATGTTTTGTTAGAAAAATGTGCATATTTCAGGTATAAATCACAGTTCTACATTGCAGCTGCAATCTGAAATAGCGCAGAAGCAGCCAGAATAATTAGAGACCAACGTCAAATACCTAAATACTCATCATAAAACATTTCTGAAAAATATATGGTGTACAGCAAATGAAAGACAAAAATCTTGTGAATCCAGCCAATATTTCCAATTTTTTAAGTGTTTTACAGCGAAAACACAATATAGCATTATATTAGCTGACCACAATAGCCAGAAACAAAAGCCATTTACCAGCAGCAAAGGTTAGCGATCGTAACAAACCAGCAAAAGATATATAATTTTTGACTAACCTTCATCAGATGACAGTCCTGTAACATCATATTACACAATGCATATAGGGTTTGTTCGAAAATGTGCATATGTAGCGGCACAAATCGTGGTTATACAATGTGATTAGTAGCCAAACTTCAAGCAATCTGTCCGGCGCCATCTTGGAGAAGCACCTAATCTAATCAATAACTAATCATAAACTTGACTAAAAAATACAGGTTGGACAGCAAATGAAAGATACATTAGTTCTTAATGCAACCGCTGTGTTAGATTTTTTAAATTAACGTTACTACGACATACAGCGTGCGTTACAGCGAGACCGTGCCGAAATTAATGGCGGAATTATTGTTTAACATTTTTCAACATAAATACGAATTAACAGCATAAAGACTTCTTACTATTTGTTGAGCTTCCATCAGAATCTTGGGCAAGGTGTCCTTTGTCCATGATAATCGTTGCTCGGCTGTAGAATGTCGTCTTCAACCGTGTAATTAGCAGCAAACATTAGCTATGTGGCCCAGACATGCCCAACTCTTCAAAACGCAGGACAAAGTAAATTCCGAAAATCGCAATATACTCATATAAACTGATATAACTCGGTTTAAAATAACTACGTTATGATGTTTCTAACACCTATATCGAATAAAATCAGAGCCGGATATATCTAACGCCGATAACGTGAGCTTTTCAGAATGCCATCCTGAGGTCCTCCTTTGCTCCATGACGAACGTTGAAAAGGGTGCACCCCTCGTGCCAAATCCATTTATACTGCCTCAGATCTACCTAGCAACACCATTTCAATTCTCAACGCTTGCTGACATCTAGGGGAAATCGTATGCAGTGCTTGTCGACCAATAGAATAATTGCAAATTATTTAACTGACCCAGGAACAGAGTTCCCAATTTCAGATTTCTCACTTCCTGACAGGAAGATTGCTCCAACTCGAGTTCTGTTTTACTCACAGATATAATTCAAACGGTTTTAGAAACTAGAGAGTGTTTTCTATCCAATAGTAATAATAATATGCATATTGTACGAGCAAGAATTGAGTACGAGGCAGTTTAATTTGGGCACAAAATTTTTACAAAGTCGAAATGGCCCCCCCTATTGACAAGAAGTTTTAATCTCCTCAACTTGTTCAACAGCCACACCATTCATTACCAGATTCAGTTGAGGTCTAGTACTCAGGGAATGATTTGTACCAAATACAATGCTCTTAGTTTTAAACATGTTCAGGGACAGTTTATTACTGGCCACCCATTCCAAAACAGACCAACTCTTTGTTAAGGGTTTCAGTGACTTCATTAGCTGTGGTTGCTGAATCATCAGCATACATGGACACACATGCTTTGTTAATTGGTAAAAAAACACTTAACATGTTTGACATTAGAGAAGCTTCCAATAAAGAAAGTCCTCTGAGTTCTATTAGATTGCCATATTGTGGATTTAGAGCTGAGATTGAAAAGCCATAACACATGTTTTTCTCAAATGGTTATGGTCAATAATATCAAAGGCTGCACTGAAATCTAAAAGTACAGCTGCCACAATCTTCTTTATCGGTTTCTTTCAACCAATCATCAGTCATTTGGTCAGTGTCCTTCTCTGTAAGCATGCTGAAAGTCTGTGTGGTTCATTTGTTTACAGATAAATACTGTAGCATTGTAATTGGTCAAACCCAGTTTTTTTCCAACAATTTGCTAAGAGCTGGCAGCAAGCTGATAGGTCTGCTGTTAGAATCAGTAAAGGCCACTTTACCATTCTTGGGTAGTGGAATGACATTGGCTTCCCTCCAGGCCTGAGGACAAAGACTTTCCTCTAGCCTCAGATTAAATATATGACTGATAGGATTGGCTTTAAAGTCAGTTACCATCCTCAGTAGCTTTCCATCTAAGTTATCAATGCCAGGAGGTTTGTGATTATTGATCGATAACAATACTTTTTCCACCTCTCCCACACTAACTTTCCAAAATTCAAACCTACTATGCTTTTCTTTCATTATTTGCTTGGCTCACTGTTCATTGTTTGCATTTCCTGTCTAAGTTGCCCACTTTGCCAATTAAGTAATCATTAAAATAATTGTCAAAATTAAGTGGTTTTGTGATGAATACGGCCATTGCAAAATGTTGATTTTTGTTGTCAATTAACAATTTCTTTGCGGATTTTATTGTGTGCTTGGGGTCATTGTCTTTCTGGAAGATCCATTTGTGGCCAGAAGCAACCAGGTTTTTGGCAAACATGTCCTGATACTTGGGGTTCATGATGCTGTCGACCTTAACAAGAGCCCCAGGACCAGTGGAAGCAAAACAGTCCCATAACATCAAAGATCCACCACCATATTTTATAGTAGGTATGAAGTTATTTTCTGCATATGCATAAAGTAGAATGTTGATGCAGATTCTTAGGCGGGCCAATCCCCCAAAAATGACATGTTAAACAAAAATCTCTTGTACTAGTATAAAATTATACAATTCTCCCATTTGTTTTGCATACAAAATAACTCGGTATTTGTATTTCTTTATTTGATCCTCTTTTTTGGGTGCCAATTTGAGGTGTCTATATATAGCCATTGATTCTTGAAGAATAACATATAAATGCCTCATGAGCTTAGCTCAATTGTCTGACACCATCAGAAGCCTAACTATGAGCTTGGGTAACTATCATGTTGATCTCATGGGTGGTCAGTCCTTGCATCCATAGATCTATCTATGAATTTGAAACTGGATCCATTCCTTCAGCTCCATCCCTCAGCTGTTTCACAAAACAAGTGGCGTGGAGATCACTGTTATTTTTTTTTTATCCCGGATTGCCCCTTTTCAAGGTCTTGATATGTCTTCATTATGTGTCAGTGTGGGTAAAAATGTGCATGGGCTACACGTTTAAGAAACATTCAGTGTACAGTGGCAAGAAAAAGTTTGTGGACCCTTTCGAATTACCTGGACTTCTGCATAAATTGGTCATAACATTTGATCTTCATCTAAGTCACAACAATAGTCGAACACAGTCTGCTTAAGAAGACTGTGTTTGTCTGTTATGACTTAGATGAAGATCAGATAAAATTGTATGACCAATTTATACAGAAAACCAGAATTCCAAAGGGTTCACATACTTTTTCTTGCCACTGTATGTCTGAATAAATGCACAATCCTGTGTTCAGTAATTGTGTGTGCCTGTCTGAGAGATATTTTTATGTGTGTGTACTTGTGTATGTTCATCCATGTCGTGTCTTACTTTAGCTGTCGTGGCTCACAGTCCACCCCTGGCAGGAGCAACCTGGCAGCTTGTCTCACGTCGTCGCTGTCCACATAGAAGCTGCGCCTGTGTTCTGTGTGTGCCACCGCCACCCGAATCCACTCCATCAGCGGGGGCAGTAAAAGGAAGGGCCTGAAAGGGGGGGACACCATTAGCTCTCACTAGGTAGTCTCCCTTGGCAGACTGGTTGTCTCCCACATTAATAATGTTCCAGCATACACGTCTGCACAGATACAAACATCCATTTGGTAAAGTAGGAAACAGGTCAGAAATGGACACGTAGGAAGTCCGCCCAGAGCCTTATCCGTTTGTGCCATGGGATAAACATCCCCACCAGACACAAAATTGGAAATTAGCCAGATGGATATTTTCAATGAGTATCTATTTCGCAAGTGAGTACTTTGTTTGCACCATGACAGCTAACATTCTACCACTGTCTGGCTGTGGCTATAAATAGCCTAGCTATTTGCGTCCGCATCGGGTCTACGTCTGTCATTGGGTCCGCCTCTGTTATTTTAAATAAATACAATCTTCCTGGGAGGGTGCTCTTCACACAGGCAATTCCTGCCGACATTTTAAGCCCTTCCTACCCAAACTTGTAATTTATTGGGAGAATTGCCTGTGTGAAGAGCACCCTCCCAGGAAGATTTTTTTTTCCTGCTTCGAAGTTGCCAAGGAAACCCACCCCAGACCTAGTGTTGTTGCCCTAGGTCTGGGATTTCCGAGACTACTCACTAGGCTGTTCATAACCACATTGTTACTGTTCAGCATGGACAACTGAGATTTACTTTGGCTTGTGCACCCTGCATTGGCATTGCAAAACCATGCTGACAAAAGTTTAACCTGTTAAATCATGATGTATACTGTCTTGATCATAATATATGCTCAGAGTACCATTATCATTTGATCACTTTGATCACAAATCAAATCAGTTACTCTATCAAGATCAGTCACAAGGTTTACACAGACTCCAATTATTCAAGATTTGACTGAATATGCCATTTCCGCAGACACATTAATCCAGAGATAAGTTGGTACAGAAATGGCTCCTCTATGCTGTTAAAGGTTACTTCAATCACAATCTGCCAAGGAACCTCCCCTGTTTTACATGTTCATATTTCACAATTTCTGAGCCGTATTTCTGTCAAATACACTCATATGTTGCCTGTTGCTTCAACTCTCTCTCTCTCTCTCTCTCTCTCTCTCTCTCTCTCTCTCTCTCTCTCTCTCTCTCTCTCTCTCTCTCTCTCTCTCTCTCTCTCTCTCTCTCTCTCTCTCTCTCTCTCTCTCTCTCTCTCTCTCTCTCTCTCTCTCTCTCTCTCTCTCTCTCTCTCTCTCTCTCTCTCTCTCCTCAGTTCCAATATGTGATCCTCTATTTTGTCCTCTGAGAAAAGGATGCTGATGAAATCTTCCCAATCGCCATCTGAGAGGAAAATATCAAATTATATAATGATCGCCAAAGGGACGATAATTTTAAATTGGGAGATTAGCTTGCTTTTCATGTCATAGGTCTTCTCATTACGTTTGCTGATTAAAATTAGTATGGCTGCAGGGGCAGTATTGAGTAGCTTGGATGAAAGGTGCACAGAGGTGCCCAGAGTAAATGGCCTGTTCCTCAGTCATAGTTGCTAATATATGCATATTATAATTAGTATTGGATAGGAAACACTATGAAGTTTCTAAAATTGTTTGAATTATGTCTGTGAGTATAACAGAACTCATATGGCAGGCAATAACCTGAGAAGTTCCACTTCCTGTTTGGATTTTTCTGAGGCTGGTACATTTTCAACCAAGCTCCCATTGAAATTACAGCGAGATATGGATGAGTTTTCACTTCCTACGGCTTCCACTAGATGTCAACAGTCAATAGAACTTTGTCTGATGACTCTACTGTGAAGGGGGGCCGAAGAAGACAGGAATGAGTCACCACTGCCATGAGGCGACCATGCTTTGACCATGCGCATTCACGTGAGAGGCAACTCCGTTCCATCGCTCATCTGAAGTCAATGTAATTCTTCGGTTGGAACGTTATTCAAGATGTATGTTAACAACATTCTAAAGATTGATTCAATACATTGTTTGACATGTTTCTACTGACTGTTACGGAACTTTTGGACATTTCGTCACGTTTTAGTGAATGCGCTTTGTCACTTTGGAATTGTTTACCAAACGCGCTAACCAAAGTAGCTAATTGGACATAAATAACGGACATTATCGAACAAATCAAGCATTTATTGTGGACCTGGGATTCCTGGGAGTGCATTCTGATGAAGATCATAAAAGGTAAGGGAATATTTATCATGTAATTTCTGGTTTCTGTTGACTCCAACATGGCGGCTAATTTGACTCTTGTTCTGAGCTCCGTCTCAGATTATTGCATGGTTTGCTTTTTCCGTAAAGTTTTTTTGAAATCTGACACAGCGGTTGCATTAAGGAGAGGTACATCTATAATTCCATGTGTATAACTTGTATTATCATTTACATTTATGATGAGTATTTCTGTTGAAACGATGTGGCTATGCACTATTACTGGATGTTTTTGGAACTAGTGAATGTAACGCGCCAATGTAAACTCAGATTTGTTTTATTAATATGAACTTTATCAAACAAAACATGCATGTATTGTGTAACATGAAGTCCTGTGAGTGTCATCTGATGAAGATCATCAAAGGTTAGTGATTAATTGTAGCTATATTTCTGCTTTTTGTGACTGCTATCTTTCGCTGGAAAAATGGCTGTGCTTATTGTGGTTTGGTGTGACCTAACATAATCGTTTGTAGTGCTTTCGCTGAAAAGCATATTTGAAATCGGACACTTTGGTGAGATTAACGACAAGATTACCTTTAAAATGGTATAAGAACCATCTATGTCTGATGAATATTAATTATGAGATTTCTATAGTTTTGAATTTGGCACCCTGCACTTCGACTGGCTGTTGTCATATCGATCCCGTTAACGGGACTGCAGCCATAAGAAGATAACATAACTTATTTAGCATGCGAAACCCAGAGGACAAACCATTCAGATCTTTTTTTTTTGATGTCACTCTCTTTTCAATGATTTTTCATTGGGAAACCAGATTTCCAAGGGACCTTCTTGCAGTTCCTACCACTTCCACTGGATGTCAACAGTCTTTAGAAATTGGTTGAGGTTATTACTTTGTGTAACGAAGAAGTACGGCCGTCTTGAAGGAGGGTCACTTGAAGTGTCCTGTTTGTTAGAAGCGTGTGGCCAGAAAGCTAGCTACAGTTGGTTTTAATCCTGTATTGAACACAGATCATCCCGTCTTCAATTTTATCGATTATTTATGTTAAAAAATACCTAAAGTTGTAGTACAAAAGTAGTTTGAAATTTTTTTGCCAAAGTTTACAGGTAACCTTTGAGATATTTTGTAGTCACGTTTCACAATTTGGAACCGGCGTTTTTCTGGATCAAACGTGCCAAATAAATTGACATTTTGGATATATATCGACTGAATTAATCGAACAAAAGGACCATTTGTGATGTTTATGGGACATATTGGAGTGCCAACAACAGAAGCTCGTCAAAGGTAAGGCATGAATTATATTTTTATTTCTGTGTTTTGTGTCGCGCCTGCAGGGTTGAAATATGCTTCTCTCTCTTTGTTTACAATGGTGCTATACTCAGAAAATAGCATCGTTTGCTTTCGCCGAAAAGCCTATTTGAATTCTGACACGTTGGCTGGATTCACAACCAGTGTAGCTTTAATTTGGTATCTTGCTTGTGTGATTTAATGAAAGTTTGATTTTTATAGTAATTTTTATAGTAATTCATTTGAATATGGCGCTCTGCATTTTCTCTGGCTTTTTGCCAAGTGAGACAGTAGCGTCCCGCCTAAACTCAGATTTTTGGATATAAATATGAACTTTACCGAACAAAACATACATGTCTTGTGTAACATGAAGTCCTATGAGTGTCAGCTGATGAAGATCATCAAAGGTTAGCGATTAATTTTATCTCTATTTCTGCTTTTTGTTACTCCTCTCTTTGGCTGGAAAAATGGCTGTCTTTTTCTGTGACTTGGCTCTAACCTAACATAATCGTTTGATGTGCTTTTGTCGTAAAACCTTTTTGAAATCGGACACTTTGGCTGGATTTACAACAAGTGTATCTTTAAAATGGTGTAATATACTTGTATGTTTGAGGAATTTAAATTATGGGATTTCTGTTGTTTTCAATTTGGCGCCCTGTAGTTTCACTGGCTGTTGACGAGGTGGGACGCTACCGTCCCACATACCCTAGTGAGGTTAACAAGATCTTTACCTTGTCAGCTCGGGGATTCAATCTTGCAACCTTTCGGTTACTAGTCCAACGCTCTAACCACAAGGCTACCTGCCACCACAATGAATGTTGAGGATGAAGAAGGTGATTGGATTTAGAACAATAGTGTTAGAATTGCTATTCCTGAATGCGCACACCCTGAAAAATGCTTATTTGTTTTGTTTCTACTGGTCAGTATTAATTAAATATTAAATAATTTTCCCTGATATTCTTAAGATGTCTGTGTTGACTGAATATAAGCAAGTGATGTCTGCTAAATAACAAAGTTGATGGTGCAGTCATATAGCCTTGGCACCTACATAAAGCTAAGTGACTCACTCATTCATGTCTTTGGATTTAAATAAATATGTACAAACATTCTTTCAATAAAGAAATGTTTTGCTTATAGACTATGGCCAACACCTCTGCAATTTGATACTTTGTGCAAGGCAATTGATCAGCATTAAACTTTGCAGATGGGTCCTCCCGAGTGGCGTAGCGGTCTAAGATACTGCATCACAGTGCAAACTGCGTTGCACACAGACGCTGGTTCGATACCAGTGTCGGCTGCGACCGGGAGAGCCATGAAGCGATGGCTTTTGGTTTCTCTCCCTCTAAAAACAGAAAGAAATAATTCTAAATACTAAACTGGCCTATTTACAAATTAGTAAGTATGTTTCACACCATGTTCAAGAATGGCCTTTTTCTCGCTGACTTTAGGTTATTTGAAAACAAAGTCTCCAAAATATAATTATTTTTTAACCTTTCTAGCCCCGGCGTTCCGCTAGCGGAACTCCTCCCACATTCCACTGAAAAGGCAGAGCGCGAAATTCAAATATTTCTAAAAAATATTTTTTAACTTTCACACATTAACAAGTCCAATACACCAAATGAAAGATACAGATCTTGTGAATCCAGCCATCATTTCCGATTTTTTAAAATGTTTTACAGGGAAGACAAAATATGTATTTCTATTAGCTAACCACCATAGCAAAAGACACATTTTTTTTTATTTTTTTTTTATTCTGCATAGGTAGCCATCACTAATTCGACCAAATAAAGATATAAATAGCCACTAACCAAGAAAAAACTTCATCAGATGACAGTCTGATAACATATTTATTGTATAGCATATGTTTTGTTAGAAAAATGTGCATATTTCAGGTATAAATCACAGTTCTACATTGCAGCTGCAATCTGAAATAGTGCCGAAGCTGCCAGAATAATTACAGAGACCAACGTCAAATACCTAATTACTCATCTTAAAACATTTCTGAAAAATACACAGCGTACAGCAAATGAAAGCCCAACATCTTGTGAATCCAGCCAATATGTCAGATTTTTTAAGTGTTTTACAGCGAAAACACAATATAGCATTATATTAGCTTAGCACAATAGCCAGAAACACAAGCAATTTACCAGCAGCACAGGTTAGCGATCGTAACAATACAGCAAAAGATATAATTTTGACTTACCTTGATATACTTCATCAGATGACAGTCCTGTAACATCATATTACACAATGCATATAGGTTTTGTTCGAAAATGTGCATATTTAGCAGCACAAATCGTGGTTATACAATGTGATCAGTGGCAACAGGTCATGCATTCTGGCCGGCGCCATCTTGGAAAGGCACCTAATCTAATCAATAAATAATCGTAAACTTGACTAAAAAATACAGGTTGGACAGCAAATGAAAGATGCATTAGTTATTAATGCAACCGCTGAGTTAGATTTTTAAAATTAACGTTACTAGACATACAGTGTGCGTTACAGCCAGACTAGTGCCGCAATAATGGCGGACAAATCCGTTTACATTTTACCACATAAATACGGAATAACATCATAAATAGCTCTTACTTTTGGACGAGCTTCCATCAGAATCTTGGGCAAGTTGTCCTTTGTCCAAAAGAATCGTTGCTTGGTTGTAAAACGTCGTCTTCAACTTCGGAATTAGCAGCTAACAATAGCTATGTGGCCACAACATGCCCAAATCCTCAAAACGCAATACTAAGGAAATTCCGAAAATAGCAATATACTCGCATAAACTGATATAACTCGGTTTAAAATAACTTCGTTATGATGTTTCTAACACCTATATCGAATTAAATTACAGACGGATATATCTAAGGCCGATAACTGAGCGTTTCAAAATGCCATCCTGAGGTCTTGCTTTGCGCAATGACGAACGTCGAAAAGAGAGCTCCTTTCGTTCCTTGGCCTTTTATAAAGTCTGAGATCTACGTAGAAACTCCATTCCAATTCTCATTGGTTACTGACATCCAGGGGAAGGCGGGTGCAGTTCATGTCGACCCATAGGATACATACAGAGCTTTAAACTGATCTGAGAACAGAGCCTCGTTTTCAGACCTTCGCAGTTCCTGTCATGGATTTCGCTGCAGAAAGAGTTCTGGTTCACCCACAGACATAATTCAAACGGTTTTAGAAACTAGAGATTGTTTTCTATCCAATAGTAATAATAATATGCATATTGTACGAGCAAGAATAGAGTACGAGGCCGTTTAAATTGGGTACGATTTTCCCCCAAAGTGAAAACAGCACCCCCTGTCCTCATCAGGTTTTAAACAAGCCATAGAAAGTTGGTTGCAATTTCAGGTTAATCCACCAGAAATGACAGAACAAATATTGTAGTTAAACTCAAATATACTAATTGATTAAAAAAAATCTATTGGCTGTGCTAGATTTTCCTTTCCTCCTGAAAGTCCTAATCTGCTCACTTAAATGAATAGAGATCCTGGTAATGAGGCTACAGTATGTTGTTACAGCGTAATAAAAGTGAGGACAACCGGCGATCTGCTGTATATTTAAGCTGAAAGTCCCACTTTTCCAGTACTCCTCACCCCGCCCCAAACTCCTCCCTTAACACAGATACCATTCAAAAATGAGCTGTTTATCTAAAAAAAATGACATTGCGACCAAGGAGAACAGACGAAAAGGACATTGTTTTCATCAAGCCAGTTTCTTTCTATGGTGCTACCCGTTCCAGTGTAAGGACCGTAAAACACCATAGGACCTGAAAATCAGCCGGAGCTGAGAGGATCACAAAAACTAAAAGGTATTTTTGTTTCAATGCATTTTCTTAAAAATAATTGTGTAGGTATACTGTATAATAAAATCGATAATTAAATAAAGGTTAAATAAAAATAAATAATTGTGTACTAAAAATGTGAATGTGTTTTTGCAGAGCATACAACCACGCCGACAACCATCCATGGAGATGAGTGGACAAAGGGCCGCACCGGAAAAAACGCATGGTTGCCAAGAAAGTGGTTCGTTTGGCTAGATTCTTAAAATGTGTATGCAGCATTTATGAGTTATAGTCACTTTTAGTTCTTAATTGATCTACCGTTTCTATCATAGGCCACTGTAATCGATGGGGACTCAGGGCGGTATCATTCTGCTTATCTGATGAAGGTGCACATGGATCAGATTCAAACTTTGAAGACCGAGATCGAGTCATTAAAGGCAGACGAGCAGAAAGAGAAACATTATCTGAGGGCAGAGATACGGGCGACAGCTGATGCATTGGTCCAGAGCCAGGCGGTATTGGCAGAGTCACTCGTCATTGGCGGAGAGTCACTCGTCATTGGCAGAGAGTCACACGGCATTGGCGGAGATTCAGGTAGAGAATGAGATGGAGTCACAATCCATTCCAGGCACACCTGTGAGCTCTGGAACTCCACCTATGAAAGGCAGAGTCAACAAACCTGGCGGGTTCGTCAGGTGGTCGATTCACCCTGACATTTCCATTCCTCTTCTGACAACAGAATTTGACCAAATGCTCACCAGGCACAGCAAGGGGCGTCCAGACCGTTATGCTGTTCTGCTCTTACAAGGATGTGTAACTGAAGAGAGATACCACGAGTGGACACAGAATACCAACTGGGATGGATCCTGAGGCAAATGTGGCTTACCAGTGAACCTCCGGGTGTTCATCATTAATATTGTCTCAAAGGTTTCTGTCCATGACTGATGCAACCCGAAAAACATTAAAGACAGAGTTAATGAGTACTTGAGGTCAACGAGAAAGTCTGGACATGGCCTGCTCTCCATTATGTAAGGAATTAGGCACTTTACCATAGTATGTACTGTAGGTTATGTTTACATGTCAGACTGCACAGTAGCCTAATAAACACATGCTTTATCTCACCTCATGGGTCTCCTGGTCGCAACCGACACGGGTATTGAACCAGCATCTGTAGCAACGTAGATTGCACTGAAAAATAATGCATCCCCATCTGGCGTTGTGTAGACTTAAATTTTTCAGCACCTACTGTGCTCCTGTGGAAGTATTCTGTCCACAGTGGGCTTCATCACCTTCTGAGCATCTCTTACAATCAGGTTGATTGTGTGGGCAAGACATGGATGATGCGCCCATTTTAAAATGTTCATGGCTTTGGTAATGTTAGCTGCATTGTCGCTAACACAACAGACACTTTTTCATCTACTTGTCATTCTCTGGCCACTCTCAAAACTTCTCTGAGGTGTGTCTGTCGCTGAACTCAAAGCAGTCCAGAAGACAGCTAGACATTGAAAAATCTTCAATGAAGTGACATGTAACCGACATGTAAGAACTGGTTACCCTTGATGTCCAGCAGTCAGTGGTAAGGCAAACTGCAGTAGCTTTTTGGACCTTTTCCCACACTGAAGCCTGTGTGATCTCGTACAGTTGTGGAATAAGTTATTTTGAAAGGGTTTTCCTGCTTGGAATTGTGTACATTTGGATTTAGACTATTGCTTTAATTTCCAAAACCTCTGTCCTCCACAATCAAAAATGGCTGGAAATCGGTTGCAATCATTTTAGCCAATACAATATCAAATTGGCCTTGTTTTGCTACAGACGTAGACTTTGGCATACACTGGTCCATAGAAGACTGCGTTGCTGTGGGTTGCAGAGTTGGCCTACTTGACTGAGTGGATACTTCTCCACGTGTGGAGGTGCTGGCTCCACCACTATCACTAGCAGGCCCGCTAGTTTCTCGAAGCACAGCTACAGCTAGCTTCACAGTTGGGTGCACAGTTCGCATATGCCGGTGTAGGTTGTGCGTAGAACCGGCTTTATATGAGATTTTGTTTTGGCAAATTATATTCTAACATTGTCGACATTATTAAAATGCATCCAAATGCTACTGTACTTCCGACTCATTTCACAGCTCTCCTTCCTCTCTCTCCTCGGCTGCTAAGTGTGTGACTGAATGAGTTGGCTCGGCCCTCCCTCACTCATTTTTGTTTCATTGGTTGACACTGTGTGTCTGATTGACAGGAACAAAAGGTGAGGCTGTTAGTCTGAGCAGAGAGTCAGAACGAATATCTGTGGGCTTGAGCATTTAGGCCTATATTATTAAATGTTTTCATTCTTTGAATTAGTTAATTCTATTCTATATTCTTTAAATCTTTTGATTATTCATAACTTAATTTTATTATAATTTTATTAATAGATTCGGCTCTTCTGATATGCGAGCTGGCTCCCAACATTCACCTACAAGAGCCGGCTCTTAGAGCCGACTCGTTCGCCAACGACCCATCATTACTTTTTGAGGGACTAGTTTTACCATGAAACTCAAGGTTTTCAGGCCTGCAAGTCCTATTATGATGGCTTGCATAGTGATGTGCAATTTCTATTGGAATTCAGCCAAAGTTACAATATCCAACAGTTGGAATTTGTATTCACCCACACCCTGAATTGAAAATGACTGTCGAGACTCGTTATAAAGGACTCTACCTAAACCATTTCAGTAATAGGTACAAAAAGTCCAAGTAACAGATTGGATTAGTTAAGAAAAAGTTATGTTATTTATATTTGAGTAGCATAAGATCAATGAATCAATGAAAAACAAAAAGAAAGATCTTGAAACAATTTGAAAAAAATCTACCTACAATAGAGCATGCTGGGAAATATGATACTGATGGGGGTGGTTTTGTTTAACACTGGTTATTAACACCAATACTGGGATTCTTTTACACTTTTACACTAGAAATGTTACACTGACACTAGGTAATACTGGCTAATATGCTGTGTAGTCAATGGTTCATATTGCAACCTTTGGTTAGTTGACGGGTTCTTGGAGGAACCTTTAATGGTTTAATGTAGCAACGGGTTCCTGGAGTGGAGGTGAAGCTTAGTCGGGCGTGGCTTTAAGATAACTTTTTGGGGGGCCACCCGTTGGCAAAAATGTAATTCCTGTTCATTTGTTCTGTTGTCATCAAATCTTAAAAACCGACAGCTTTGTAGATCTAATGAAGTTAACAGAGGTGTATGAGTTTCTTTAGAACCTATGGAAATATTGGAATAGTTACCAATTTGTATGTAATCAATGATATTAATATTAGAATATGCAAAATGCATCAATATTCAAGGAACATTTTAATTAGCAGTGTACAAACATACCATGATAAACAGGAAATAATATGCTGATGGGTGACCAAAAATAACTCTGATAGCCACGCCGCCAATCTGACAGCTACAATATATTATTAGAGAGTTCCAAATTTAAACCCTCACATCATAAAAAGGTTCAGGTTTGAACCTTTACACCAGATTTCCTCAAGGAACCTTTTTCAACTGGAAAGGTTCCACCGGTGTAGCAACCCAAACGGTTCTTCCAGGCACCTTTATATCTAAGAGTGTATTATGGGTAGTGCCACGTTCTTACCAACTGAGCAACAAAGGAGCAAATAAGTGAGATTTACATTGTTTTCCATTGCTAGTGCTACACACTTTTGCTCCATATTTAACAAGCATGCATGTATATATGTATGTATGTATGTAAATGATTAGCCACCTCAAATAAATGCCACTTCTTTGATGTTATAGAGCAAGGTTGGACTCACCTCTCGATTTGCAGGGTGACTTTGGAGGGCTCCAAGTTGGGGTTCTCCCACTCTATCTGGGGACATTGCATGAAGTAGCAGAGAGTGTAGAGTGCCTCAGGCTCCCAGTGCACCGAGCCGCTCTTCTGGTGGACTGGCGTGCCGTTACTAGGGTTCTTAATCCGCAATGGCTGGAGATGGTGCATGGCCCGTGACACCAAATCACCTACAAGGGAAAAAAACAAGGGATTTTTGGTTTGTACAGTAGCAGTCAAAAGTTTGGACACCTACTCATTCAAGGGTTTTTCTTAATTTTTTACTGTTTTCTACATTGTAGAATAATAGCGAAGACCATCAAAACTATAAAATAACACATGGATTCATGTAGAAACCAAACAAAAGTGTTAAACAAATTGAAATATATTTTATATTTGAGATTCTTCAAAAAGCCACACTTTGCCTTGATGACAGCTTTTCACACTCTTGGCATTCTCTCAACCAGCTTCATGAGGTAGTCACCTTGGATGCATTTCAATTAATAGGTGTGCCTTGTCAAAATTTAATTTGTGGGATTTATTTTCTCCTTAATGTGTTGATGAGCCAATCAGTTTTGTTGTGACAAGGTAAGGGTGGTATACAGAAGATAGCCCTATTTGGTAAAAGACCAAGTCCATATTATGGCTAGAACAGCTCAAATAAGAAAAGAGAATCAACAGTCCATCATTCATTTAAGACATGAAGGTCAGTCAATCTGGAACATTTCTAGAACTTTGAACGTTTCTTCAAGTGCAGTCGCAAAACCCATCAAGCGCTATGATGAAAACTGTCTCTCATGAGGACCGCCACAGGAAAGGAAGACCCAAAGTTACCTCTACTGCAGAGGATAAGATCATTAGAGTTACCAGGCTCAGAAATTGCAGCCCAAATAAATGCATAAATGCATCACAGAGTTCAAGTAACAGACACATCTCAACATCAACTGTTCAGAGGCGACTGCGTGAAATCAGGCCGTCATGGTCAAATTGCTGCAAAGAAACCACTACTAAAGGACACCAATATGAAGAAGAGACCTGCTTGGGCCAAGAAACATGAGCAATGGACATTAGACTTGTGGAAATCTATCCTTTGGTCTGAAGAGTCCAAATATGAGGTTTTTGGTACCAACCGCCGTTTCTTTGTGAGACGCAGTGTAGGTGAACGGATGATCTCCGGATGTGTGGTTCCCACCGTGAAGAGTGTGGGGGTGCTTTGCTGGTGACACTGTCTGTGATTTATTTTTAATTCAAGGCAGACTAATCCAGCATGGCTACCACATCATTCTGCAGCAATACGCCATCCCATCTGGTTTGCACTTAGTGGGACTATCATTTGTTTTTCAACAGGACAACGACCCAACACCTCCAGGCTGGAAAGGGCTATTTAACCAAGAAGAAGGGTGATGGAGTGCTGCATCAGATGACCTGGCCTCCACAATCACCGGACCTCAACCCAATTGAGATGGTCTGGGATGAGTTGGACCGCAGAGTAAAGGAAAATTAGCCAACAAGTGCTCTGCATAGTTGGTAACTCCTTCAAGACTATTGGAAAAGCATTCCAGGTGAAGCTGGTTGAGATAATGCCAAGAGTGTGCAAAGGAGAGAATGCCAAGAGTGTGCAATTCTGTCATCAAGGCAAAGGGTGGCTACTTTGAAGAATCTCAAAAAAAAAAAATTTTTTGATTTATTTAACACTTTTTGGATACTACATGATTCCATATGTGTTATTTCATAGTGTTGATGTCTTTACTATTTTTCTACAATGTAGAAATAGTAAAAATAAAGAAAAACCCTTGAAATAGTAGGTGTGGTACTGTACATTTGTTTACCTTGAGGACAATTTTTTTTTAATGTATTGTGTATAGTGTATTCACACCGGGTATAAACTTTAAATCCTTTGTCACAGGGAGGCCAAAAAGATCATCAAGGACAACAACCAACCAAGCCACTGCCTGTTGACCCTGCTATCATCCAGAAGGCGAGGTCAGTACATGTGCATCAAAGCTGGGACCGAGAGCCTGAAAAACAGCTTCTGTCTCAAGGCCATCAGACTGTTAAATAGCCATCACTAGCACAGAGAGGAAGCTGCCTACATACAGACTTGAAATCATTGGCCACTTTAATAAATTGAACACTAGTCACTTTAATAATGTTTACATATCTTGCATTACTCATCTCATATGTATATACGGTATTCTATACTATCTATTGCGTCTTAGCCTATGCCACTCTAAATTGCTCATCCATATATTTATGTATTCTTATTCCATTCATATACTTAGATTTGTGTGTATTAGGTGTTTGTTGTGAAATTGTTAGATATTGCTGTACTGTCGGAACTAGAAGAACAATTATTTTGCTACACTCGCAATAACATCTGCTAAACACGTGTATGTGACCAATAACATTTGATTTGAAAAGGTGTATAATACCTGTTTAATCTCAGAACCTAAATCAAATCTTGTGTGCTCTGGCCAGCTACTCAATTTGCTTTCTGGGGGTCGAGGTGTTCAAATATGTACTGAACAAAATCAGCAGACAACTACCACCCCTCTCTAAGCCTCTGCCAAAGCCTATCCCCCTCCATGTCAGAAAAGTCCACCGTTGTTTATAATCCAGAATGCATGCAATGCACTGAATGACAATATGGACTTTTCTGACAATGTTTTCAATGCAACTATTTTGCAAGTTGGCAACATTTAATGTGCACCACTAGAGAACTTTCCCTGTCCCACTTCAATTATCCCTTCCTTGAAATCATGATATATCAAAATAATAATTTACATTGATCCACTCAGATTCAGCAGCAGGGCTGACATACGTTAATCTGTCAAGTTACTACTGTATATATAAAAGAGTGTCTGGTCCACCTATTGCTTGACTCCTAACATCACGTTCACTCTACAACACAATAAGATGCTATAATTTTCTATGGCACGTGATTCCCTGACAATACGAAAATGCTCACACACTCCCTTGCTAAAGCCCTCACACACTCCCTCATTCAAGTGCTTTCTCAGTCACACACCTACTCACAATAACATTTCTAATTCACACACCCACACAACTGACATTTGGCGAAATGCTGGCTCAAAACAAAGCTAGTCATTTTAATTGCGTATACTCCAATACTGCAGTGAACTTGGGCTGCAATCCTCCAGGAATAGGAGAAAGAAAGAAATATGAGTTTTGCACTTCTAATCATGCTAACACATACAGAAATGGTGAAATTCAATCCCTCAAATACATTTCATGAATGTACAGTACCTAATGGAAAAATACTTCCACACATCCAAAAAGTATAGAGCAGTAAGTCTTTCTCCCAACATATGGCAACTTTACAAAGGTGTAAAGCATATTGAGGAGGTCATTGGTGATGCATTTTAGAATAATGGGTCTGTAATACTTCAGTACAAAAGAGTTGCTAATCATTCCCTCTCACATTTTGTGCCCTTAGTGGAGTTTGTTTTCACTTTCTGTTATCTTTTAGGAGTGCAGACGATTTATGTATCAGCCATTCTTTTCCTACTCCTTGGGGATTTTCTTCAAAAGCCTTGAGTGGTCATGAAGGAACATTTGGGAGATTTGCATCAGAACTCTATTTCTTTCATTACTCTGTTTGGATCTCTCATTCATCGTTGGAAGAAAATTGTTTATACTTGTGGTGGCTTTTCAAACCCAGGTCCTACATGTACTATCTTAACTACTGCTACAGTATGTGATGTCTTACAGTCTTTACATTTTTTTTTTAACCTTTATTTAACTAGGCAAGCCAGTACTGAACCAATTCTTATTTACAATGACGGCCTAGGAACAGTGGGTTAACTGCCTTGTTCGGGGACAGAACACCAGATTTTTACCTTGTCAGCTCGGGGATTTGATCTAGCAATGTACTGTAGGACTCAACATGTTAATTAGGATTGGCCACTCAGAATGGAAATAAGCCGCATTATTTAAATGCATTTAAACCATTTAAATAGTAACTGTGACAAATTCAGACATAATTTTGCGTAAAAGTTCTCCTTCCTTCCTGTTCATTCGTTATGGGTCTTACATGTTGGGCTTGTTTAATTATAGAACCCATGACTTTCAATAAGACAATGTCGACATTATTAACTACAGATCATTTTAGGCACTCTGCTTTTATTGGATAATCTTTGACTCCCAACACACACAGATCTGATGTTAGAAATCTGACTGGTTTCTGGCATCAGTATCCAAAACTGCTTTGAGCAAGGCACTTAACTGCTCCGGGGGTGCTGCCTTGCTGCTGACCCTACGGCTGACCCTGTGCTTCCAACCTGTCAGGTTGTATGAGCCTTGGAGAGTTGGGTTGAAAAGCGAAAATTAAAAATGTTCGTTCTCAACAATGAATATAGTATTCTTCTATACACATAAATATGACCAAAACATGCCCATATACACATAAACATGCCCAAAACATACCCCAATAGTCAATAGTCAATTATACTGAACAAAAATATAAATGCAACATGCAACAATTTCCACAAATGTATTGAGTTAGTTCATATAAGGAAATCAGTCAATTGAAATAAATGAAATAGGCCCTAATCTATGGATTTCACATGACTGGGCAGGGGCGCAGCCATGGATGGGCCTGGGGGGGCATAGGCTCACCCACTGGCAAGCCAGGCCCACCCACCGGGGAGCCAGGCCCACCCACTGGGAAGCCAAGACCTGCAAGTCAGAATGAGTTTTTCCCCATAAAAGGGCATTATTACAGACATAAATACTCCTCAGTTTCATCAGCTGTCTGGGTGACTGGTCTCAGACGATGGCGCAGGTTAAGATGCCGGATGTGGAGGTCCTGGGCTGGCGTGGTTACACGTGGTCTGCAGTTGTGAGGCCGGTTGGATGTACTACCAACTTTCTAAAATGATGTTGGAGTGCATTGCATGTCATTCAGTGCATTGCATGCATTCTCTTATGGTAGAGAAATTAACATTCAATTCTCTGGAAACAGCTCTGGTGGACATTCCTGCAGTCACCATGCCAATTGCACGCTCCCTCAACTTGAGATATGTGGACGAATTTTGTGTAGAGTGGCTTTTTATTGTTCCCAGCACTAGGTGCACCTGTGTAATGAGCATGCTGTTTAATCAGCTTTTTAGTATGCCACAACTGTCAGGTGGATGAATTGTCTTGGCAAAGGAGAAATGTTAACTAACAGGTATGTAAACAAATTTGGCCACAACATTTGCGAGAAATAAGCTTTTTGTGCGTATGGAAAGTTTCTGCATCTTTTATTTCAGCTTAAGAAGCATTGGACCAACACTTTACATGTTGCATTTATATTTTTGTTCAGATAAGATCTATTTGAAATACGACAGAGAGAAGACAAAGGGTCAGAGGTGGGGTTCAGCCTTTCAAGTCAAGGGAAAACACCGTCAAGCCTGTGACCCTTGCATTAAGAACTAATGTATCTTTCTGTCCAACCTGTATTTTTAAGTCAAGTTTATGATTAGTTATTGATTAGATTAGGTGCCTCTCCCAAGATTTCTCCCGACATTTTGTTGGCAGCTTGGCTACTATTCTCATTGTATAACCACGATTTGTGCCGCTAAATATGCACATTTTCGAACAAACAATATATGTATTGTGTAATATGATGTTATAGGACTGTCATCTGAAGAAGTTTGAGAAGGTTAGTGAAAAAATTTATATATTTTGCTGGTTTATTCGTTATCGCTACTGTTGGCTTGAATCAATGCTGTTGTGTGGTTGGCTATTGTAGTAAGCTAATATAATGCTAAATTGTGTTTTCGCTGTAAAACACTTAAAGAATCTGAAATATTGGCTGGATTCACAAGATATTTGTCTTTCATTTGCTGTACGCTGTGTATTTTTCATAAATGTTTTATGATGAGTATTTAGGTAATTCACGTTGCTCTCTGTATTTATTCTAGTTGCTTTGGTGAGAGTTGTGATGGTGGCTGCAATGTAAAACTATGATTTATACCTGAAATATGCACATTTTTCGAACAAAACATATGCTATACAATAAATATTTTAGACTGTCATCTGATGAAGTTGTTTCTTGGTTAGTGACTAATTATATCTTTATTTGGTCGAATTTGTGATAGCTACCTATGCAGGAAAAAAATGGTGGGAAAAAGAAGTTGTGTCTTTTGCTATGGTGGTTAGCTAATAGAAATACATATTGTGTCTTCCCTGTAAAACATTAAAAACATTTAAAAATCAGAAATGATGGCTGGATTCACAAGATGTGTATCTTTCATTTGGTGTCTTGGACTTGTGATTTCATGAACATTTTATTATATGATATCCCTGTGGCTTTAGGCTAGGCTATGCTAGTCAGCTTTTTTGATGGGGGGGATCCCGGATCCGGGTTTGTGACTCGTTAGAGGTTTTAAGCACCCACCACAGGACTCATAAACAGGTGTTGGAACAGCTGTAATAACATAGTTCCCGGACAGGGTATGTCCTGGAGTTATGGATCTCTCCCATTAGAGAGAGGGAGAGGAACGACAAAGGTCTTGATTAACGTCTACTGCAATGGTAGTAAAATCAAACTTACTGAGCTCTGCGATGCTTCCCACACGGGTAGCCAGTAGGGTCTGTTCCAGGTTGCGGAGTTCGGCCTGATTGTTGGCATTGCCCTTGTCACCCTTCCCAGAGCGCTGCTGGTCCCGGTGCAGGGTCAGATTTTCCGGCAAGCTCAGCACACCTGGTGAGGGCACATGACAGAGGTTAGAGGTCAGGGGTGAGTACACAAAAAAAGGTATTGAATTGTTCTTTGTCAGGGGTGATGGTTCTTTACTGCTGTGATGGTTGTGTAGAACCATACTGTTCTTTCCCTCTCCTCCATGACATGACATGCTACACTGTTAAAACCTCTTGGAAATAGGGGGCAACCTTTTCATTTTTGGACAAAATTGTGCCCAATTTAAACGGCCTCGTACTCTGTCCTAGATCATATGATATGCATATTATTATTACTATTGGATAGAAAACACTCTGAAGTTTCTAAAACTGTTTGAAATATATCTGTGAGTAAAACAGAATTCATTTGGCAGGCAAACTTCCAAACAGGAAGTGAAAATTCTGAAATGGGTCTCTATGAAAGGCATCGCCTATTCAATTGCCTTGTATTTATGGATCTGTATGCACTTCATACGCCTTCCATTAGATGTCAACAGGCAGTAGAACGTGGAATGAAGTGTCTAGCCTTATTTGGGACCGGATGAGAGTCTTTGGAGTGAGAGGTCAGCCATATTGGCAGTATTTGGCTACGCACTTGGGCATGTCATATCTTTGTCTGCAATGCGTTAGGTAGACACGAAGAAATGCTCTGTCTGGGACGTAATTGGATATATACGAGAAAAACATCCTAAAGATGGATTCTTAACTGAGTTTGACCAGTTTATTCGACTTTTATTATCACTTTTTGAATTTCTCGTTCATGCGTCAAATCTTCATGGACACGTGAGCTACACATGCTAGCCAAAGTTGCTAATTCGACAGAAGAAATGGACATTCTAAAACAAAACAACAATTTATTGTGGAACTAGGATTCCTGGCACTGCATTCTGATGAAAGTTCATCAAAGGTAAGGGAATATTTATGATGTTATTTCGTATTTTTGTTGACTCTGTTGACTCCAACATGGCGGAGAATGGCTGAGCGCTGTCTCAGATTATTGCATGCTGTGCTTTTTACTAAAGTAATTTTTTAAAATCTAACACTGCGGTTGCATTAAGAACCAGTGTATTTTTAATTATATGTACAACATGTATTTTTCAGCAAAGTTTATGATGAGTTTTTCTGTTAGATTACGTGGCTGTCTAAAATTTCTCCGGACATTTTGGTGCCATTTGTGACCATGGCGGCAATGTAAAACCACGATTTGTAGCTATAAATATGCACATTTCCGAACAAAACATAAATGTATTGTATAACATGATGTCATAAGACTGTCATCTGATGAAGTTGTTCAAAGGTTAGTGATTCATTTTATCTCTCTTTGTGGGTTTTGTGAAAGCTATCTTTACGGTGAAAAAATGGCGTTGTGTTTTGGGCTATTGTGGTGAGCTAACATAAATATATGTTGTGTTTTCGCTGTAACACATTTAAAAAATCGGACATGTTGGCTGGATTCACAAGATGTTTATCTTTCATTTGCTGTATTGGACTTGTGATTTCATGAAATTATATTATATTCCCTGTGGTGCTAGGCTAGGCTATGCTAGTCAGCTTTTCTGATGAGAATGATCCCGGATCCGGGATGGGTGGTCCGAAGAGGTTTAAAGTGGTAGATGGTTATGTTGTCAATGGTTGAGCAGCTCTTTCAACACTGAGTTCTACAATCTTTGTAAGAGCATGTGTATTTGTAGAGAGCTGCACTGGATGAGCTGCACTGGGCGAGAAGACCAATTGCTAATGCCTTGTAGCCACAGGAGAAGAAAGAGCCACAGGGAAGGTTGGATCACCTGATGGGAGGGAGAAAGATCAAACCAGACTGTGTGCTTTACTATAAATCGCAATATGGTGGCAGTGGATAAGGCAGCCATGCACTCGGAAAACCACCAAGTGGTGTAAGAAGATATTTTTCCATCTGATCGACACTGCTGTCCTCAATGGCCACATAGTTCACTGCCAGCTAAAAAGTGAGATGATTACTGAACACGGGTTTTTGTTATTGGACATAAAGTTCACATACAAATCAAATATAGTTCCATTATGCAATTATACTGACAATCTCACCCACCTCCCCACTCCTTCATCCTCAAGGGTTAGGGTTAGCCTAAATGCTAAATAATTCAAATTCTAGCCATGACCAGTGCAGCTTCAAAGTATACAACACAAGCCAATACTTATTTGATGCCATTAGCATTGTTTTACAGAACTAATGAAAATATGTAGCTACATAAGCACAATTGAGTATAACACCATAAAGGGTATGTGGTTGCATCACGTGTCTGCGGTTATGAAGGCATATACACAGAATACATTATGCTTCACACATAAATATGGTGTTACAGTAGAAATTACACATCATGATACAGGCACTTACTTTGATAGGAACGCACAGAGCAATTATTAGTAAGGAAAACAATGTTTATTTATTAGGGATCACCAATAGCTGCTCCCAATGCAGCAGCTACTCTTCCTGGGGTCCAAACACATTATGGCACTACATTACACAAAACAAAATGTATGATACCACTATACAACAATATTACAATGTACGTGTGTGTAGAGTGCGTGTGCATATGCGTGTGTCTGCACCTTTGTGTATGTCTCTTCACAGTCCCCATTGCTCGATATGGTGTATTTTTGCAAGTATATTAATTTTTTGATGTATTTCCATTGCTTGCATCAGTTACCTGATGTGGAATATAGTTCCATGTAGTCATGGCTCTATGTAGTGCCGTGCGCCAGAGTCTGTTCCGGACTTGGGGATTGTGAAGAGACCTCTGGTGGCATGTCTTGTGGGGTAGGCATGGGTTTCCGAGCTGTGTGCTAGTAGTTTAATCCTTGTGTAATTTTTGGGTCTGTGGGACCCATTTTCAATGTTTACTAAAAGAAAAATTATACAATTAATACTTTTTTCAACGTGAGACTCATTGGCCGAGGCTCATTTTCAGTGAAGAACATGTAAAAGAACACATTTGCATTGAGTTCACACTTTGCACCACCCTAAATATATATATTACGTATGTGGTGTTCAGGTCCACTGGACCCAAGGGTAATAAAAGTGTGCGCGTGTGTGTGAAAACAAGTAAAAATTAAACAAAAAGGTTTGCTGTGTCTTCACTCCCTTTTCCTCCTCCCTGTGCCTGCTGATTCAACATAGCACCAAGAACATGTCTGTGTCCCGCATAATTACCCTTTGTAGTGTTTGAAACTACACAATGCTCTTTCGGGAACCTGCACAATATTATTACAATAGATTATTTCCATACATTGTAAAAATATATATTTTCCCACACTCTACCTCAGCCGGGTGCAAATTGGGGGAGGGACACAACACATACAGATGAAGTCAAAAGTTTACATACACTTAGGTTGGAGTCATTAAAATTCGTTTTTCAAACACTCCACAAATATATTGTTAAAAAACTATAGTCCTGGCAAGTCGGTTAGGACATCTACTTTGTGCATGACACAAGTCATTTTTCCAACAATTGTGTACAGACAGATTATTTCACTTATAATTATTTCACTGTATCAAAATTCCAGTGGGTCAGAAGTTTACATACGCTAAATTGACTGTGCCTTTAAACACCTTGAAAAAATCCAGAAAATTATGTCATGGCTTTAGAAGTTTCTGATAGGCTAATTTACATAATTTGAGTCAATTGGAGGTGTACCTGTGGATGTATTTCAAGTCCTACCTTCAAACTCAGTGTCTCTTTGCTTGACATCATAGGAAAATCAAAAGAAATCAGCCAAGACCACAGAGAAAAATTATAGTGCTCCACAAGTGTGGTTCATCCTTGGGAGCAATTTCCAAACGCCTGAAGGTACCACGTTCATCTGTACAAAGAATAGTACGCAAGTATAAACACCATGGGACCACACAGCCGTCATACCACTCAGGAAGGAGTCGTGTTCTGTCTCCTAGAGATGAACGTACTTTGGTGCAAAAAGTGCAAATCAATCCCAGAACAACAGCAAAGGACCCTGTGAAGATGCTGGAGGAAACAGGTACAAAAGTATCTATATCCACAGTAAAATGAGTGCTATATCGACATAACCTGAAAGGTTGCTCAGCAAGGAAGAAACCACTGCTCCAAAACCGCCATAAAAAAGCCAGACTATGATTTGCAACTTGGACAAAGATCGTACTTTTTGGAGAAATGTCTTCTGGTCTGATGAAACAAAAATAGAACTGTTCGGCCATAATGACCATTGTTGTGTTCGGAGGAAAAAGGGGGAGGCTTGCAAGCTGAAGAACACCATCCCAACTGTGATACACGGAGGTGGCAGCATCATGTTGTGGGGGTGCTTTGCTTTTGGAGGGACTGGTGCACTTCACAAAATAGATTTCATCATGAGGTAGGAAAATTATGACGATATATTGAAGCAACATCTCAAGACATCAGTCAGGAAGTTGAAGCTTGGTCGCAGATGGGTCTTCCAAATGGACAGGGACACAAGCATCCTTCCAAAGTTGTGGCAAAATGGCTTAAGGACAACCAAGTCAAGGTATTGGAGTGGCCATCACAAAGCTCTGACCTCAATCCCATAGAAAATTTGTGGGCAGAACTGAAAAAGTGTGTGTGAGCAAGGAGGCCTACAAACCTAACTCAGTTACAGCAGCTCTGTCAGGAGGAATGGGCCAAAATTCACCCAACTTATTGTAGGACGCTTACGGAAGTCTACCCAAAACGTTTAAACCCAAGTTTAACAATTTAAAGGCAATGCTACCAAATACTAATTTAGTGTATGTAAACTTCTGACCCACTGAGAATGTGATGAAATTAATAAAAGCTGAAATAAATTGTTCTCTCTACTATTATTCTGACATGTCACATTCTTAAAATAAAGTGGTGATCCTAACTGACCAAAGACAGGGAATTTTTATTAGGATTAAATGTCAGTAATGGTGAAAATCGAAGTTTAAATGTATTTGGCTAAGGTGTATGTAAACTTCAGACAATGTGGGACAAGTGGGTGGACCGCCTTCCCCTAAATATCTTTGCATGTGTGACTCCTTACCACAATCAATGAGTATGGCAAAAATAGTCTCTGCTCAGAGGGCCTTAGAAATAATTTTTGCAGAGAGAGAAGGAGCGTCTTCCACTTTGGAAGATGAAGAATTTTCAGAATATGAGGATCATGTCTCTGTCAATTTAGAGTTGGACAGTGAGTTGGAAGAAGAGGATGAGATTGACCGTCAGCCAAAACCAGGACCAGCCAGTCAGCAACCAGCTCATCAGCAGCCTGCAGAAGGAGAAATATGGATGTCAAAAAATTGTGAAATGGAATGGTCTTCTTGTCCAAGGATTGACTGCCAATGTGATAAGGATGCAACCAGGGCCGACACGGATGGCAGTTACTCATGTTCAGGACATAGTCTTCTTTTGAACTGTTCATCCCAGACACCATCCAGAAAATCATTATGGACTGCACTAATTTGGAGGGAAGGTGTGTTTTTGGAGAGAGATGGAAGGAGACTCATTTACATGCATACTCTTGTGTTCTTAGCCTTGCTGGTGTTTTCAGATCCCTGTGGGATGCGGAAACTGGTAGAGAACTTTTATGTGCAACAATTTCTCTGGAAAACTACCACATTATTTCCAGGATTATCCGCTTCCGTAACCGAGACAGCACACTAGCTCGGTGGCAGAGAGACAAGCTAGCTGCAGTCAGATCAATGTGGGACAAGTGGGTAGACCGCCTTCCCTATTTTACAAACCTGGGCCCAACGTTACTTTTGATGAGCAGCTTATGCCATTTAGGGGCCGCTGGCCCAGTACATACCGTCTAAACTTGCAAAATATGGAATCAAGATCTGGGCTCCCTCTGCTGTTTAATCATATGGGTGGAACTTGCAAGTGTATAAAGGGAAGTCTGATAGAGGAGACCCTGAGAAGAAACAAGGGATGCGGGTTGTCCTGGACGTGACACAGGGACTCCGTGGCCACAACATCACATGCAATAACGTTTGGTTTTACTTCGCACAAGCTGGGACAGGAGCTCCTCAAGAGGAAGCTGACGATGGTAAGAACAGTACAAAAAAACAAGCCAGAGCTCTCACTTCAGCTGTTGAATCCACGGAACAGGCCTGTCAATTCCTCAAAGTTTGTGTTTCATGACTGACACATCCTATGTGCTAAAGAAAGGCAAAAATGTGGTACTCATGAGTATGCTGAATAGGGATGGGAGAATATGTGGCCAGGAACATCAAAAAACTGAAATCATAATGGATTACAATGCCACAAAAGGAGGGGTGGACAATTTAGACAAGCTGGTGACTGGCAACAGCTGCAAAAGAAGAACCCTATGCTGGCCACTTGTGATATTCTTCAATATCTTGGACATCTCGGTGTACAACACGTTTGTCATATGGATGGCATTGAACCCAGATTGGAACAAAGGGAAGCTACAGAGGAGATGGCTCTTTCTCGAGCTGCTGGGCAAGACATTGGTAGGACCTCAAATCCAGATGAGGCAACATACCCCAAGGACCCCAGCTTCTGCAGCCATCATGAGGAGGATGCTTGTGCCCCATCCGCCCGACCCACAGAACCAACAACTCCAATACCGGATGTAAGTGTGAGTGATGTTGTTGCATGTGTGTCTGACTCCCCTAACTTGGCCTGCTGAAACTATATATGTGAGTGAGTGAGATGTTAGTAAATGTTCATTCTAGATTGCAGCCGGTAGCAACAAGAAGAAACGCTGCGATGTGTGTGGACCCAAGAAGGACAGGAAGACACAGTACACATGCATCAAGTGTAGGAAATACATTTGCAACACACACAGTAAAACTCTGTCCCACCGGCCTTAATGTGTGTTCAATGGGGCTCATTTATCATTTCCATAAAATACTGAATGTAAAATTTGTCCTTCAATTTGTTCATTTCAAAGCAATAAACATCAATAGTGATGAAAACCTTGTTTCATTTATATTTGTTCAAGATGAATATGATTTATTCCACCCATGTCTTGATTAAAATTGATTTTGTGTTTACAAAAAAATCACATTATCAAAAAAACAAATAGGGCTATTATTGATAAATGTGATCTAGCAGAGGTAAATGGCAAATATTAACCATTTAAAAATATACATATATTTACCCAGAACAAATTCTTATTTACAATGACAGCCTTGTTCAGGGGCAGAAAGATAGATTTTTACCTTGCCAGCTCGGGGATTTGATCCACCATCCTTTCAGTTGCTGGCCCCACGCTCTAACCACTAGGCTGCCTACCTGCTCCCCCATCTATGCTGTCTATATTGCTTGTAATTGATATGAGTCAACATAAGTATTTTTACGTCATTGTTATGGCTGTATTGTTTTAAAAACCCAATAATGTTGTGGGTCCATCAGACCCGCGAACATTGGGTGAATAACAACAACATGAACACCACACAAGGGTTAAACAGACAGTTCGGTACATTCAGCTTGTCAACACTTCTTACAAAAACAAGTAGTGTTGACATCAATCTT
This sequence comes from Salvelinus alpinus, assembly GCF_045679555.1. Lineage (NCBI taxonomy): Eukaryota > Metazoa > Chordata > Actinopteri > Salmoniformes > Salmonidae > Salvelinus > Salvelinus alpinus. Next base: position 36,901,081 of record NC_092096.1, on the reverse strand, counting down.
TTCCACTCCGAGCCATGAGAGATTGACATACATATCATTAATGTTAGCTCTCCGTGCTGCCTTTTTCTGAGCCTCCTAATTGTCCCTAGAATTTCTAAGCAAACAGCTGGAGGCAGGGCTTTCTCCTATAGATCTCCATTTTTATGGAATAGTCTGCCTACCCATGTGAGAGACGCAGACTCGGTCTCAACCTTTAAGTCTTTACTGAAGACTTATCTCTTCAGTAGGTCATATGATTGAGTGTAGTCTGGCCCAGGAGTGTGAAGGTGAACGGAAAGGCTCTGGAGCAACGAACCGCCCTTGCTGTCTCTGCCGGCCGGTTCCCCTCTCTTCACTGGGATTCTCTGCCTCTAACCCTATTACAGGGGCTGAGTCACTGGCTTACTGGTGCTCTTTCATGCCGTCCCTAGGAGGGGTGCGTCACTTGAGTGGGTTGAGTTACTGACGTGATCTTCCTGTCTGGGTTGGCGCCCCCCCTTGGTTTGTGCTGTGGTGGAGATCTTTGTGGGCTATACTCGGCCTTGTCTCAGGATGGTAAGTTGGTGGTTGAAGGTATCCCTCTAGTGGTGTGGGGGCTGTGCTTTGGCAAAGTGGGTGGGGTTATATCCTTCCTGTTTGGCCCTGTCCGGGGGTATCATCGGATGGGGCCACAGTGTCTCCTGACCCCTCCTGTCTCAGCCTCCAGTATTTATGCTGCAGTAGTTTATGTGTCGGGGGGCTAGGGTCAGTTGGTTATATCTGGAGTACTTCTCCTGTCTTATCCGGTGTCCTGTGTGAATTTAAGTATGCTCTCTCTAATTCTCTCCTTCTCTCTCTTGGAGGACCTGAGCCCTAGGACCATGCGTCAGGACTACCGGGCATGATGACTCCTTGCTGTCCCCAGTGACCTGGCCTTGCTGCTGTTCCAGTTTCAACTGTTCTGCCTGCGGCTATGGAACCCTGACCTGTCCACCAGACATGCTACCTGTCCCAGACCTGCTGTTTTCAACTCTCTAGAGACCGCAGGAGCGGTAGAGATACTCTTAATGATTGGCTATGAAAAGCCAACTGACATTTACTCCTGATTATTATTTGACCATGCTGGTCATTTATGAACATTTGAACATCTTGGCCATGTTATAATCTCCACCCGGCACAGCCAGAAGAGGACTGGCCACCCCTCATAGCCTGGTTCCTCTCGAGGTTTCTTCCTAGGTTTTGTCCTTTCTAGGGAGTTTTTCCTAGCCACCGTCCTTCTACACCTGCATTGCTTGCTGTTTGGGGTTTTAGGCTGGGTTTCTGTACAGGACTTCGAGATATTAGCTGATGTACGAAGGGCTATATGAAATAAACTTGATTTGATTTGAATAATCAATTCCATAAATTTGTCACGTGCAACGTCTGGTTGATCCTCATTACACACCACAGACCAACAAATATTGTTTACCTTAAAATACCTTGAGAATACAGGGGGTGCTATTTTCGCATTAGCATAATTTGCTCTACAGATTAAACTGCCTCTTATTCAATTATTGCTCTTACTATATGCATATAAATAATACCATTGGAAAGAAAACAATCTCTAGTTTCTAAAACCGTTTCAATTTTGTCTCTGAGTGATACAGAAGTCATTTCACAGCACTTTCCATGACCAAGAACATAAAATCAAGATGTGTTATGCTGGCTTCAAAGCTCTGCCTATATATGGTCGTGCCCCCTATGACCAGAAACACACTTCATTCGCCTTCCTCTGGTTGTCAAGAGGACGTCAGAGGAGAAATTCTTTGTTTATCTGGGACTGACGTGAAATAGGACCCATTTCTTTGGCGTGACCGACAACTTCCGGTTTACTGAATCGCTCGAATTTGAGCTGCGATTGTGTACTGTTTTGCTGGCGTTACGTATGAAAACTATCTCCGTGTCGAATTTTGTTTGATACATGTGACCATATCATCGTAATGTATGTTTTTTCAATATAGTTTAATCAGATTATTTGAATTTTTCCGGGAGTTTTGTGGTGTTCCGTTGTCGGATTGTATTTACTTTTGAGAAATCCGTGCCACTCGACCGGTACCTGTGCTAAATGGAGTGGGAAAGGAACATTTCTGAACGGAACCAACGACTCATCTTGACAAAGGACACTTTGATCAACATTCTGATGAAAGATCAGCCATAGTAAGACCCAATTTACGATGTTATATCATATCTGTTTTGCATGTGAACTTGCCGTGGGCGCCCAGCCGAATCTGCCTGGTATAGCTATGCTAATTTAGCGCTACATTTTGTTTTCGTTATAAAACATTTAATAAATCTGAAATATTGTTTGGATTCACCAGATGTTGGGCTTTCAATATCTGTACGCTGTGTATTTTTCTGAAATGTTTTAAAATGAGTAATTAGTTATATGACGTTGGTCTCTGTAATTGTTCTGGCTTGGTCGGCACCTTTTCAGATTGCAGCTGCAATGTAGAACTGTGATTTATACCTGAAAAATGCACATAAAAAAAAAAAAAACTATGCTATACCATAAATATGTTATCAGACTGTCATCTTATAAAGTTGTTTCTTGGTTAGTGGCTATATATATTTTTATTTAGTCGAATTAGTGATAGCTACTGACGCAGGAAAAAGCTGTTGGGAGTAAAAATATCGTGTCCTTTGCTAACGTGGTTAGCTAATAGATTTACATATTGTGGGCAACTTGATGAAAGCCAGTCTATTTAAATCACCCAGATAATATACCTCTGTTGATATCACATACATTATCAGGCATTTTACCCATGTTATCCAGATACTGACTGTTAGCACTTGGTGGTCTATAGCAGCTTCCCACAATGGGCTTTATGTGAGGCAGATGAACCTGTAGCCATATATATGATATTTCAACAGTATTTAACATGAGATCCTCTCTAAGCTTTACAGGAATGTGGTTCTAAATATAAAACAGCAACACCTCCACCATTGGCAGTCCTGTCTTTTCTATAGATGTTATAACCATATACTGCTACCACTGTATCAAAGGTATTATCTAAGTGAGTTTCAGAGAGAGTCAGAATATGAATGTAATCCATTACAAGCCAATTCTTAATTTTATGAACCTTATTTCTTAAGCTACAAATGTTAACGTGAGCAATTTTTTGCACTTTTCTGGGATTCCTGATTGTTTTCATTGCTTTACTGGGAAGCTTAGCAGAAGTAGATATGCTCATGTTATTTATGTTAGTGCAGGGTGAGCTGCACAGAGTGGATTTCCTACTAGGTCACACCACCTCAGTGCTAAGAGTATAACCCGGGTTCATAGGCACATGATTACTGTATACAATAGCTGTAGGATCAGCAGAGGCATTCAGGGCAGTTAGAGGGACATCAATTAGGTTACTTACATTGTGTCTACCAACGCTGCTGGTATAATGTACATTTTCTGAAGAATTATGATAACTCAGCGACACAATGATAGAGATTAATTTAGCTGGGCTTGGGTCGTTGATAAGTCAGTCTCAACATAGCCTTATAACGTTGTGAAAGGATACAGGAAGCAACATTATTAATGTGGATCCCATCCTACTTATAAAATGGTTTGTTTCCAAAAGGGATTGAAATTGTCAACAGAAGTTACACCCATTGAGCTGCGATCCTATAATCCTCGGCAAGCAAACTTGGAAGTCCAAGTGATCCAGTTTTCCCAAAACAAAGCGTAGTAGATACAGCTCCTACAGCGCCGGAACTGTTCATTTACTTCTCCAGACAGAGGTCTCCATTGAAAAACTAATCTGGGACTAACTTTGTTAGCTTGATGGCTATCAGCTTAGCTAGCCAGATAACCTTATCGGCTCTGTCAAGCAGAATTCCGGAACAAGAAATAGCGGTCCTAGCAATTTGCTAATGTTAACTGCTTTGCAGAATCCATGCAAAACAAGTAAAGTACTTATATTTAAAACGAGTGTTTCCGGCTTACAGTGTTCAGCAGTTCACTCTGATGACATCATGAAGACAATGCGGGCACCAACTGGAAAATGCTATAGTGGGACACTATAGGTTAGTGAACATTACAGAGATCAGCCACAGTAAGTTACTTTGAACGTTACAATAACTACTTGCAGCAACTGTATTTATGTAAATTATTGAAAAATCAACATGAACCTGGTGAATGGTAGAATGGCGCCGGAAGGGATGGTTGCTGTTTTACGGGCTCCTAATCAACTGTGCTATTTAAAAAAAAAATGCGATGTTTAACTTTTTTTGAATGTAATTATTTTATTAGTTTTTTCTTTCGTTTATTTAGTAAATATTTCCGTAACTCTTTCTTGAACTGCATTGTTGGTTAAGGGCTCCCGAGTGGCACAGCGGTCTAAGACACCGCATCTCAGTGCATCTATGACTCGAGTGTTAATTGCTAAATTGTAATTTCTTCGCCACTATGGCCTATTTATTGCCTTATCTCCTTACTTCATTTGCACACACTGTATACAGATTTTTCTATTGTGTTATTGACTGTATGTTTGTTTATCCCATGTGTAACTCTGTGTTGTTGTTTTTGTCACACTGCTTTGCTTCATCTTGGCCAGGTCGCAGTTGTAAATGAGAACTTAAATAAAGGTGAAATAAAAAAGAGGCGTCACTACAGTCCCTGGTTTGAATCCAGGCTGTATCACATCTGGCAGTGATTGGGAGTCCATTAGGGCAGTGCACAATTGGACTAGCGTCGTCTGGGTTTGGCCGGGGTAGGCCGTCATTGTAAATAAGAATTTGTTCTTAACTGACTTGCCTAGTTAAATAAAGGTTTAAAACAAGGGCTTGTAAGTAAACATTTCATGGTGAGATCTACACCTGTTGTATTCGGCGCATGTGACAAATAAAGTTTGATACAGTGCAGCTTTTGATTGTCACAAGTACTTACAATTGATTGTATAACAGGGATTGGACAAATTAGGTGCTCAACCCTCAACAACATAATGATAAAAACGCTTAGACTGGTTCTTCACTTCCACTAGTGGTTGGCACATATACAACACATTTTGAACCATGCCCCAAAATATGCTTATGAGCGGTGCCTGCACATTACCCCCACCTATACAGAGTGTCCGCGAGGGAATGTACAGTGCATTCGGAAAGTATTCAGACCCCTTGACTTTATCCACATTGTTACATTAGAGTCTAAAATTGATGAAGAGAAAAACAATTCAGAAAATACCGCACAATGTCAAAGCAAAAACAGGTTTTTAGAAATGTTTGCAAATGTATTAAACATAAAAAACAGATACCTTATTTAGATAAGTTGTCACGCCCTGACCTGAGAGAGCCTTTTTATGTCTCTATTTGATTTGGTCAGGGTGTGATTTGGGGTGGGCATTCTATGTTTGGTTTTTCTATGATTTTGTATTTCTATGTTTTGACCGGGTATGGTTCTCAATCAGGGACAGCTGTCTATCGTTGTCTCTGATTGGGAACCATACTTAGGTAGCCCTTTTCCCTCCTTTCTTTGTGGGAGGTTAACTTTATTATTATTATATGCATATAATAGAAGATTTGGATAGAAACACTCCAAAGTTTCTAAAACTGTTAAAATAATGTCTGTGAGTATAACAGAACTGAAATAGCAGGCAAAAACCTGAGGAAAATCCATCCAGGAAGTGGCATTATTTTGAAATGGCTGTTTTTCCAATGAAAGCCTATACACCATTTAAAGGGATAGTTCCCAGATTCCATTCCCTATGGCTTCCACTAGTTGTGAACAGTCTTTAGACATTGTTTCAGGCTTTTATTCTGAAAAATGAGGGAGAATGACAACTTTGGGATGTCCCCAGAGCTGTTTGCCACGCGCGACCGAGAGTGTGCCTTTCTTGTTTTTCTTTTATATTGACGACGCTATTGTCCGGTTGAAATATGATCTATTATTTAGGCTGAAAACAACCTGAGGATTGATTATAAACATTGTTTGAATTTAGTACAATTTGGAATTTTCGTCTGCCTGTTGTGACCGCATGAGCCATTGGATTACTGAACAAAACGCGCCAACAAATGGAGGTTTTTGGATATAAAGAGGGACTTTATCGAACAAAATGAACATTTATTGTGTAACTGGGAGTCTTGTGAGTGCAACCATACGAAGATCATCAAAGGTAAGTGATTAATTGTATTGCTATTTCTGACTTTCTGACTAATATACTTGGCTGGTAACTGTATATATTGTTTTGTGTAGCTGAGAGCGCATGTCCTCAGATAGAAATCGCATGGTTTGCAATTGTACTGACCATCACAAGCCTTTTTGAAATACTAGATATGAGCTGCGTGGATTAACAACTTACTCAGTCATAAAACATTTCATTAGAACAGAGGGAGCGTAGCGATGTTTAGTCCCAGGATCCTGTAGCTTCCAGATAATGTTTCAGACTTTCGAGGCGCACTATGGTGAAAACTACAGTCAATCGATAAGTTAGGATTCTACACATGAAGGTGTTACCAGATTATCGATTCCAGGTGGGAAAGGGCAGCTGTAATGTAGTCACCGCCAATAGATATTGATTTTTGCACTCATCTGCTCAGAATTCTTCGTTGGCGCGCCTGTGACATCATTTTGCAACATATGGAGTGCGGTCTGGGCGTAATGGTGTATGATGTGAGCCATGACCAGACCGTGGTTACACAATGCACATTCTAGGAAATCAGGCCTCAATATGCAGACGTGAGTGCTATGGGTCAGTAGTCATTTAGGCAGGTTGTCTTAGTGTTCTTGGGCACAGGGACTATGGTCGTCTGCTTGAAACATGTTGGTATTACAGACTCAGACGGGGAAAGGATGAAAATGTCAGTGTTTTTCCAATGAAAGCCTATACACCATTTAAAGGGATAGTTCCCAGATTCCATTCCCTATGGCTTCCACTAGTTGTGAACAGTCTTTAGACATTGTTTCAGGCTTTTATTCTGAAAAATGACGGATACGTTTCAAGTTGATAACTGAGCCTGTGGGAATGGCGTCCGGAGGTCCCATCCTGCGTAAGGGCTTGCGTCGACCGAGAGTGCTGCTCTCACTTCTTGGTGTTTTATAACTTTTGAGAGCTACTTAGACGACGCCATTCCGCTTCTCATTGGTTACTGACATCCAGGGGAAGGCGGATGTAGTTCGTGTCGTGCCATAGGACAGACCTGAGGATTGATTATAAACATTGATCTGAATTTAGAGCTACACTCTTGGACCTTTCGTCTGCCTGTCATGTGATTCCGCATGTAGCCATTTTTCTGGATTACCTGCAGACATAATTACAACGCCATACGAAACTGGAAGGTGTTTTCTGTCCGATATAATTAGTAGTGTGCACTATTGTACGAACAAGAATTGAACATTTAGGTAGTGTAACTGGGAGTCGATGTGAGTGCAACCATACGGAACAGCATCATCAATAGTCGTAAGTGAGTTAATTGTATTGCTATTTCTGACTTTCTGACTAATATACTTGGCTGGTAACTGTATATATTGTTTTGTGTGCTGGGCGCTGTCCTCAGATAATCGCATGGTTTGCTTTTGCCATAAAGCCTTTTTGAAATCTGATATGGCTGCTGGATTAACAACAAGTTAACTTCTTGCAGAGGGAGGAGGTGTTTAGTCCCAGGATCCTTAGCTTAGTAATGAGCTTTGAGGGCACTATGGTGACTACAGTCAATGAATAGGATTCTCACATAGGTGTTCCTTTTGTCCAGGTGGGAAAGGGCAGTGTTGAGAGCAATAGAGATTGCATCATCTGTGAATCTGTTGGGGCGGTATGCAAATTGGAGTGGGTCTGGGGTAATGGTGTTGATGTGAGCCATGACCAGCCTTTCAAAGCACTTCATGGCTACAGACGTGAGTGCTATGGGTCAGTAGTCATTTAGGCAGGTTGTCTTAGTGTTCTTGGGCACAGGGACTATGGTCGTCTGCTTGAAACATGTTGGTATTACAGACTCAGACGGGGAAAGGATGAAAATGTCAGTGAAGACACTTGCCAGTTGATCAGCTCATGCTCGGATTACACGTCCTGATAATCCATCTGGCCATGCTGCCTTGTGAATGTTGACCTGTTTAAATGTCGTACTCACGTGGCTACAGAGAGCGTGATCACACAGTCGTCCGGAACAGCTGATCCTCTTGTGCAAGTTTCAGTGTTACTTGCCTCGAAGCGAGCATAGAAGTAATTTAGGTTGTCTGGCAGGCTCAAATCACTGCTCGCAGCTCTGCTTCCCTTTGTAGTCTGTAATAAGCCCTGCCACATCCGACCCGTCAGAGCCGGTGTGGTTGTTTCGATCTTAGTCCTGTAATGACCCTTTGCCTGTTGTTTCGTCGGAGGGCATAGCGGGATTTCTTATAAGCTTCCGGGTTAGAGTCCCGCTCCTTGAAAGCCACAACTCTAACCTTTAGCTCAGTGTGAATGTTGCCTGTAATCCATGGCTTCTGGTTGGGGTATGTACGTACGGTCACTGTGGGGACGATGTCATCGATGCACTTATTGATGAAGCCAGTGACTGATGTGGTGTACTCCTCTATGCCATCGGAAGAATCCCAGAACATATTCCAGTCTGTGCTAGCAAAACAGTCCTGCAGCTTAGCATCAGCGTCATCTGACCATTTTCTTATTGACCGAGTCACTGGTACTTCCTGCTATAGTTTTTGATTATAAGCAGGCATCAGGAGGATAGAATTATGGTCAGATTTGCCAAATGGAGAGCAAGGGAGAGCATTGTACGCATCTCTGTGTGTGGAGAAAGGTGGTCTAGAGTTTCTTTCCCCCTCTGGTTGCACATTTAACATGCTGGTAGAAATGAGGTAAAACAGATTAAAGTTTCCCTGCATTAAAGTCCCTGGCCACTAGGATCCATCTAGGATCCATCCGCCTCTGGTTGAGTGTTTTCCTGTTTGCTTATGGCCGTATACAGCTAATTGAGTGCGGTTTTAGTGCCAGTATCGTTTTTTGGTGGTAAATAGACAGCTATGAAGAATACAGATGAAAACTCTTGGTAAATATTGTGGTCTACAGCTTATCATGAGATACTCTACCTCAGGCGAGCAAATCTTGAGACTACCTTAGATTTTGTGCACCAGCTGTTGTTTTCAAATTTACATAGACCCCCTCTCCTTGTCTTTCCAGAGGCCGCTGTACTATACTGCCGAAAAAGCTTATATCCCGCCAGCTTTAGGTTATTCATGATGTCGTTCAGCCACGACTTAGTGAAACATAAGATATTACAGTTAATGTCCCGTTGGTAGGATATACGTGATCGTAGTTTGTCTATTTTATTTTCCATTGATTGTACATTGGCTAATAGGACTGACGTTAAGGGGAGACTATCCGCTCAACCTCAGATCCTTACAAGGCACCCAGACCTTCGCCCCCTGATATCTGTGTCTCTTTCTCCTGCGAATGACGAGAAAGAGGGCCTAGTCAGGCATCTGAAGTAAATCCTTCCCGTCCAACTTTTTAAAGAAAAAGTATTCCTCCGGTACGTTAAACATTTGTTCCAGAGACATTTGCATTTTGAGCTTTGTGGAAAGCGAGACAAGCTGTAATAAATGCTGTTTTTATTGACCTTGGCACATAGCTGTAATGTTGTTGTGGTGACTTCCTTATTGGAGCAGATTTTGTTGTGACACTTTGCTGCACCCCACAGTTGAGCACGTTCTGCCTTTGGCAGATGCTGGCCTCACACCCACACGCAGGGGCGGATGGCTGACTCAGACCTTTCATGAGCACTGACAAGGCGGGGGGCGCTCTGACCTCGGGCGCCAGCTGCTGGTGTCGGCAACAACATCTTGTGACTGCAGAAACACACAGGCAGGCATGCCACTACACGAGCACGCACATGCACACACACACACACACACACTTGTTTCAGGCTGGGTTTCCAAGAACAATGAACAGTGCCAAGAACCAATGGGACATTGACACCAGCCTGGAGGGCACGGGCCTACACTTACAACGACCAGTCAGGAGCACGAACTACCAGAATCTACCTACGTCATTCACTGTATAGAATGCACTGCACACCATGTTTCGTGGCTCTCTTCTGCTAGTTCCCTCTGAGCTAAATGAACGAGTCCCCCGTGCACGCTTTGCAAGATATCTTTACCTCTGAATAAACTGCCTTTACTATATACCGATCCACCCTGTCCAGCGTCTTGACTTGGTCTCCCTTCTCTAGTAACGAGTCATCAACAAAGCTCAAGTTTTTCATTATAAAGGTCCCTGCATCTTCACCAAAACCTTGCCCACTGAATAACCACAGTTGTTTCAAACCTAGGATTACATTCTGTTGATTTCATGGACTGTATTGAAAAGACCAGCCATAGATATATTAGATACAGTGCCTTCAGAAAGTATTCACACCCGTTGACTTTTTCAACCCCCCAAAAATTGTGTTACAGCCTGAATTTAAAATGGATTACATAGCGATTTTGTGTCGCTGGCCTACACACAATACCCCATAATGTCAGTGTTTTTTTTATTAATTAAAAATGAAAAGCTGAAATGTCTTGAGTGAATAAGTATTCAACCCCTTTCTTACGGCAAGCCTAAATAAGTTCAGGAGTAAATATTTGCTTAATAACTTCATCGGGACAGGGGGCAGCATTTCCACTTTGAACGAATTGCGTACCCAAATGGAATTTCCTCCTACTCTGCCCCAGAAGGTAATACATGCATATTATTATTAGTATTGTATAGAACACTCTGAAGTTTCTAAAACTGTTTGAATTATGTCTGTAAGTATAACAGAACTCATTTGGCAGACAAAAACCTGAGAAGATATCCAAACAGGAAGTGAGAACTCGATTTTCAAAACAGTGCCAAATAATACCCATTATAGTTATGGATGAGCAAACACTTCCTAGGGCTTCCACTAGATGTCAACGTCTTTAGATTTTGGTTATATGATTCTACTATAAAGGAGGGGCTCATAGGAGCTATTTTACTGAGTGGTCTTCAGAAATTCTCAGTCTCATTTTGCGCGCTCACGAGAGAGAGTGCTCTCGTTCCAATGCTCTTTCTTCAGACAATGAAATTCTCCGGTTGGATCCTTATTGATGATTAATGTTAAACACATCCTAAATATGGATTGCATACATCATTTGACTTGTTTCTACGACCTGTAATGGAACTTTTTTAGTTTTTGTCTGGAGGGATTGCTCGTGCGTCATGAAAATGGATTACTGGGCTGAACATGCTAACAACAAGTGGCTAAATGATGGGCTTTATGGAACTTTATGGAACAAATCAGTCATTTATTGTCGAACTGGGAATCCTGGGAGTACCTTCTGATGAAGTTATTCGAAGGTAAGTGCATATTTATACTGTTTTTGTAGCTTCTGTTGACGCCAAAATGGCGACTATTTCTTTGGCTGGATTGTGCTCTGAGCACCGTTCTCAGATTATTCTTTTTCCGTAAAGTTCATTTTGAAATCTGACACAGCGGTTGTTGCATAGAGGATAAGTTTATCTTTAATTCTGTGAATAACACTTGCATCTTTTATCAATGTTTATTATGAGTATTTCTGCAGAATCACCGGATGTTTTGGAATCAAAACATCACTGCACGTAACGCGCCAATGTAAACTGAGATTTTTTTTATATATACAGTGGGGAGAACAAGTATTTGATACACTGCCGATTTTGCAGGTTTTCCTACTTACAAAGCATGTAGAGGTCTGTCATTTTTATCATAGGTACACTTCAACTGTGAGAGACGGAATCTAAAACAAAAATCCAGAAAATCACATTGTATGATTTTTAAATAATTAATTTGCATTTTATTGCATGACATAAGTATTTGATCACCTACCAACCAGTAAGAATTCCGGCTCTCACAGACCTGTTAGTTTTTCTTTAAGAAGCCCTCCTGTTCTCCACTCATTACCTGTATTAACTGCACCTGTTTGAACTCGTTACCTGTATAAAAGACACCTGTCCACACACTCAATCAAACAGATTCCAACCTCTCCACAATGGCCAAGACCAGAGAGCTGTGTAAGGACATCAGGGATAAAATTTGTAGACCTGCACAAGGCTGGGATGGGCTACAGGACAATAGGCAAGCAGCTTGGTGAGAAGGAAACAACTGTTGGCGCAATTATTAGAAAATGGAAGAAGTTCAAGATGACGGTCAATCACCCTCGGTCTGGGGCTCCATGCAAGATTTCACCTCGTGGGGCATCAATGATCATGAGGAAGGTGAGGGATCAGCCCAGAACTACACGGCAGGACCTGGTCAATGACCTGAAGAGAGCTGGGACCACAGTCTCAAAGAAAACCATTAGTAACACACTACGCCGTCATGGATTAAAATCCTGCAGCGCACGCAAGGTCCCCCTGCTTAAGCCAGTGCATGTCCAGGCCCGTCTGAAGTTTGCCAATGACCATCTGGATGATCCAGAGGAGGAATGGGAGAAGGTCATGTGGTCTGATGAGACAAAAATAGAGCTTTTTGGTCTAACTCCACTCGCCGTGTTTGGAGGAAGAAGAAGTATGAGTACAACCCCAAGAACACCATCCCAACCGTGAAGCATGGAGGTGGAAACATCATTCTTTGGGGATGCTTTTCTGCAAAGGGGACAGGACGACTGCACCGTATTGAGGGGAGGATGGATGGGGCCATGTATCGCGAGATCTTGGCCAACAACCTCCTTCCCTCAGTAAGAGCATTGAAGATGGGTCGTGGCTGGGTCTTCCAGCATGACAACGACACGAAGCACACAGCCATGGCAACTAAGGAGTGGCTCCGTAAGAAGCATCTCAAGGTCCTGGAGTGGCCTAGCCAGTCTCCAGACCTGAACCCAATAGAAAATCTTTGGAGGGAGCTGAAAGTCCGTATTGCCCAGCGACAGCCCCGAAACCTGAAGGATCTGGAGAAGATCTGTAGGGAGGAGTGGGCCAAAATCCCTGCTGCAGTGTGTGCAAACCTAGTCAAGAACTACAGGAAACGTATGATCTCTGTAATTGCAAACAAAGGTTTCTGTACCAAATATTAAGTTCTGCTTTTCTGATGTATCAAATACTTATGTCATGCAATAAAATGCAAATTAATTACTTAAAAATCATACAATGTGATTTTCTGGATTTTTGTTTTAGATTCCGTCTCTCATAGTTGAAGTGTACCTATGATAAAAATTACAGACCTCTACATGCTTTGTAAGTAGGAAAACCTGCAAAATCGGCAGTGTATCAAATACTTGTTCTCCCCACTGTATATATGCACATTATCGAACAAAACATAAATGTATTGCGTAACATGATGTCATATGACTCATCTGATGAAGATGATCAAAGGTTAGTGATTAATTTTATCTCTATTTGTGGGTTTTGTGAAAGCTATCTTTGCTGTGAAAAAAAGTCTGTGCTTTTTTGGATTTGGTGGTGAGCTAACATAAATATATGTTGTGTTTTCGCTGTAAAACATTTTAAAAATCGGACATGTTGGCTTGATTCACAAGATATTTATCTTTCACTTGCTGTATTGGACTTGTTAATGTGTGAAAGTTAAATATTTAAAAAATATATGTTTGAATTTCGCGCGCTGCCTTTTCAGTGGAATGTTGTGGGTGTTCCGCTAGCGGAACCCCTGGGCGAGAAAGGTTAACCTCCTATACCGGGACAGTTGAGCTAACATGCACTAATGTGATTTGCATGACAGTTGTAAGTAACAAACTTTCCAGGACATAGACATGTCTTATATGACAAACTGTGTAAACGGCTAAAAATCAAGCTAGGCTTCCTCTATAGAAACAGGACATGTTTGTCCTCTACAAATAGAAGACAAATTGTACAAGCTACTTATGTCTGTTATAGATTATGGGGATATTATCTACATGCATGCCACGGCATCCACACTTAAATCGCTCGATGCTACTTATCATTGCATACATACAGTGGGGCAAAAAAGTATTTAGTCAGTCACCAATTGTGCAAGTTCTCCCACTTAAAAAGATGAGAGAGGCCTGTAATTTTCATCATAGGTACACTTCAACCATGACAGACAAAATGAGAAAAAAATCCAGAAAATCACATAGCAGGATTTTTTATGAATTTATTTGCAAATTATGGTAGAAAATAACAAACAAGCAAGATTTCTGGCTCTCACAGACCTGTAACTTCTTCTTTAAGAGGCTCCTCTGTCCACTCGTTACCTGTATTAATGGCACCTGTTTGAACTTGTTATCAGTATAAAAGACACCTGTCCACAACCTCAAACAGTCACACTCCAAACTCCACTATGGCCAAGACCAAAGAGCTGTCAAAGGACACCAGAAACAAAATTGGAGACCTGCACCAGGCTGGGAAGACTGAATCTGCAATAGGTAAGCAGCTTGGTTTGAAGAAATCAACTGTGGGAGCAATTATTAGGAAATGGAAGACATACAAGACCACTGATAATCTCCCTCGATCTGGGGCTCCACGCAAGATCTCACCCCGTGGGGTCAAAATGATCACAAGAACGGTGAGCAAAAATCCCAGACCTAGTGAATGACCTGCAGAGAGCTGGGACCAAAGTAACAAAGCCTACCATCAGTAACACACTACGCCGCCAGGGACTCAAATCCTGCAGTGCCAGACATGTTCCCCTGCTTTAGCCAGTACATGTCCAGGCCCGTCTGAAGTTTGCTAGAGAGCATTTGGATGATCCAGAAGAAGATTGGGAGAATGTCATATGGTCAGATGAAACCAGCATATAACTTTTTGGTAAAAACTCAACTCGTCGTGTTTGGAGGACAAAGAATGCTGAGTTGCATCCAAAGAACACCATACCTACTGTGAAGCATGGGGGTGGAAACATCATGCTTTGGGGCTGTTTTTCTGCAAAGGGACAAGGACGACTGATCCGTGTAAAGGAAAGAATGAATGGGGCCATGTATCGTGAGATTTTGAGTGAAAAGCTCCTTCTATCAGCAAGAGCATTGAAGATTAAACGTGGCTGGGTCTTTCAGCATGACAATGAGCCCAAACACACCGCCCGGGCAACGAAGGAGTGGCTTCGTAAGAAGCATTTCAAGGTCCTGGAGTGACCTAGCCAGTCTCCAGATCTCAACCCCATAGAAAATCTTTAGAGGGAGTTGAAAGTCCGTGTTGCCCGGCAACAGCCCCAAAATATCACTGCTCTAGAGGAGATCTGCATGGAGGAATGGGCCAAAATACCAGCAACAGTGTGTGAAAACCTTGTGAAGACTTACAGAAAACGTTTGACCTCTGTCATTGCCAACAAAGGGTATATAACAAAGTATTGAGACAAACTTTTGTTATTGACCAAATACCGGTTCTAACTTGCGCAACGTGACTACAAATATCTCAAAAGTTACCTGTAAGCTTTGTCCAATAATTTCAAACTACGTTTGTAATACAACTTTATGTATTTTTTTACGTAAATAATCAATAAAATTGAAGACGGGGTGATCTGTGTTCAATACCGGAAGCAAACAATTTGTAGCATGCTTTCTTGTCACGCGCCTCTAACAAACAGTACACTTCACTGGAGCCTTATTCTGAACATGGCTACTTCATTTCTCAAAAGAAAAACCTCAACCAATTTCTAAAGACTGTTGACATCCAGTGGAAGCGATAGGAACTGCAGGAAGGTCCCTTAGAAATCTGGATTCCCAATGAAACCTCATTGAAAAGAGAGTGACCTCAAAAAAGATATCTGAATGGTTTGTCCTCGGGGTTTTGCCTGCCAAATAAGTTATGTTATAGTCACAGACATGATTCAAACAGTTTTAGAAACGTCAGAGTGTTTTCTATCCAATACTAATAATAATATGCATATATTAGCATCTGGGACTGAGTAGGAGGCAGTTTAGTCTGTGCACGCTTTTCATCCAAACGTGAAAATGCTGCCCCCTATCCTAGAGAAGTTAATTGAAATGCATTCCAGGTGACTACCTCATGAAGCTGGTTGAGAGGCACACTCTTGGCAGTCATCAAGGCAAAGGGTAGCTACTTTGAAGGATATCAAATCTATTTTGATTTAACACTTTTTTGGTTACTACATTATTCCAATGCCTGGTGTGGCAACTGCACCGCCCGCATACGCAAGGCTCTTCAGAGGGCGGTGCGGTCTGCCCAACACATCACCAGGGGCAAACTACCTGCCCTCCAGAACATCTACAGCACCTGATTTCACAGGAAGGCCAAAAAGATCATCAATGACAAAAGTTTGGACACCTACTCATTCCAGGGTTCTCTTTTTTTAAACTATTTTCTACATTGTAGAATAATAGTGAAGACATCAACTATGAAATAACATATGGAATCATGTAGTAACGAAAAATCTATTTTGAGATTCTTCAAATTAGCCACTCTTTACCTTGATGACAGCTTTGCACATGCTTGGCATTCTCTCAACCAGCTTCGTGAGGTAGTCACCTGGAATGTATTTCAATTAACAGGTGTGCCTTCTTAAAAGTTAATTTGTGGAATTTCTTGTTAAATTACGAGCCTAGTTGGTTTAGCCATGGAAAAAGCGGAACCTAGCCATGATTGGCTGAGATGAGTTTGGATTGGTCTGCCATGTATCAGACTTCTGTCTATAACGTGCTGCTCAGTATGTGTAGGTAATTATTTTCTAATGCTTTTTTAAAGATATCACAAAGAACTGCAAAAGTGTTGCTAATGCTCTCCACTTTCTGGAGGACTCTGAAAAGGAATGAATCAGACGATAAGGAAATTCCTTAGTTAGGTTATAAAAAATAATTGATCCAGATATTGTAGTCTTCTGAAATGGTGACAAACAGTGTTGTCCCAAGAATTTGACCTGGTATTTAAATTAGTGGAATGCCCGGTGGAAGCACAGTATGATAGATAAGGAGATGGAGACAATTCGGGCATTTGATGCAAATTTGCTGAGGGAATCAAAAAGAGAACACACAGGCAGTTGTATAAAACACCTGTCTCCGGAGTACATCTTCAAACTAAGGTCAACCATGGCATCCGTGACAGAGGGAGAAGCATTCATCCATGTATACTGGTAAGAGTAGCTTGCTACATTTTCAGATATTATACTTTCAAATTTTGTGATTCGTTTTCATTACAAGTTAAGACATGAAGGTCAGTCAATTTGGAAAATTAAGAACGTTGAACGTTTCTTCAAGTGCAGTCGCAAAAACCATCATGATGAAACTGGCTCTCATGAGAACTGCCACTGGAAAGGAAGACCCAGTGTTACCTCTGCTGCAGAGGATAAGTTCATTAGAGTTTCCAGCCACAGAGATTGCAGCCCAAATAAATGCAACAGAGTTCAAGTAAGACACATCTCAACATCAACTGTTCAGAGGAGACTGCATGAACCATACCTTCTTGGTCAAATTACTGCAACGAAACCAATACTGAAGGACACCTATAAGAAGAGACTCGCTTGGGCCAAAAAACACGAGCAATGGGCATTAGACCGGTGGAAATCTGTCCTTTGGTCTGATGAGTCCAAATTTGAAATTTTTGTTTCCAACTGCCGTGTCTTTGTGAGCCGCAGGGTAGGTGAACGGATGATCTTCGCATGTGTGGTCCCACCGTGAAGCATGGAGGAGGTGCTTTGCTGGTGACACTGTCTGTGATTTTTTTAGAATTCAAGGCACACAACCAGCATGACTACCACAGCATTCTGCAGCAATACGCCATCCCATCTGGTTTGCGCTTGGTGGGACTATCATTTGTTTTGCAACATGACAATGACCCAACACACCTCCAGGCTGTGAAATAGCTATTTGACCAAGGAGAATGATGGAATGCTGCATCAGATGACCTGGCCACCACAATCACCCAACCTCAACCCAATTGAGATGGTTTGGGATGAGTTGGACCGCAGAGTGAAGGAAGACGGTAGGTATAGGGCGGTGCACAATTGGACCAGCGTCGTCCGGGTTAGGCCGGAGTAAGCCCTCATTGGAAAATAAGAATGTGTTCTTAACTGACTTGCCTAGTTAAATAAAGGTTAGAATAAAAAAAAGCAGCCAACAAGTGCTCAGCGTGTGGGAACTCCTTCAAGATTATTGGAAAAGTATTCCAGGTGAAGCTGGTTGAGGGAATGCCAAGAGTGTGCAAAGCTGTCAAGGAAAATGGTGGCTACTTTGAAGAATCTCATATTTTGATTTGTTTAACACTTTTTTAGTTACTACATAATACTTGTGTTTTTTCATGATTTGGATGTCTTTCACTACTGTTCTACAATGTAGAAAATAAAGAAAAACCATGGAATGTGTAGGTGTCCAAACTTTTTACTGGTACTGTACGTCAATTCACTCAAAAAGGCAAGGCAGTGCCAAATTGGAAAATATGCAAATAAGGTTGAGTAAATTCTCAAGTTGATTTGTATGTTCACTCAACCTAAAAATTGAGGAAACTCACAATCCTATTACGTTTGGTTGCTTTACAATAGTATGTTGAATCAACTTCAATGCTATTGCACCTGGTTGCCTTACAATTGAATTAACATGTTTTTTTTTGTTTTTTTTACAGTGACTATTTGACTTTGGCTTTGTCTGTTTACAGTTCTGATACACGCACAAACACTTCTAGATATTCACAGAGAAGGTGAGAGCAAGGTCAAGCCATACATTATACAGGCAGTACATTTTGCAGTGTATAAAGTCCTTAGAGGATTGATCAAGTCCATATGGATGGTGTCCAAGTTAGTGCAACTACAGTATAATGTATTATGAATTATAAAGTTAAGTGAAGTTACAATGGCCTTGTCAAGAATCCACTCACTCCAAAGTTTGTTTCTGGAAAAGTGTTCAATGAACCAGGCACAGCCAAAACTTCCTGAGGTGAGTCCTCAAACAACCTACTCCTACAATGAAGAAGCTTGACTTGGACAAAAGCTGTGGTGATTGTGGTTGCAGGGGGCCACCGGTTGAATCGGGAGCTTGGTGATTTCATTGCATAGCACGATCACAGGTTTCTAACCCACAGGGGTAATGGGGCAGTTGGGTAGTGGCTGAGTTCACTGGTCTGACTGCTGCACAGGGCAGGTCCGGAATATCTAACCTCCCCATAGCACTACCCGTGCTCAGTCTATTTTAGAGATGAGTGGGAAAATGGGACAGAAGGAATGATGAAGTGAGCTAAAAACAGGGGGAGGAGAGAGAGAAGGGAGGAGAGAGAGGGAATGAATCTCCCTCCCTCCCCCTCCCTTGGCTATATATCTGAATACTCTTCCAGGGTTCAGCCCTCTTTCCCAGAAAGAAGTCGACGCAGGTCCCTACTGCTTTGTGGTGTTGAATGCTACAGGAAACATTATGCAAAATGTTAAAAATGTTGATTAGCCCTAGTTAGGAGGTTAGGATGGATGTCTTTACTTAGTATTTTTATTACATTTATTTAACTAGGCAAGTCAGTTAAGAACAAATTCTTATTTACAGTGACAGCCTACGCAGGCCAAACCCTAACCTGGACGATGCTGGGACAATTGTGAGCAACGCTATGGAACTCCCAATCACGGCCGGTTGCGATACAGCCTGGAATCGAACTAGGGTCTCCAGTGCTGAGATTTAGTACACTTGGGAGCCCCCGAGGGAGACCTGTTTTTCAACAAAAACACCTACAAAAAAATTGACATTTGTCTTCATGCACAATAATCTTTCCAGAACCGTAAGACTCCTTGTGTTGGACCTTGACCAATGTTGACAATTACAAAACCAAAATATGTGTGTGTGTGTGTGTTCCCAGCCTGGGATATTTTCAAACAGGCTTCCCAAGCCTGCATTAGCCTAGATTAACAGTCCAGTCTCGTGTCCCTCTCCACGTCTGAAAGATTTTTAAAAGGGTTAACACAACCTGCGCCCCCTGACTACTGCCAATCAGTGTTCCTATATCCCTGGGCTGGCCCAGATGGCCGCCATATGTTGACAAAACATGTACAGAGAGTCAGGAACACACGACTGGAGACGGGCGAATGCACAAGATGGTGTGCCATTATTTGTTTATTCATGCACCCCCATTGCCTTTAATGGGAGTGTCCAGCAATCGCAATTTATGTTGAGTATTCGACTTAATTTCAACCGTACGCTAGTACGAACAAACTAATTACCAGAGTAACTTGAAGCATGTTATTCAGAGGATATGAGAAAAATGTTGTTTGGTTTCTGCGTATGATATATACTGTAAGTTCAACTCAGATGGAGCATCATCTCTGAGTTGAGTAAAATTCTCAAGGTCAGATGCTTGTGAACATGTAACAACTAAGGAAGGGACAATTGTAATTGTTATGGATCCCCATCATGGGGTCTAGCGAAAATAAGGCAGTTTATACAATTTTAAAAACATTACATTCACAGATTTCACAACACACTGCCCTCCGGTCCCTACTCCACCAATACCACAGGTCGTGCTGCCCTATTCTGAGCCAATTGCAATTTTCCAGAGTCCCTTTGTGGCACCTGACCACACAACTGAACAGCAGTCCAAGTGCGACAAAACTAGGGCCTGTAGGAAATGCCTTGTTGATAGCATTAGGGCAGAGCACTGCTTTATTATAGACAGACTTCTCCCCATCTTAGCTACTGTTGTGTCAATATGTTTTGACCATGACAGTTTACAATCCAGGGTTATTCCAAGCAGTTTAGTTACCTCAACTTGCTCAATTTCCACATTATTTATTACGATTTAGGGTTTAGTGAATGTTTTGTCCCAAATACAATGCTTTTAGTTTTAGAAATGTTTAGGACAACGTATTCCTTGCCACCCACTCCGAAACTGCAACTCACTGTTAAGTGTTGCAGTCATTTCAGTCGCTGGAGTAGTTGACATGTATAGTGTGGAGTCATCCGCATACATACACAGTGGCATGTCATTAGTAAAGATTGAATAAAGGGGCCTAAACAGCTACCCTGGAGAATTCCTGATTCTCCTGGATTATGTTGGAGAGGCTTGAATTAAAGAACACCCTCTGTTCTGTTAGACAGGTAACTCTTTATCCACAATATATTTATTGCCATTTATTGCCACCGGGGCCCGCCTGCTGTAACTGCTTACTGACTGTACACTAACGTTACGACATGATTGTACCAGGTTTACTAACGCGTTAGTTCTATTAGCTTTGCTGACGGACGTTACTTTGGCTAATATGGTGACAATGATGTAGGCTGTGTGTAGCGGTTTGGCTTGAATGTTTTTTTCGCCTGGTCACATACAGCTGATGTGTTGTGCATTGAAGTCCACAAGCGAAGGGAAGAGGTGAAAGGAGGAGCGCATAACGTAGATGCGAGAAGGAATACAACGTGGCTACTATGAAACTGTGAACTGTGTTTACGCATGATCTGGGGTGTATTCATTCTGCCGAAAAACTTTACATGAACAGAATCAAACAGAATAAAAAACGGGGATAAACATACCTGAATTTGTCCAATAGAAACTCTTGCTTACAACTGTTGGACTAATGATTACACCCACTATCAGCTAGGTTGTAGCAACCTCATGATGGGTATAGGGAACATTTGAGTATCACGTAGTAGCCTAAACCTGTCGCTGTTATATTTAACTGGGTGAATTGAATATGAATGAGTCATCCAATATGCTGTAATAGAAGGCCATGCTCATGAAAAAATGTATTGGCCTCACTCATCTGAAACGGCACTGAGCGCCACTGGGTACAACAGATCCCTCCATAGATAAAGCAAATATACTGACGATACAGTATATTTGAGAAGGTCAGTAGACAGAAAGGCAGGCACCTTCAGTCATTTGGAGTTTGTAATGGTACAGACACGCCAAGACACGCCAAATCTGACTGCCGATAGGTACTTAGCACAGTAGGAGGCCATTCCTTCTCTTGCTAGACTAAGACGTCCCTGCAGTGTACAGACCTGGTACCAACGAACCTGCCATTGTAGAATCGCAATGCCTTCAGTGGTCGACAACTTGCGCCACAAAGAGAGCCCACCGCTAGGGAGGTCGACCTCTGGCTGTTAAATTATTCCAGATGAGAGGCATCGTTTGACAGGTCTGCCGAGCAGCGCTCACAACAGACAGAACATGCAGCCACCAGCAATATTACAACAGTGAGGGGAAATAGGTTCTCACTGGTGGTAAATATAAGTGGGGGATTATTTAGTGAAAATTGAAAATTAAGTGCCTAGTGTCAGGTTCAGTGGCAGGCAGGGGCTTGGGTGCTTCATGAACAGGATGAATGATAAACTTCACTGCTCTGGATCAAATATTTTTGGGACCCCAGGAAGAGTAGCTGTTGCTTCAGCAAAAGCTAATGGTGATCCAAATAAAATACAAAATCTCACGTCCACTTACAGGGCGGAATCCTGACTTCGATCACATTGATATCAATGCCTGATTTATGCTAAACTTTGAGTTACGGTTTCTAACATGCTGACCAGACCGGACACGTTGCGTGCGCGAGCGTCGCAAAATAAATTTAGAAATCCATGTTATTCAATTATTGCACCCACACTGCTCACGCGCACCAACAAGCGTCTGCGACGCCAAGGGCTAAAATAGAAGTCATTCCTATTTCTGACGCAGATCGCGCTGAAAGTCATCTCCTCATTGGTTTATAGAAGCAGGTACCCACGTCCCATCTCCTCATTGGTTATACCCACGTGGGTGATTGAAAGATGAACTTCGTTGCCGGTTGTCCTGGTAATACAATGAAAGTTTAGATGTGATCACCATATACGTTCAAAGATGAAAAAGCCTGGAAAGAGGAGAGATGACTAGAAACGATTCGGTTGGCCGTTTTATGTGTGGATTAATTGTCGGAGTAGAGGTCCTTGTGCATTTCAGGTAAAATAACAACTCAATGTTTATATCCCAGGACAAATTAGCTAGCAACAGCAAGCTAGCTAAATAGGACAAACTAACGTTAGCTAGCAAGTGTAAGCTAGCTAGCTAAATTGCTATACATGTTTAATGTTTTTCGACCTGTCCCCAAATGAATGTCATTGGTTCAGAGTTTGTTTTGATATTTTAACCTGCGTGTCGTGATCGCATTTGGTGTGGGAGGGCAAAATAAATTTATGCACGATAGCGCACGATGGTGCACTCGCGGAGCCGGTTTGGGTTCCGTGTTAGGCAATAATTGGCCACTATAGTAATTAATGTATCATTTTTGCAGATTGTAGTATACTATTTCAAGGCAGTATTAAGATATTGACTCAGAAACAGACCAAGCCCCGCTCAGGTAATACCTCCCATACTTGAAGTGTTGTCATCGTACTGTTGTCTATACAACCAGGGGTGTTTGAACTCAACTCTTACAGCTGCTATTTTTAGCTCAAAAGAAGCCCACTGTGGTCTGCTCACCCAGTACTATTAGTTAAAATGTGAATTCCATAAGCTGAATACCCCTTGGTTTTCAAATCACGTAGAGTGCTTGGACTGTTGCATGATGGCAATCAAAGCCCATATACAGTACCAGTCAAAAGTTTACACCTACTCATTCCACATGCTTTTCCCACATGCTTTTTACTCTGCGGTCCAACTCCTCTCAATTGGGTTGAGGTCGGTTGATTGTGGAGGCCAGGGGTCTCTATTATAAACGTTGTATAGACACTTTGACCCATACGTACGCACATAAACTGGAGAAATGAGAAACTGCGACGCAGATGGCAGAAGGATGAAACTCGAGAAACGCTTTGAAATTGATACCATTGTGTAAAATAAATTGAAATATTACCTCTCACATATTATATATGAAGACTTCCCTGGAGTGCACACAAAAAAAACACGATTTAGGATAATAAATGCAAACGGAAATATCTGTTTTGCAAAAGAACCCCTCAAAAAAGTTGTACAGTTTAATTGAGAATCATATTTAATTGGGAATCATATTTCATTGGATCTGTAACTATTAAACTATTAAACAATACTTGCATGTTATGACATTAATTCTCATAAATTGCAAGGAGAACAGTAGATACGAGTACACAGTTTCATATATTGTTATCACATGTTCGTTGCGCAGAACTTTTAATGTGTGTCACGAACGCTTGAATGATGGTCGGACCAAGGCGCAGCATATGTAGAGTTCCACATATTTATTAAAGAATAAAGTGAAACTTTAGCAAGACAAAACAAATAAAGAATAAACGAAACGTGATGACAATGCAGTGCTAACAGGCAACTAAACATAAACAATATCCCATAACCCACAGGTGGAAAAAATTCAACTTAAGTATGATCCCCAATTAGAGACAACGATAACTAGCTGCCTTTAATTGGGAATCATACAAATCACCAACATAGAAAATAAACCTAGAACCCAACATAGAAAATATAAACTAGAACAACACCCCAGTCATGCCCTGACCTACTCTACCATAGAAAATAAAAGCTTTCTATGGTCAGGATGTGACAATGTGATAATGGACCTGTCAGTGTTAGTTATAATCAGGGTAATTACCACACCTGAAGGTTTTACGCAATTGGTATGCTTTGACAATCAAATGGGTGGGTATAAAAAGGCATGCAATTGCAATGCGTAATGACGCACAATGGCTGCTTTGGCACTGTTGGAAGATTTGGCAAGTGGAAGAATTCGGAGAGAGCAAATTTTAAGAGACCAGCAAGATTTACTGGCCAATGATGAGTGGCTTATGAGACGGTTTTGATTACCATTGCTGTTCTCTTGGATCTATGTGCTATAGTTGAGCCCAGCTTTACAGAGAAGCACTTGCAGAAACCAAGCTGTGCCTGTCCCACTTCAACTCCTTGGCAACCTCGTTAATAGCATCAATGGGGTCTCTTTGCGTTTGCAGGACTGCATCTGTGAGGACACGGCCGCTGAAGGGTTGTGACGCACGAGGTACAGTGGAGATGCCGGGGCTGGGTGCACTCAGCTCCTGCTCAGCTGCAGCACCACCGATCCCGCTGGGTCACGCGACTAAAAATAGAAAAATGTCACAATTGTTAGTGCAAATAAATGTTTAAACACAAGTTGAATGCATTTGGTTTACGCTTTTCAAACGAGGGAATGCTAATTGCATACCTGGATCATACTGCATGTCCGTGTACCACTCCACCTCCGTCACTACTCCACTCAGGAGGGATTCCCTTATAATACTGGCAAGTCGCTCATCAAGGGGAGTGAGCTCCAGTGTACCCTTTCCCCAGCCCGTGGCACAAACACTGTGTAAGGCTATATGCCTTTTGGCCTCCACTTATGTCGGACCACGTCTTTTTTATATCTGAGAGGGTCCGACCTGAGCCAGCAGCATTCACAGCGTCCGCCACATGCTGCCACTAACACCTTTTGGGTATTTGTAATGCCCACACGGTGTCCACTAAACAATCATTTTTCTTGCTTCAACCTTCCATTTCATGTTCTTGAAATTTTCCGGATTGACTGACCTTCATGTCTTAAAGTAATAATGGACTGTCGTTTCTCTGCTTATTTGAGCTGTTCTTGCCATTATATGGACTTGGTCTTACCAAATACATCTTCTGTATACCACCCTTACCTTGTCACAACACAACTGATTGGCTCAAACGCAGTAAGAAGGAAAGAAATTCCACAAATTAACAATGCACACCTGTTCATTGAATTGCATTCCAGGTGACTACCTCATGAAGCTGGTTGAGAGAATGCCAAGAGTGTGCAAAGCTGTCATCAAGGCAAAAGAGTGGCTACTATGAAGATTCCCAAATATATTTTGAACACTTTTTGGTTACTACATGATTCAATGCGTATCATTCCATAGTTCTGATGTCTTCACTATTATTCCAGAACGTAGAAAATAGTGAAAACAAAGAAAAACCCTGGAATGAGTAGGTGTCCAAACGTTTGACAGGGACTGTATGTCAGGCTTGGATTTGCCATGCCAAAAGGTCTTTCCCCAGGTGCATGAAGAATGTGGATATTTACTGCAGTTTTGATGAGAACCTATTGCCAAATGCTCAAGACAGGCTTGATGCAAACTAGTGCCTGCTAAACATTGTTTCTTTCTTTTCTTTCATTGATTTCATTCTGGAAAGAGGTCTTCAATGATCACATCTTTGATTAGAAATTGGATGTTCAGTCAATTTGCATGGACAGTGCAAGTGTATTGTCTAATGTGAAAACAGTGTAAAGTACTTTTATTCATTTCATTCCACAGTAAACGTACGTATATTTTGGATCAATGGTTGTGGTGTGAAATATGAATAAAAGGTTTTGAATGTAAGACAGGGGCTGCGTTACAAGTGTTACCATTTGAGTTTTGAAAATTAACCACATACTCGTACCAATACGATAAAAATAATTTGTAACACTGTTTTTGTGTTTAACACTGGATAATTTGCTGTTTATAAAACAAAAGTTCCATTCTCTATCTAGTATTGTAGTGTAATTTATCAATTACATCTTGCACATTGATACAACAGGGCAACAGCTCATCTTTTTTTTTACATCCTGATACAGTCATTGAGTCTCCACTTTCTTTTCCCTGGAAGCACGAGATATCTGTCACGTTCCTGACCTGTTTTCTGTTAGTTTTGTATGTGTTAGTTGGTCAGGACGTGAGTTTGGGTGGGCAGTCTATGTTTTCTGTTTCTATGTTGGTTTAAAGGGTGACCTGATATGGCTCTCAATTAGAGGCAGGTGGTTTTCATTTCCTCTGATTGAGAGCCATATTAAGGTAGGTGTTTTCACACTGTTTGTTTGTGGGTGGTTGTCTCCTGTGTCAGTGTCTGTATGTTACGCCACACGGGACTGTTGTCGGTTTTGTTTGTTCGTTCGTTTTATGTAGTCAGTTTTCCTGTTATTGCGTTCTACGTGTTTCATGTAAGTTCGTCGTCCAGGTCTGTCTACATCGTTTATTTGTTTTGTTAATTATTCAAGTATAGTTCGTTGTTTTGTCGTGTTTAAATAAATTCATTATGTCCTATGAAAACGCTGCATTTTGGTTCAATCCCTGCTCCTCCTCTTCGGATGAAGAGGAGGAGGAAAGCCGTTACAGAACCACCCACCAATCCAGAACCAAGCAGCGGAAATTCGAGCAGTGGCCAAGAGATCAGGACTCATGGACTTGGGAGGAAGTATTAGAGGGAAAAGGACACTGGGCGCACATTGGGGAATATCGCCGCGCTCGTGAGGAGATGGAGGCAGCGAGAGCCCAACAGCGGTGGTATGAGGAGGCAGCAAGGAGACGTGGCTGGAAGCCCGAGAAGAAACCCCAAAAATTTATTGGGGGAGGCTAAGAGGTAGTGGGCCAAGGGCAGGTAGGAGACCTGCGCCCACTTCCCAGGCTTACCGTGGAGAGCGGGAGTACGGGCAGACACCGTGTTACGCAGTAGAGCGCACGGTGTCTCCTGTACGTGTGCATAGCCCGGTGCGGGTTATTCTACCTCCCCGCACTGGTAGGGCTAGATTGGGCATTGAGCCAGGTGTCATGAGGCCGGCTCAACGCGTCTGGTCTCCAGTGCGTCTCCTCGGGCCGGCTTACATGGCACCAGCCTTACGCATGGTGTCCCCGGTTCGCCTACATAGCCCGGTGCGGGTTATTCCACCTCCCCGCACTGGTCGGGCGACGGGGAGTATTCAACCAGGTAAGGTTGGGCAGGCTCGGTGCTCAAGGGAGCCAGTACGCCTGCACGGTCCGGTATTTCCGGCGCTACCTCCCCGCCCCAGCCCAATACCACCAGTGCCTACACCACGCACCAGGCTTCCAGTGCGTCTTCAGAGCCCTGTTCCTCCTCCACGCACTCTCCCTATGGTGCGTGTCTCCAGCCCAGTGCCTCCAGTTCCGGCACCACGCACTAAGCCTCCTGTGCGTCTCCAGAGCCCTGTACGCACTGTTCCTTCTCCCCGTACTCGTCCTGATGTGCGTGCACTCAGCCCGGTGCCACCAGTGCCGGTACCACGCACCAGGCCTATAGTGCGCTTCGAGAGGTCAGTGTACCCTGTCCCTGCTCCCCGCACTAGGCTTGAAGTGCGTGTCTCCAGTCCGGTGCCTCCAGTTCCGGCACCACGCGCCAGGCCTACAGTGCGTCTCAGCCGGCCAGAGTCTGCCGTCTGCCCAACGGCGCCTGAACTGTCCGTCTGCCAAGCGCCGCATGAACTGCCCTTCTGTATTGAGCCTTCAAAGCCGCCCGTCTGCCATGAGCCTACAGAGCCTTCCGCCAGACAGGATCCGCTAGAGCCTTCCGCCAGACAGGAGCCGCTAGAGCCTTCCGCCAGACAGGAGCAGCCAAAGCCTTCCGCCAGTCAGGATCAGCCAGAGCCATCCGTCTCCGCAGCGCCATCTGAGCCATCCGTCTCCGCAGCGCCGTCTGAGCCATCCGTCTCCCCAGTGCCGTCTGAGCCATCCGTCTCCCCAGCGCCGTCTGAGCCATCCGTCTCCCCAGCGCCGTCTGAGCCATCCGTCTGCCCCGAGCCATTAGAGCCGCCCGTCTGTCCCGAGCCGTCAGAGCCGTTAGTCAGTCAGGAGCCGCTAGAGCCATTCGTCAGTCAGGATCTGCCAGAGCCGCCAACCAGACAGGATCTGCCAGAGCCGCCAACCAGACAGGATCTGCCAGAGCTGCCAACCAGACAGGATCTGCCAGAGCCGCCAACCAGACAGGATCTGCCAGAGCCGTCAACCAGACAGGATCTGCCAGAGCCGCCAACCAGACAGGATCTGCCAGAGCCGCCAACCAGACAGGATCTGCCAGAGCCGCCAACCAGACAGGATCTGCCAGAGCCGCCAACCAGACAGGATCTGCCAGAGCCGCCAACCAGACAGGATCTGCCAGAGCCGTCAACCAGACAGGATCTGCCAGAGCCGCCAACCAGACAGGATCTGGCAGAGCCGCCAACCAGACAGGATCTGCCAGAGCCGCCAGCCAGACAGGATCTGCCAGAGCCGCCAGTGAGCCATGAGTGTCCAGAGCCGCCAGTGAGCCATGAGCAGCCAGAGCCGTCAGCCTGCCATGAGCCGTCAGCCCCATGAGCGTCCAGAGCCGTCAGCCTGCCATGAGCGTCCAGAGCCGTCAGCCTGCCATGAGCGTCCAGAGCCGTCAGCCTGCCATGAGCGTCCAGAGCCGTCCGCCAGTCATGAGCGTCCGAAGTTGCCAGTAATCCGGAACTGCCCCTCAGTCCAGAGCTGTCTCTCTGTCCGGAGCTGTCTTTCAGTCCGGAGTTGCCCCTCTATCCTGAGCTACCTCTCTATCCTGACCTACCTCTCGGTCTGGAGCTATCTCTCTATCCCGGTGCTGCCCCAGATCCTGGTGCTGCCCCTTATCTTAAGGTTAACATTTAAATTAAGTGGGTGTAAGATGAGGGTGGTCATTCTAAGGGGGAGACGTAAGCTGGGATTGACTATGGTGGGGTGGGGACCTCGCCCAGAGCCTGAGCCACCACCGTGGTCAGATGCCCACCCAGACCCTCCCCTAGACTTTGTGCTGGTGCGCCCGGAGTTCGCACCTTGAGGGGGGGTTATGTCACGTTCCTGACCTGTTTTCTGTTAGTTTTGTATGTGTTAGTTGGTCAGGACGTGAGTTTGGGTGGGCAGTCTATGTTTTCTGTTTCTATGTTGGTTTAAAGGGTGACCTGATATGGCTCTCAATTAGAGGCAGGTGGTTTTCATTTCCTCTGATTGAGAGCCATATTAAGGTAGGTGTTTTCACACTGTTTGTTTGTGGGTGGTTGTCTCCTGTGTCAGTGTCTGTATGTTACGCCACACGGGACTGTTGTCGGTTTTGTTTGTTCGTTCGTTTTATGTAGTCAGTTTTCCTGTTATTGCGTTCTTCGTGTTTCATGTTTCATACATCGTTTATTTGTTTTGTTAACTATTCAAGTATAGTTCGTTGTTTTGTCGTGTTTAAATAAATTCATTATGTCCTATGAAAACGCTGCATTTTGGTTCAATCCCTGCTCCTCCTCTTCGGATGAAGAGGAGGAGGAAAGCCGTTACAATATCACACAGAATGACAGAGGAAAAACAAACCCAGCACCACCTAAGTTGCTGAGCAGTTAGTGACAGAGAAGAGAGGGAAACAGGGCCAGGAGCGTCTGGGTCGGTGCTTCAGCTGGTGTGAGTTTAGGTCACTGTCCTCCTCTGCCACTCACTGACCATGCAAGACACCCCATAGGCTTCATGGGTGACAGGGCAAGATGCCAATTGTGTATTCACAACCATGAAACAGGGGTGCATTTCTCTTGACCTCTACTATCACTCATTAATGGAGGTACCATAGGAAGTGGTGCACACTGTCACATCAAGACAAGGTAAAATATCCACCTGGAAATGCGTCTATGAAGACACCCCAGAATTGAAAACAAATTAGATTTAGGAGAATATTAGAATATCAGCAAAGGTGGCAGTTGCCTGCATAATAACCATTTCAATAATTCTCACCCAAGCCAAATTTAGGCACACGTCTGGTGGACCCCCTATTCACAGACGGGACAGCAGTGGAGAAGGTGGAAAGTTAAGTTCCTCGGTGTACATGTCACTGACAAACAGACAGTGTGGTGAAGGCGCACCCAATGTCAAAGGAAGGCGAAAAAGATCATCAAGGACAACAACCACCCGTGCCACTGCCTGTTCACCCAGCTATCATCCAGAAGGAGAGGTCAGTGGAACAGAGACTGCTGTCTACAGTTGAAGTTGGAAGTTTACATGCACTTAGATTGGAGTCATTAAAACTTGTTTTTCAATTACATCACAAATGTCTTGTTAGCAAACTATAGTTTTGCCAAGTCGGTTAGAACATCTACTTTGTGCATGACACAAGTCATTTTTCCAACGATTGTTTACCAACGATTGTTTATTTCAAGGCCTACCTTCAAACTCAGTGCCTCTTTGCTTGACATCATGGGAAAATCAAAGAACTCCACAAGTTTGGTTCATCCTTGGGAGCCATTTCCAAACGCCTTAAGGTACCATGTTCATCTGTAAAAACAATAATACGCAAGTATAAACACCATGGGACCACGCAGCTGTCATACCGCTCAGCAAGGAAGAAGCCACTGCTCCAAAACCGCCATAAATAAGCCAGACTGGTTTGCAACTGCACATGGGGACAAAGATCGTAGTTTTTGTAGAAATATCCTCTGTTCTGATGAATCAAAAATAGAACTGTTCGGCCATAATGACCATCGTTATGTTTGGAGGAAAAAGGGGGACGCTTGCAAGCTCAAGAACACCATCCCAACCGTGAAGCACGGGGACGGCAGCATCATGTTGTGGGGGTGCTTTGCTGCTGGATGGACTGGTGCACTTCACAAAATAGATGGCTTCATGAGGTAGGGAAATTATGTGGATATATTGAAGCAACATCTCAAGACATCAGTCAGGAAGTTAAAGCTTGGTCTTCCAAATGAGTCTTTCAAATGGACAATGACCCCAAGCATACTTCCAAAGTTGTGGCAAAATGGCTTAAGGACAACAATGTCAAGGTATTGGAGTGGCCATAACAAAGCCCTGACCTCAATCCTTTTGACAATTTGTGGGCAGAACTGAACAAAGTGTGTGTGAGCAAGGAGGCCTACAAACCTGACTCAGTTACATTAGCTCTGTCAGGAGGAATGGGCCAAAGTTCACCGAACGTATTGTGGGAAGCTTGTGGAAGACCACCCAAAACATTTGACCCAAGTTAAACAATTTAAAGGCAATGCTACCAAATACTAATTGAGTGTATGTAAACTTCTGACTCAACTGGGAATGTGATGAAAGAAATTAAATCTGAAATAAGTAATTCTCTCCACTATTATTCTGACATTTCACATTCTTAAAATAAAGTGGTGATCCTTATTGACCTAAGAAAGGGGAATTTTTACAAGGATTAAATGTTAGGAATTGTGAAAAACTGAGTTTAAATGTATTTGGCTAAGGTGTATGTAAACTTCCGACTTCAACTGTATATACAGACTTCATTTTCCACTTTAATAATGTTTACATGTCTTGCATTACTCATCAAGACAAAGGAGATGATTGTGAACTACAGGAAAAAGAGGTTTGAGTACACCCCCATTCTCATCGACAGGGCTGCAGTGGAGCTGGTTGAGAGCTTCAAGTTCCTTGGTGTCCACATCACCAACAACTAGCATGACAAAACCTATTCCCCCTCAGGAGCCTGAAAATATTTGGCATGGGTCCTCAGATCCTCAAAAGCTTCTATAGCTGCATCATCAGGAGCATCCTGACTGGTTGCATCACTGCCTGGTATTGCAACTGCTCGGCCTCCGATCGCAAGGCACTACAGAGGGTAGTGCGAATGGCCCAGTACATCACTGGGGCCAAGCTTCCTGCCATCCAGGACCTCTATACCAGGTTGTGTCAGAGGAAGGCCCTAAAAATTGTCAAAGACTGTGCTTTCTGCTACCACACGGCAAGCGGTACCGGAGCGCCAAGTCTAGGTCCAAGAGGCTTCTAAACAGCTTCTACCCCCATGCCATAAGACTCCTGAACACCTAATCAAATGGCTACCCAGACTATTTGCATTGCCCCCTCTTTTACACCGCTGATAGTCTCTGCTGTTATCAGCTATGCATAGTCACTTTAATAACTCTACCTTCATGTACATATTACCTCAAATAACCGGTGCCCCTGCACATTGACTCTGTACCGGTACCACTCCCCCCGTATATAGTCTCACTATTGTTATTTTACTGCTGCTCTTTAATTACTTGTTACAGATAAGAATAAGAAATACAATATATATATATATATATATATATATATATATATATATATATATATTTTAACTGCATTGTTGGTTAGTAAGTTAGCATTTCACTGTAAGGTCTACACCTGATGTATTTGGTGGATGTGACTAATGAAATGTGATATGTATATACTGTATTCTGTACTATTCTACTATATCTTAGTCTATGCCACTCTGACATTGCTCATCCATATATTTATATATTCTTAATTCCATTCCTTTACTTAGATGTGTGTATTAGGTATTTGTTGCGAATGTTAGATATTTCTTGTTAGATATTGCTACACTGTCGGAACTAGAAGCACAAGCATTTCACTACACCCGCAATAACATCTGCTAAACACGTGTATGTGACCAATAAAATTGGATATGATTTGACTACTGTCGATAAGAAAATTGGGTGCATTGTGAAATTAGACAATTACAGCTTTGAAATTTAAGAATGTTTCTTAACACCAGGTGCGTCCTCAGCCAGGCATGGGATCTCTAATTGGGAAAGAAAAACTTAAATGGTTGCACCATGGCTAAATTGTTGAATTTGTCATCATTTGTTCCACGTTTAGAGCATGAGTCTGCCTATTCCTGAACACAGCATCACAGATCATCGATATCCCTCTTTACACATCCAGCTGGTATCACCTTAACCACAGGCATGGAGTGAAGCGCTGTCATGGGGAGATCCTCTGGTCTTTAGCTTGTGTAAAGACTTGACTCTTATGCATGTACACAAACACACACACGAGCAGTATCACACCGCACTTGTCGACCTAAGACAAGTGACCCAATATGGGTATTATCCACTGGGTAGGGATAAACATGTTTTATTATTTTTAAGTCTGAAATACAAGATACAGATACTGACTGAATACAGAAGAATGCAAGAGTCCAACTGCCAACCCAGTCATTTTCATGACAGCCTAGATCCTGGAGAGGTGGGAGTGGAGGGCAACAGACAAACAGCAAGCTGTAAAATAGCTGGATATTGCTTTAGAAAGGAAATCACAAGCTGAAATCCATTCTGCTGGCGAAGCCAAGGCTGTATAGCAGAAGCCTCTGAGAAGATCCTTCTTTGTCCTCAGCACTCTGGTAAACACACCTCCAATGACACGCCAGGGCTGTTGCCTGGCTACTGCAGAAATGCGGCATTGTGGGGACCACTTCACCACCTCCACAGAGTGATAGGAGGGAAAGAGGACGTGGGCAGCTTACACAGGTTCTCACCCCTTCGCACTGAGGCAGGTGATGTGGCTCTCAATAGCACCGTTTTATTTAGTGTGACTCAGCTCGGCAGGTGATTGTGCTGTGTACAGCAAGGAAACCTCAAATCAAAGTCAGGGGAGTGAACCAAATCTAGCTTACTAAGCATAAAAGGAGTAACTCTTGCCAAGCATGGTGCAGCGACATTGATTTGAAATGAAGTGACGTCAACTCAATTAGACTTTCTGTGTGGAATGCTAGTACATCTACATTCCTGGATCATATTGTCTTAGATTACATCTTACATGAGAACCCCGACGACACATCGTATGGCTAAACTCCTAGACATATAATGCAGCGCACTCCGTGGGGTGCCAACCCAGAATGCTGCAGTGTTGTCACCATTACTCCCTCATATCGTTTTCCCATGCACTGATGAGTCACACGTTAATACAGTAGCCATGCCATGTAGGCAATGAAGAAATATCTCCTGCCATCTACCATATCAAGGAGATACCTCTGGGAGTTGGATATCAATGGTGCCGCATGATTTCTGACGCAACGTGTGTCGCTGTTGCCAAACAAAGACAGGAATACTGAAATGTGCAAGCAAAGCTGTAGGAACTGCTTACTTTTCATCTGTTGTCAAATTCTCTTTACACTATCCATCAACGTTAACTTATTTTAATAAGAACATAGTTTATTCATACTTCCTTATTATGGTCTACTCTGCCCTGAGTTGTAAATAATTCACTGTGCATGGAAATCAAATGGCCTATTTTGCAAAACAGAGTTCATCCAAGAGCAGAGCTCTAAGAACTAATCTTGGCAGACAGTGCCAAAAATGAACACCCGCCAAATGCGGTAGATTTTGGCATTGGCAGGTAAGAATGACTAATTAACCAGCCACGTTGGCGGGTGGTCAACTCGGGGCTCTACAGTGCAAGCAAATGTCAAGTCTAGGCCCATGTGGAAGTTGTGATTTATAGCCCAAAAAATGCTGCCGTAGCTGTTTAAGTATTTCTGCAGTTTTGTTTCATATCTGGTAATGCACAAAGACATACGAATCCTAGCGTTATATCCCACCTCGCGCAGTAACACCTCCTGCCTGGGGGACTCTGCGCACTGAGTGAAGCTGAAAAGAGTCCGTTTTGGATCAACTTCTATACCTGTGCTCATTGCTTCTATCTACTATAGTGAGACTTCCTTGTGTTTCTTGGATATTTACATTTAAAAACAACCTAACTTGTGAACAAAACAATGTTTGAGTCCACTAACGAAGAGATCGTGCTGTGAAAAAGTATTTGCCCCCTTTCTAATTCTCACCTTTTGCATATGTTTTTATATTGAATGTTATCAGATCTTCAAACAAAACCTAATATTAGATAAAGGGAACCTGAGTGAACAAATAACACAATTATACCCATTTAATTTATTTCAAAAAACAAAGTTATGCAACACCCAATGCCCCTGTTGAGAACAAGTAATTGCCCCCTTACATGCAATAACTGGTTGTGCCACCTTTAGCTGTAATGTCTCTAACCAAATGCTTCTTGTAGTTATTGATCTGTCTCTCATGTCGCTTTGGAGGCAACTTGAACCACTCTTTCAAAGAGAACTGCTGTAACTCAGCAACATTTGTAGGTTTTCAAGCATCAACTGCCTCTAGTTAAAAGATCACAGAAACATTTGAGGACCTGAGTCGCCTTTACCACGGTAACCTTAAAATGGTCAGCTGAACTTTAGTCTCATCTGTGATATTTTGGTTAAAAGACTCAGGTCACAAAATATTGCATTGAAAACAAGAAATGTATTACTAGTAATGTATTACTACCTGGGACCAACACTCTACATGTTTCATTTATATTTTTGCTCAGTATAGTTCTGGGCTCTGTTGGCAGAGTTACCTTCATGCTTTCTATTACGGAATACTCTGGGCAAAAGGACCAGTGATTTAGTCCATAGACTTCATACCTTGCCGGCTGGATACAAATTGACCATAAAATACTCTGTCCTTGGTATGATAACCAAAGAAAATGGGATTCCCTTTCTGTTACTTCTTCATCCGTAGAGAAAGACAGTGGTCAAAGCCGACCTGTAGTTGAGGTGCATCCGAAATGTAAAGTTCACTTTAAGATGAAAGCATTAATGTTTGAACCTATTATTTTCGTATGAAAACAGTCGTAAATAAAGTATTGTTTTATTTGAAGGCTGAGAGCTGTGCCTTATTTTATAAAAAATAATTTCTCCCACCATCCGTCCTCTGAGTCTCCCCTTACATTTCCCCCAATCACCCCACAATGACCAGATAACCCCAACCCTTTACCACCCCTTCCCCATGGACCTGAAAGCAAAAAAAGTAACAAAAGTCTAAATAAATATTGGTTTATATGAGTAGGGCTTTATCTAAGATTGTTCTTAAAGAGTGAAGTATATTTGTCCAGAATTCAATTGTACCTTATCTACCAGAGGTGTGGACTCGAGTCACAAATATGATGACTTGCAACTCAAGTTTGACATTAACACCAATGACTCGTGACTTAACTTGGACTTGAGCCTTTTAACTCGAACTGACTTGATACCCTCCCCAAGCCCAAATATAAAAAATGATGCTATTACAAAAAGTGTGCAGCGCATCAACTGTTAATTTAACGGATTACAGTTTCAATCAGACATCAGCCAATCACATTGTGCCAGCTGAGAAAAAGTTGAGCGTGGCAGTGCAGAGGAACGTCGGCGATTGAATTCAGATGGAGCCCTTGGGAAGATGATACCCAAAATTATTATTTAGGATATAAAGACTATGCTGTATCAACAAAAACGGATTGCAACTTGCAAAACATGCGGGAAGAAAATGACAGACGGAGGCGCAACAACTTCCAACTTTGTTCGACATTTGAAGCTGCACAAAGAACGGTAAATCATGGCTAATATAGCCAACAGCTATATCATTCATAACTTTGCCAGTGCAGCATGTTGGCTAACGTAACCTTAAATCAATGAGCCTCCGCACAGTCAGTCAGTGCGGGAACGTGATCATTGCACCCAAGATTGAGCTACAACTGGCTACGCAGTTGGTAGCCTAAATCCTGCCTGATGTTACTGCTGTTCCTAAAGCCATTGACATATGTTACGGTGTGTGTGTGTTAAGGTTGGGCGGTTGTGTACAAGCCTACATCGCCCGATTGCACCCCATAGCGATCCTCGATAGTCGATCGCTATTGGGGGGGGGGGGTCTTTGTTATGGCTAGCCATGTTGTCACGAATCCCGCCGAAGATGGTGCCTCTTCCTCTGCGGGCGGTGCTCGGCGGTCGTCGTCACCGGCCTACTAGCTGCCATCGATTCTCTTCCTTTTGTTATTCTGTTTGTGGTGTTTGTATTCGTGTGGATTTTGTCCTTGTTTATTTGTGGACTGGATGTTGACGCGCCCTTTTTGTTATGTGGCGTAGCCGTCTCGTTTATATTCTATTTTGGAATATTAAAGTATATCCACTTGCTCGAAGCTACCCTGCTCTCTGCGCCTGACTCCTTCATTCACCATTGGAAACGTAACAGAAGCCTGCAGTACCTCGTTGACTGGGAGGGGTACGGTCCGGAGGAGAGGTGCTGGGTACCGAGAGGGGACATTTTAGATCCTTCCCTCTTGGTTGATTTCCACCGCCGCCACCCGGATTGCCCTGCGCCTCGCCCTCCGGGTCGTCCTCGAGGCCGGGGGCGGCGCACTGCGGGAGCCGCGCGTCAGAGGGGGGGTACTGTCACGAATCCCGCCGAAGATGGTGCCTCTTCCTCTGCGGGCGGTGCTCGGCGGTCGTCGTCACCGGCCTACTAGCTGCCATCGATTCTCTTCCTTTTGTTATTCTGTTTGTGGTGTTTGTATTCGTGTGGATTTTGTCCTTGTTTATTTGTGGACTGGATGTTGACGCGCCCTTTTTGTTATGTGGCGTAGCCGTCTCGTTTATATTCTATTTTGGAATATTAAAGTATATCCACTTGCTCGAAGCTACCCTGCTCTCTGCGCCTGACTCCTTCATTCACCATTGGAAACGTAACACATGTATTTCCATGGAAATATAAAGCTAATTTGGAAAGTAATAAATATATTTTTAAAAGCATTCATGATTTGCGTAAATGTAATATATTATCTATTACTCTTGTTAAAAATATGAAATGGTATTACATTTGGTGAAGAGCACATTATGGACTCGAAACTCAAAGTTTAGGACTTGAGACTTGACTTGATACTTGTCGATCTTGACTCGGACTTTTTTGTCTTGACTTGGGACTTGAGTGCTGAGACTTGAGACTTATTTGTGACTTTTAAAACAATGACTTGGTCCCACCTCTGTTATCTACTACCAAACAGTTTTGCTGTCGATAATTCTAATGTTATAACTTCTAATAGTAACTGTATCCAATGGGAAAGAGGTGGTTGCCGTCTTAGAGACCAAAACATTTTTCATTTTTCATGAGTGCCAGCAGTGATCTTATCTGACAGAGATGCAAGGGGCTACCATTGTTAAGTAAAATAGATGCAAAGCATTGAATATTGAAATTCATACACTTCAAAATGAATTTAGTTACTTTGCCTCAGAAGCATTTAACTGCAGGGTACTCCCACATCATATGAAGGAATGTGCCTACCTGATTTAGGGGGATTCAGTGAACAGTTGGGGCCTTTGTCATTGTAAAACATTTCCTTGGCGTTAAATACAGCCAGTGAACAAATGTTGCATGTATAAATTGACAGTTCGGATTACTGGTTACAGGGTTGTTTAGCCTCAATTATAGCTGTGGAAAATACTTTAATTGGCTAGCTCAGAATGACTGGGAACATGGACATGTACAAACAGACTAGCTATGCCCTCTAAGGCAATCAAAGAGGCAAAACCACAGTACAGATGTATTTATTATGGATCCCCATTAGCTGCTGCCAAAATTAAGGCAGTTAATACAATTTTAAAAACATTACAATACATACCCAGATTTCACAACACACTGTTTGCCCTCAGGCCCATACTCCACCACGTATCTACAGTACTAAATCCATGTGTATGTATAGTGCGTATGATATCGTGTGTGTGTATGCATGTGTCTGTGCCAATGTTTGTGTTGCTTCAGTCCCCGCTGTTACATAAGGTGTTTTGTAATCTGTTTTTTTAAATCAAATGTTACTGCTTGTGTCAGTTACTTGATGTGGAATAGAGTTCCATGTAGTCATGGCTCTATGTTGCACTGTGTGCTTCCCGTAGTCTGTTCTGGACTTGGGGACTGTGAAGAGACCTCTGCTGGCATGTCTTGTGGGGTATGCAGGGGTGTCCGAGGTGTGTGCCAGTAGTTTAGACAGACAGCTACGTGCATTCAATATGTCTACACCTCTCATAAATAAAAGTAGTGATGAAGTCAATCTCTCCTCCACTTTCAGCCAGGAGAGATTGACATGCATATTATTAATATTAGCTCTGTGTACATCCAAGGGCCAGCCATTTGCCCAATTCAAAGCCAATTGCAATTTTCCTAAGTCCTTTTTTTGTGGCACCTGATCACACGACTGAACAGTAGTCAAGGTGAGACAAAACTAGGGCCTGTAGGACCTGCCTTGTTGACAGTGTTGTTAACTTCTTCTTAATAGGGGGGCGCTGTTTTCACTTTGGAATAAATCGTGCCCAAATTAAACGGCCTCGTACTCTGTTCTAGATCATACAATATGCATATTATTATTACTATTGGATAGAAAACACTCAGAAGTTTCTAAAACTGTTTGAATTATATCTGTGAGTAAAACAGAACTCATTTGGCAGCAAACTTCCATACAGGAAGTGAAAAATCTGAAAACGAGGCTCTGTGTCAGGGCCTGCCTATTCAACTGGCTTTTATTTATGGATCTGTATGCACTTCATACGCCTTCCACTAGATGTCAACAGGCAGTGGAAGGTTGAATGGGGTGTCTAGCTTGATGTGAGGCTGAATAAGAGCTTTTCGAGTGACAGGTCCGCCCTTTTGTCAGTTTTCATCTGCGCGCCGGGGAACCTCACATTGTCTTCTGAAAAGCGTTCGGTATACACTACGAATTGCTCCGGCTCTCATTTTATTGGATACATATGAGAAGAACATCATAAAGTAGGATTTTCAACCAAGTTTGACCAGTTTATTCAACGTTTATTGGGAATTTTGGAATTTTTCGTTCCATGCGCCAAGAGATGATGGACACGTGCGCTCCACAATGCTAGCCAAAGTTGCTAATTCGACAGAAGAAATGGACATTCTAAAACCAAACAACGATTTATTCTGGACCTAGGACTCCTTGCACAACATTCTGATGGAAGATCAGCAAAAGTAAGAGAATATTTATGATGTTATTTCGTATTTCTGTGTAATATTTTGGCTCCAACACGGCGGAGAATAGGAGAGCGCTGTCTCACAATAATGCATGCTGTATGTTGTAGTAAAGTTATTTAAAAAAATCTTACACAGCGGTTGCATTATGAACCAGTGTATCTTTTATTTGCCATACAACAAGTATTTTTATGTAAAGTTTATGATGAGTTCTTTGGTTAGATTAGGTGACTGTCCAAAATATCTCCGGACATTTTGGTGAATTGTTGCTACGTATTCAATGTATAACCACGATTTGCAGCTCTAAATATGCACATTTTCGAACAAAACATAAATGTATTGTATAACATGATGTTATAAGACTGTCATCTGATGAAGTTGTCCAAAGGTTAGTGATTAATTTTATCTCTATTGCTGTTTTTTGTGAAAGCTATGTTGGCGGTGAATAAATGGCTTTGTGTGTTTGGCTATTGTGGTAAGCTAATATAATTCTATATTGTGTTTTCGCTGTAAAAAATCAGAAATATTGGCTGGATTCACAAGATGTTTATCTTTCATTTGCTGTACACCATGTATTTTTCATAAATGTTTTATGATGAGTATTTATGTATTTCACGTTGCTCTCTGTAATTATTCTGGCTGCTTTGGTGCTATTTGTGATGGTGGCTGCAATGTAAAACTACGATTTATACCTCAAATATGCACATTTTCAAACAAAACATAAATGTATTGTATAACATGATGTTATAAGACTGTCATCTGATGAAGTTGTTCAAGGTTAGTGATTAATTTTTATCTCTATTGCTGTTGGCATGTCATCCCTAAGTTTGCTTATCTTTCTTATAGTTTATTTTTCTTCTATTTTGTTTAGTCACATGATTTCTTAATTTGCAGTACGTTTACCAATCAATTGGGCTGCCAGACTTATTTGCCATACCTCTTGCCTCATCCCTCTCAAACATACAATTTTTTAATTCCTCATCAATCCATTGGGACTTAACACCTTTTACAGTCATTGTCTTAACTTCTCTGCACTACGGATCCCTTTTACGGGATCACTTTCCTAAACAACCGCTAGAATTGCAGGGCGCCAAATGCAAAAATATTTATAATCATGCAATCACAAGTGAAATATACCAAAACACATTTTAGCTTGTTGTTAATCCACCTATCGTGTCAGATTTTAAAAATATACTTTACAGTGAAAGAAATCCAAGCGTTTGTGAGTGTAGCTTTCAATGCTACAACAGCTAGCCTTATATTAGCTTGGTTAGCTTGGTCACGAAAGTAAGAAAAGCAATAAAATTAATCGCTTACCTTTGATAATCTTCGGATGTTTCCACTCACGAGACTCCCAGTTACACAACAAATGTTATTTTTGTTCGATAAATATTACTTTTATCACAAAAAAACGCCATTTGGGTTGCGCATTATGTTCAGAAAACCAAAGCCGTGTTCCGTTCGACAAATTCCAAAAAGTATCCATAATGGTCGTAGAAACATGTCAAATGTTTTTTACAATCAATCCTCAGGTTGTTTTTAACAAACATAATCGATAATATTTCAACCGGACCATAACCTATTCATTAAGAGACAAAAGAAAAATGGGGTGCCCCTCTATCGCGCGCAGGAAACATTCAGAGGACACCGGACTACTTATGAAAAATGTCGCCCATTTTTCCAAATAAAAGCCTGAAACTATGTCTAAAGCCTGGTCACAGCCTGAGGAAGCCATTGGAAAGGAATCTGGTTGATACCCCTTTAAATGGAAGAGGGGCAGTGAACGGAATAGGGGTTTAAAAAAAATCACTTCCGGGTTGGATTTTCTCAGGTTTTCGCCTGCAGAATCAGTTTTGTTATACTCACAGACACTATTTTGACAGTTTTGGAAACTTTGGACTGTTTATTATATGCATATTCTACGATCTGGGCCTGAGAAATAGTCAGTTTACCTTGGGAACGTTATTTAAAATATATACACTGCTCAAAAAAATAAAGGGAACACTTAAACAACACAATGTAACTCCAAGTCAATCACACTTCTGTGAAATCAAACTGTCCACTTAGGAAGCAACACTGATTGACAATACATTTCACATGCTGTTGTGCAAATGGAATAGACAAAAGGTGGAAATTATAGGCAATTAGCAAGACACCCCCAAAAAAGGAGTGATTCTGCAGGTGGTGACCACAGACAACTTCTCAGTTCCTATGCTTCCTGGCTGATGTTTTGGTCACTTTTGAATGCTGGCGGTGCTCTCACTCTAGTGGTAGCATGAGACGGAGTCTACAACCCACACAAGTGGCTCAGGTAGTGCAGTTCATCCAGGATGGCACATCAATGCGAGCTGTGGCAAAAAGGTTTGCTGTGTCTGTCAGCGTAGTGTCCAGAGCATGGAGGCGCTACCAGGAGACAGGCCAGTACATCAGGAGACGTGGAGGAGGCCGTAGGAGGGCAACAACCCAGCAGTAGGACCGCTACCTCCGCCTTTGTGCAAGGAGGTGCACTGCCAGAGCCCTGCAAAATGACCTCCAGAAGGCCACAAATGTGCATGTGTCAGCATATGGTCTCACAAGGGGTCTGAGGATCTCATCTCAGTACCTAATGGCAGTCAGGCTACCTCTGGCGAGCACATGGAGGGCTGTGCGGCCCCACAAAGAAATGCCACCCCACACCATGACTGACCCACCGCCAAACCGGTCATGCTGGAGGATGTTACAGGCAGCAGAACGTTCTCCACGGCGTCTCCAGACACTGTCACGTCTGTCACATGTGCTCATGTGCTCAGTGTGAACCTGCTTTCATCTGTGAAGAGCACAGGGCGCCAGTGGCGAATTTGCCAATCTTGGTGTTCTCTGGCAAATGCCAAACGTCCTGCACGGTGCTGGGCTGTAAGCACAACCCCCACCTGTGGACGTCGGGCCCTCATACCACCCTCATGGAGTCTGTTTCTGACCGTTTGAGCAGACACATGCACATTTGTGGCCTGCTGGAGGTCATTTTGCAGGGCTCTGGCAGTGCACCTCCT
Source organism: Salvelinus alpinus (assembly GCF_045679555.1). NCBI lineage: Eukaryota > Metazoa > Chordata > Actinopteri > Salmoniformes > Salmonidae > Salvelinus > Salvelinus alpinus. The sequence continues at coordinate 36,857,966 of NC_092096.1, read as the reverse complement.
TGCACAAAGGCGGAGGTAGCGGTCCTGCTGCTGGGTTGTTGCCCTCCTACGGCCTCCTCCACGTCTCCTGATGTACTGGCCTGTCTCCTGGTAGCGCCTCCATGCTCTGGACACTACGCTGACAGACACAGCAAACCTTTTTGCCACAGCTCGCATTGATGTGCCATCCTGGATGAACTGCACTACCTGAGCCACTTGTGTGGGTTGTAGACTCCGTCTCATGCTACCACTAGAGTGAAAGCACCGCCAGCATTCAAAAGTGACCTAAACATCAGCCAGGAAGCATAGGAACTGAGAAGTGGTTACCACCTGCAGAACTACTCCTTTATTGGGGGTGTCTTGCTAATTGCCTATAATTTCCACCTGTTGTCTATTCCATTTGCACAACAGCATGTGAAATGTATTGTCAATCAGTGTTGCTTCCTAAGTGGACAGTTTGATTTCACAGAAGTGTGATTGACTTGGAGTTACATTGTGTTGTTTAAGTGTTCCCTTTATTTTTTTGAGCAGTGTATATATATATTCTGGCCCCTAGCGTCAAGAAGTTAAACATTCATAAAAATACAAGTGTCATACACCATTCTTTAGCTTAGAATCTTGGTAATCGAACAGCTTTGTCTGACTTACAATAGGCTTTACGGCGAAAGCATAGCATTTGACCGTCTGAGGACAGCACCTCACCCACTTCCTGCATTAACATGAATTCATAACCTGCACAGGTGTCACAAAACTCAAAAATAGAGATAAAATAAATCACTTACCTTTGAAGATCTTCATCTTTTTGCAATCCAAAGTGTCCCAGTTACACAATGAATGGTCGTTTTGTTCGATAAAGTCCTTCTTTATATCCCAAAAATGTCAGTTTATTTGGCACGTTTGATTCAGAAATCCACCTGTTCCAACTCTCAACATGCCTACAAAAGAATCTAAAAATATACCTGTAAACTTCGTCAAACAATTCAAACAATGTTTCTAATCCAACCTCAGGTACCCTAATATGTAAATATTCGATAAAATTTAAGACGGAGTAAACTGAATTTTAAAAACGAGGAGTGCGCACTATTCACACGCCAAAAGACTAGAGTCCTTCTGAGGGTTACTTCGAAAGAATACGAATACTTCTCCATTTTTCAAAAAACAAGCATGAAACAATTTCTAAAGGCTGTTGACATCTAGTGGAAGCCATAGGAACTGGAATCTGGGTCCTAATTATTAGACTTTCCCATAGAAAAGCATTGAAAAGTCCAATGACCTCAACAACTAAAAAATTCCTGGATGGATTGTCCTCAGGGTTTTGCCTGCCAAATCAGTTCTGCTATACTCACAGACATTATTTTAACAGTTTTAGAAGCTGTAGAGTGTTTTCTATCCAATACTACCATGCATATGCATATCCTAGCTTCCGGGCCTGAGTAACAGGCAGTTTACTTTGGGCACCTCAGTCATCCAAACTTCCAAATACAGCCCCCTAGTCTTAAAAAGTTAACCCACCTGTTCCTAGGCTGTCATTGTAAAATATTATTTGTTCTTAATTAACCTCTCTGGGATATGTGGGACGGTAGCGTCCCACCGGGCCAACATCCAGTGAAAATGCAGAGCGCCAAATTCAAATAAACTACTATAAAAATTTACTTTTATGAAACCACAAATTCAGTATACCAAATTAAATCTACACTTTTTGTGAATCCAGCCAACATGTCAGATTTCCAAAATGCTTTACGGCGAAAGAAAACAATGCTATGATCTGAGGATAGCACCCCAGCTAACAATCACAGACCATCATATTTCAACCCTCCCGGCGCGACACAAAACGCAGAAATAAAGATATAATTCATGCCTTACCTTTGACGAGCTTCTTCTGTTGGCACTCCAATATATCCCATAAACATCACAAATGGTTATTTGTTCGATTAATTCCGTCGATATATATCCAAAGTGTCAATTTATTTGGCGTGTTTGATCCAGAAAAACACCGGTTCCAACTTGTACAACGTGACTACAAGTATCTCAAAAGTTACCTGTAAGCTTTGTCCAAACATTTCAAACTACTTTTGTAATACAACTTTATGTATTTTTTTACGTAAATAATCGATAAAATTGAAGACGGGATGATCTGTGTTCAATACCGGAGGAAAACAATGTGTAGCATGCTTTCTTGTCACGCGCCTCTAACAAACAGTACACTTCACTGGAGCCTCATTCTGAACATGGCTACTTCTTCATTTCTCAAAGGAAAAACCTCAACCAATTTCTAAAGACTGTTGACATCCAGTGGAAGCGATAGGAACTGCAGGAAGGTCCTTTAGAAATCTGGATTCCCAATGAAACCTCATTGAAAAGAGAGTGACCTCAACAACAACAAAAATCTGAATGGTTTGTCCTCGGGGTTTTGCCTGCCAAATAAGTTCTGTTATATTCACAGACATGATTCAAACAGTTTTAGAAACTTCAGAGTGTTTTCTATCCAATACTACTAATAATATGCATATATTAGCATCTGGGACTAAGTAGGAGGCAGTTTACTCTGGGCACGCTTTTCATCCAAACGTGAAAATGCTGCCCCCTATCCTGGAGAAGTTAAATAAAGGTAACAACAACAAAAAACACCCATGATTACCCTACAAGACATGCCACCAGAGGTCTCTTCACAGTCCCCAAGTCCAGAACAGACTATGGGAGGCACACAGTATAACTAGATCAAACTCTATTCCACATCAAGTAACTGATTCAAGTAGTAAAATGTAATAAAAAAAACAGATAAAAATACACCTTATGGAACTGAGGGGACTGTGAAGCTACACAAACATAGGCACAGAACCATGCATACACACACACGATAACATACGCACTATACAGACACATGGATTTTGGGTTGTAGATATTTGGTAGTGGAGTAGGGGTCTGAGGGCATACTTAGTGCGTCGTGAAATCTGTTGTGAATGTACTGTTATGTTTTTAAAATTGTATAACTGACTTAATTTTGCTGGACCCCAGGAAGAGTAGCTTTTGCCTTGGCAGTAGCTGTTGGCGATCCATAATAAATACAAATACATTCAGCCACAAAAGCATTAGTGGTGTCGGCTCGCAGTCTGCGTTACAATTCATTCCAAAGGTGTTCAATGGAGTTGAGGTCAGGGCTCTGAGCAGGCCAGTCAAGTTCTTCCACACCGATCTCTTCCACTATTTCTGCACTGACCACGCATTGTGCACGGGGGCATTGTCATGCTGACACAGGAAAGGGATAACCCCAAACTGTTGCTACAAAGTTGGAAGCATAGAATCAAATAGAATGTCACTGTATGCTGTAGCATTAAGATTTCCCTTCACTGGAACTACGGGGCCTGAACCATGAAAAACTTCCCCACACCATTATTCCTTCTCCACCAAACTTTACATTTGGCACTATACATTCGGGCAGGTAGCGTTCTCCTGGTATTCGCCAAACCCGGAATATTCCATCGGACTGAGAGGGTGAAGCGTGATTCATCACTCCAGAGAACGTGTTTCCACTGCTCCAGAGTCCAATGGCGGTGAGCTTTACACCACTCCAGCCGACGCTTGGCATTGTGCATGGTGATCTTAGGCTTGTGCGACTGCTTGGCCATGGAAACCCATTTCATGAAGCTCCTGACAAACAGTTCCTATGCTGACGTTTCTTCCAGAGGCAGTTTGGAACTTGGTAGTGAGTGTTGCAACAGAGGACACACAATTTTTTTTTAGCACTCAGCGATCCTGTTCTGTGAACTTGTGTGGCCTACCACTTCACGACTGAGCTGATGTTTCTCCTAGACGTTTCCACTTCACAATAACAGCACCACCCCAGTTTACCGGGGCAGCTCTAGCAGGGCAGAAATTTGACGAACTGAATTGTTGGAAAGGTGACATCCAATGACGGTGCCAAGTTGAAAGTCACTGACCTCTTCAGCAAGGTCATTATACTGACAATGTATGCCTATGGAGATTACATGGCTGTGTGCTCGATTTTATACACCTGTCAGCAACAGGTGTGGCTGAAATAGCCGAATCCACTAATTTAAAGGGGTGTCCACATACTTTTTTGTTTATAGTGTAAATGCATACAAATACTTTTTTGCAGCATCCTTAGCACCCCTCGTTTCCTTATAAAGGGAAATAAAATGGCTACAATTGACACGTTTTAGTTATTTAATTAAAAAAAGTATGAAATAACTAAATTTAGATTATGGAATAGGGCTTCACACAAGTGTGTTAAAATCCCTTTAATCAATGTTATTAAGAAATTATTTCGTAAGTAATACTTAAAAGCTAAGTCTAGTTGTCTTATTTTAATTATTTAAATAAAATATGGGGGGGGGGGGGTGGTATTGCACATGTCACCATTACTATCTGCACTATGAGTCTAAGGCATTGCATTTCAGCGCAAGAGGCTTCACTATAGTACCTGGTTCGAATCCAGGCTGTATCACATCCGACCGTGATTGGGAGTCCCATAGGGCGGTGCACAATTGGCCCAGCGTCGTCGGGGTTTGGCCGGAGTAGGCCGTCATTGTAAATAAAAAATGTTTTAACTGACTTCCCTAGTTAAATAAAGGTTACACTAAGAGCATAACATTTCTACACCCTCATTTTTTAAAATAAAACATTTGAAAATTTGATGTAAAGTCCCTCTTTTTAACTCACCTTCAGATACATTTTATTTGTTCCATCTTTGTTATTCCTTATCCATACAATCCATTATGTACAATTGCACTGAATATGATTTGAGTAATGTAAGATTTTAAATCCCAGCAGTCTTTAAAATTACATTCAGGAGCAAAAGGTTTTCAATTGTTGTCTTTAATTTAAAAAAAAAAAAATATATATATATTAATTGGAATATAATATTGGAATATAACTAATTAATTCAGTGTAACTTATGCTTTGCTATTGCAAAATTCTAATTTGTACATAGGTCACAAATAAAGCTATCCCCAGTAAAATTGGAGCACAACTCATGAGCCCACCTCCTGCACCGCTCACACCTAATCCAGTCCCCACCTGTGACTGAAAACAGGGGGAGAGACGCCAATTGAAAAGCTCTCTTAAAAATGTAGCTAGCTACAGTATCTAGCTATATTACATAAAATGCTGTGTAAAACAGCTAAAAGGCTAAAAAGTAACAATAACTGTAAAGCTATCAGTCACTAGTGGAAACATTTACAACTAGTAAGGTTGCTAGCTAGCACTCCTAGCAGCTTATTCTTACTAGCTTGCTGGCTAGTATTTACTGTTGGTGTAACTAGCTATCAAATTAGCATAAACTAGCGCTAACTGGGCTAGTCATTGTCTATATCACAGGTAGAAACACATTCCTAACCACAAAGGGGTAACTAGCCCCCAGGGGCCAATTACCCCCTAGTAAGAGGGGGAGGGGGTGTGGCCCCAACACACTCATCCAACATATTACTACTTTACTCAAATGATCTACATTTTTCTCTCTAAACAAGTAGATTATTTATCTTAAGGCTTTCCTTCTTGTATATTTAAAAAACAATTATAGATCTAACTTCATTGGAATATATCTACAACACAGAAAGTGTTAATTGTGACATCTTTGGGTCTTAATGCAAATTAAGGGGGGAGGGGGGGGTTAGTTGCCCCAGGAAGCTAGTTACCCCCTACTACCCTAACTTTGGCAAATAGGTTAAAAAAAACGCTTAACCTATGACAAAATGTGGCTTAAAAATGCATATTATGAACCAATAATCTGTGCGTGATGACGTAGATTTTGTTCCTCTATCAAAATAGCTCAATTATGAAAGACCCATTAAAATAAGCTTTATGTAGTCACCTCTATAAACAGTCCCTCAACTCGACGTGAGGTGACCTTTATTCACAACAACATTGGCAAAGGCCAATGATACAAACAGACGCCTATTAACAGATCCCTATATCCCCTGATGCACTGGCAGATCTGCCAGTCAAATAATAGAAACGAAAACAAAGGATCAGTGCCAACGATGTGGTCAACAAAGTACATTCTGCTTGAAACCACATGAGTTTCCAATGAAAAACCCACAACATAAAATATCCGATTGCACTCAGGACACATTTCTGTCAACAGAAAATGAGCAACATGTATTTTGTTTTTCTTACCACTTGCATTCTTCCCACATATGAGGTGCTGGTTGGGCTGCAGCAGACCCCAGATCTCTGAGTCATTGTTGATGGCCTGCTCTAGGGACTCGAGCATAAATGTGGAGGTGCCGTTGTCATTCTCGATGAGCGCGATCCGCTGCACTCGGCTGAATACCTCAAGGAACAGGCTTTCCACACAGGCAGTGAAGTATATAGCTGCGTGTTCATGGACCCGGAGTGCCACTCGATTCTCAACCATCCACTTGAAAAAATGTCCTACAGAAAAGACGAGCCCGCACCGTGCTGACTTGCCCCGGTAGAGTTTATCCCTAGTGCTCATATTATAGAGCGAAAGTGCACCGAGTGCTGCGGTGATGCAGTTGACAGAGATGGTCCAGGAGAGAACCATCTTGATGGCGCTTTGGATCTCGTGCTTGGTGCACTTGGCATAGCGCAGACTGAGGCGCTGAGCCTCCCGGGCGACCCTCACCAACGCCCGACTGACCAGTGCTGAGAGCTTGGCCAGGACCTCTTGTGACGGGCTCCCCACACATAGCTCCTCTTTCTTCCTGAGTGCGCACTCCACCTCGCTGAGGCTCCATGGCACGTCCTCAAGCTCGGGAAGCTTGGCACATTGGCTGGAGAACTCCAATATATCCGTGTCCTCCGCCAGGACGGTGTTGACCGTGTCCAAGCTGTTGTGTCGGCTGTGCATAGATTCGGTCAGATGCCAGCAGTTTCCCCCATGCGCATATGACAGATTCGTGTACGAGCAACACAGCGAAACACTGGAAGACCTGAAGGAGTCAGCGGCTCCACCATAACCGGAATCGAGCGTTAAATCCTCCAGCGTCCTCACAGTCGTCTTACTCTTGCCTGTCATGGCTGCATTGCATATTAAAGGTCTGCTTTTTCAATGAATGCCACAAACCCTGTCTCTGTCGCAGCTATTCCACAGCTGCTGGCTCCAATAGTTATATTCGGCTACATAAAATCTCTGTAAATGGAGTGAATGTTTTACCTAGTTTTCGCTTTCTTGCGTTTACTGAAAATATTCCATTAAACTGGTCTTTCTCTAACTCATGCGTAACCTGAGAGAGATCGAATCCACAAGCCACTGCATCAGGCGCAGCACGGACTCGTGCGTGGAGAGGAGGGGCTATGCACATGGTGGGCTGCTAAAGGCCAATCTGATGCCTTTATAACTCTTGACTGACATAATCAATTTGTCAACTGGGATGTATGATGATAGTAGCTGTTGATGGGCACATTAAAAATGTTTCAAATATGACTGGAAAAGGATTTACTCAAAAATATGAGTCTTATATCATAATAAATACAACAGATTTAAAACAGGCAGATTAAGAATGACACTCTCCCACACACATTTATCCACCTGCTAATGATCAGGCCTAATGGCTGGGAGGGTGTTGCATTTAGCACATTAACAATGCCTGTCTACACATATGAAATCACACTCCGTACGTTACATGCACATATTTATGCGATTGTTGTGGATAGTCAGATTAATATGATAGTTGATTAAAACGTTTACACGCTTTGCAAGAAGAATGATTTCTATAATTATCCTGTTTACATGGACACATCTGAAATCAGGTTACCTGATAGCACTCTGATGAATGCAGAAAATCGGCAATCTAAATGAACATTCAACCACTGTGACCATGCTATTTTTTGAATATATGAAATTTGTATGTGAAAATTACTTCTAAGGCGCATACATTCAGTTGTTCCAAACTCACTTAGTTCATGTTAAAGACTTGCTCGGCTGGTGCTTGCACATGTGCAGATCAAATATACAGCTGAGATGCCGATTGGGGTGTTTAAATATGCTAATAATTCGAAAGATTGCTCAGATTGCTCCTGTGTTTGATCTGAGATCCAACAAAAAATAAACATTCACAATATTGATGGAAAGGATAATAAAACATCAGTGTCTTTGGGGTGAAGGTCCTATCTTCACAGGGGTGCACCCATAGGCGGAAATCCCAGGGGGGACGGGGGGGACACGACCCCCCCATCCTGGGAAAAATATGATTTGTCCCCCCCAATCTATCACTGTAAACATAACTATGTAATTTCAATAATATTAATAATACGCAATGAAAGCAGTTGTGCTGATTATAGACACTTAATAGCGCCTTTTTAAGTTTCAAAAGATTGCGACCACCCCGCCCTTTGCCTCACAATGGTTTGATCCACTGCCAGTTCTTTAGCTGGCAAGGTAATAGAGGGTTCGTATCTACTGTCCGAAAGGCACATGTACGTAACTGACCATAGGCGGAAATCCCAGGGGGGACGGGGGGGACACGACCCCCCCATCCTGGGAAAAATATGATTTGTCCCCCCCAATCTATCACTGTAAACATAACTATGTAATTTCAATAATATTAATAATACGCAATGAAAGCAGTTGTGCTGATTATAGACACTTAATAGCGCCTTTTTAAGTTTCAAAAGATTGCGACCACCCCGCCCTTTGCCTCACAATGGTTTGATCCACTGCCAGTTCTTTAGCTGGCAAGGTAATAGAGGGTTCGTATCTACTGTCCGAAAGGCACATGTACGTAACTGACGTGAGGTTAATCCAGTCAATCGCGCCATAGCAATGTTTACATTTTTATGTTGGCAGGGTTCACACACTAGCTGAATTTGCAGAGCTAGCGCGCAAACTAAAGCAAACATTAACTAGCAAGCTAGCTAGTACCTATTCCATTAATGTGGCGTCGTCAAAGATGGAATCTTTGCTATCGTCAATTTATTCCAAGATCAGCATGCAGCTTTAGTGCTTCAAAGTCCCTGTGATAAGGTTAGCTATAAACTGAAGTCCAAACTGAACAGAACTACACTCTCTTATACCATTGTCTTAAATATATTTAATGGTCTCGTTGCAAAAGCTAAATTGTCGCTAGTGAACTTTTTTACATTTATTTTATTTCACCTTTTTTTTTTTTAAGATTATAGCAAACACCACAGAAACGGAATTGGTGCTCGCTAGCTTTACAAATTCAGCTATTGTTGGAAGCCACCCAATATGAAACAAACTATATTACAATTAGAAAAGGTTGTAGAATATGTTGTGTAAATGTGTGTGTGTGCAGCTAGACCGGCCAGCCAGCCAGGTAGAAAAATGGCAGAAAAAAGTAAAAAGACGGACATCAGAGTATTTTTCAGTACACCAAAACGCAAAGTAAGAACTCTAGTAGCCTAATAACTCAAAGACGAGTTGATAAAATGTTCATAAGAAAGAAGTGAAATGCTAATGGAATGTTTCACAATGATGTCATTAGGCAGAGCAGGCAACAGATGGCACACAGACAGCAGAGCTGGGGACAGATAGGCAGGGACAGACTGGCAGAGACAGGGAGTCTCAGGTAAGTTTGTTGAGTCTTTGTTTGGCAACATTATGAAAGGTTCTCAATTTTTTTTACTTGTAAAATAGGGACATAATTGGAAAATGCCATGGATACCCCCGCTCTCAACTTAAACTGATGACTAAACTAAGATTTGTTTATGGCAATGGTATTGCTGTTGTGATTAATTGTGTAGTTTTGGGTACCGGTAGTTAGGAGTACGGCAAACACCTTATTTCTTTTCTAGGAGACAGACTGAGTCTGTGAGGGTGGTGAAAGGGAAAGAGCCAGGGAGAGAGACTTCAGAGAACAATGTCACAGCCACGGCAGGACCAGGTGTCACCCTTGTTGCCTGCAGCACCAGTATAGGGGACAGTGGCACAGCATTGTCCAGTTACCTCAGTGATGGCACAAAACCATATCAGCCACACCCACAATTTTTGAACCGCAAACTCTTGCCAACAGAGTGTTGACGTTTCAAGAGGCCCCAAAGCACAGAATGAAATTCTGAACATCATGGCCAATACAATCATTCGAGGCATTGCAGCTGAGATAAGGTCTCTTCCGATTGTACAATTTTTTATTAATTGTTGATGGTACTCAAGATGTCTCTGGTGCTGAACAGGAGAGTGTCTTTTTGCATTATGTTGACCATGACCTTGTCCCTCACGAGGAGTTTATTGGGCTATACAGGGTGTCGGAGACAACAGGCGAGGGCATTGCGAAAGTGGCAACTGAAGTGTTGTTGAGGCTCAATTTGCCCATGTCTGGCTTACGTGGGCAGAGTTACGATGGTGCCTCAAACATGGCAGGAAAATACACAGGTGCACAGGCAATTGTGAGAAGGCAGCAGCCATTAGCCCTCTATGTCCATTGTGGAGCACACTGTGTAAATCTGATTACACAGGCTGGCTGCTCAGCCTCCCCACTGATCCGGGATTCCCTTTCTTGGGTCCATCAGTTAGGTGTCCTCTATGGCCAGTCAGGAAAGTTTAAGAGCATGTTTGAATCAATTGCCACGTCCAAAGAAACACATCTGCCCACCCGGAAACCCCTATGTCCAACAAGGTGGACTGTGCGGAATACTGCTATTAGAGCTGTGCTAGGGCAGTATGAGCGGGTACTAAGCAGCCTAGAGGAGAGTAGTTTTTAGTACATGACAGTACACGACAGTACACTTACAAATTATTTATTTCATGTTATTTTATTTAAAATTGCATACTTTGTGCGACATACTTGTCCATAGCTGCTGTTTGAAGAGTTGAGACACTGACTGAAGGATATTTTGTTTGATTTATTTGGGTTTTTCATTGAAGTAGTTATTTTGCTTTTAGAACTGTACTTATTTTAAGCTTTTTGTTCTTCTAAAGATATTGTAGTAGACTCAGGCCAGTGGCACATTTAATGACTATATAAATGTATCAGAAAAAGTCAAATTAAAATGTCAATTCAATACGGAGACTAACTTTGTGATGGTTCTCAATGGAGATTATTTTAGATGAGATCACACCATGTTCATTGTATTTATGAAAACTACACCCATACAGTGTACAGTACCATTGCTACCTACTGGCCTTTCTTGATATTGCTAGTTGTAAGTACGAATACCTGCATACATACTGGACTGGTAAGGAGCAATGCTATAACTATTATTAATAGTAGTATTATAATGATTTAAACATTTGAACAAGTTGGTTAAACCCTTCAGTTAACTACTGTACCTATCAATTATTCAGTTGTAGGAATTATGGTTCCTCAATATACATTTAACATATTACAACGTAGGCTATGTGTTACAGCACTACTTTTGGTGTCCCCCTCAGGAATTGCTCTTGAGAAAATGTAATGTAATTGTCCCCTCCAAGGTTGATATCAGATTTTCGCCCCTGGGTGCACCGTTACTGAATGTTGGGACTATATAGGATATGGTTTTCTGTCAGGTGGGTAGGGTTAAAATAATGTATCATGTCCGCTCAGCTCAATGCTACATTTCTTTCTGCAACGTTCTGAATGGCTCACATTACTGAACATACCCTTGCAGTCCTACTGCAGATAATCTTATGAAAACATCATCAAATGTCAAAAGGATATAAAGGAACAATGCATTGCTAATCAAGAAATGGCAGTGGGCTAAAGGCTATATGAACATTTTAACTATCTATGTAGTTTGTACAATCCTAATTGATGGGGTCTTTTTTATATTTCCTCATTTGAGTGCCATAAAACACACAGTCCTGGTACTTAGTTCCCTTGCTTTTCATTCAGGATTTAGATTTATAGCGTTACCACATTATTCTACATTAGTTTTACTCATATGCATAGAGCTCTTTATCACATCCATTGCGTATTGCGCAATATGCTAGCAACATTCATAACAACTCACCCAGCAAAATTTGCCACATGAAGAGCTTATAAATGCTTTTAGCATTTTTATGCTAAATTAATTTATGTTATAAATGCAATGTAATGCATATGAGGCTTATAAATGTTCATATGTTTATAACATTTGTTAGAACCATTCGTAACGTGGTCATGACACTTTTAAAAAGCCTAAAATGAAAAAAAGCCTATTATTCATTCGTCATTCATTTAAAATACACTTAATGTAAATACAGGTTGTTCATAGAAAGAGCTTCCAATGCTGTTATAGCCATAGACACACAGATTAGGCCCCTGGACTAAAAAGCACATTCAATGCAGATTAGGGAACACAATGGAAAGAAGTCACTGACTTTGTGTTATCCTTGTGTCACGTTCCTGACCTGTTTTTCCTTTTTCTTGTATTTGTTTAGTTGGTCAGGGCGTGAGTTGGGGTGGGCTGTCTATGTGTGATTTTCTATGTTGGGGTTTTGTGTTCGGCCTGGTATGATTCTCAATCAGAGGCAGCTGTCAATCGTTGTCCCTGATTGAGAATCATACTAAGGCAGCCGGGGTTTCACGTGTGTTTGTTCTTGTGTCAGTGTTTCGCCACACAGGACTGTCACGGTAGTTATTTTGTATCGCATATTGTTTTTGTTAAATATTAAATCACTATGGAAACTAACCACTCTGCGTATTGGTCCGATCCTTCTCGCCTCTCCTCATCCGAGGAGGAGGAATTAGACAGCCGTTACAGAAACACCCACCACCAAAGGATCAAGCGGAGTGGTAAAGGGCAGCGACAGCAGCAACAGAGGACACAGGACTCGTGGACTTGGGAGGAGATCCTGGACGGCAAAGGACCCTGGGTTCAGCCAGGAGAATATCGCCGTCCCAAGGCGGAGTTGGAGGCAGCAAAGGCAGAGAGGCGCTGGTATGAGGAGGCAGCGCGGCGACGCGGTTGGGAGCCCGAGAGTCAGACCCAAAAATTTATTGGGGGGGGGGGCACACGCGGAGTGTGGCAAAGCCGGGTAGGATACCTGAGCCAACTCCCCGTGCTTATCGTGGAGTGAGAGGGCGTCGTACTGGTCAGACACCGTGTTATGCGGTGAAGCGCACGGTGTCCCCAGTACGCGTGCTTAGTCCAGTGCGGGCTATTCCACCTCGCCGCACTGGTAGGGCTAGGTTGGGCATCGAGCCGGATGTCATGAAGCCGGCATAACGCATCTGGCCTCCAGTGCGTCTCCTCGGGCCGGTATACATGGCACCAGCCTTACAAATGGTTACCCCGGTTCGCCAGCATAGCCCAGTGCGGGCTATTCCACCTCGCCGCACTGGCAGGGCTACGGGGACCATTCAACCTGGTAAGGTTGGGCAGGCTCGGTGCTCAAGAGCACGTGTCCTCCTTCACGGTCCGGTTTTTCCGGAGTCACCTCCACGTACCAGTCCTCCGGTGGCAGCCCCCCGCACCAGGCTGTCTCTCCGTCTTCTCTCTCCAGTTGCTTCCACCTGTCCAGCGCTGTCAGAGCCTTCCTCCTCTCCAGCGCAGCCAGTGTCTGAGCTGTCTGCCTGCCCAGCGCTGTCTGAACTGTCTGCCTGCCCAGCACTGACTGAGCTGCCTGCCTGCCCAGCGCTGTCCGTATGTCCTGAGCCTTCAGAGCCGTCCAGACATGAGCAGCCAGAGCCGTCCAGCCATGAGCAGCCAGAGCCGTCCAGCCATGAGCAGCCAGAGCCGTCCAGCCATGAGCAGCCAGAGCAGTCCAGCCAGGACCAGCCAGAGCCGTCCAGCCAGGACCAGCCAGAGCCGTCCAGCCAGGAACAGCCATAGCCGTCCAGCCAGGACCAGCCAGAGCCGTCCAGCCAGGACCAGCCAGAGCCGTCCAGCCAGGACCAGCCAGAGCCGTCCAGCCAGGACCCGCCAGAGCCGGCCAGCCAGGACCCGCCAGAGCCGGCCAGCCAGGACCCGCCAGAGCCGGCCAGCCAGGATCCGCCAGAGCCAGCCAGCCAGGATCCGCCCCTCAGTCCGGTGCTGCCCCTCAGTCCGGTGCTGCCCCTCAGTCCGATGCTGCCCCTCAGTCCGATGCTGCCCCTCAGTCCGGAGCTGCCCCTCAGTCCGGAGCTGCCCCTCAGTCCGGAGCTGCTCCTTAATCCAATGGGGTTTATATGGAGGGTGGTCATTGGGAGGAGGCCAAGGAAGCGGGGTTTGACTATGGTGGGGTGGGGACCACGACCAGCGCCAGAGCCGCCACCGTGGACAGACGCCCACCCAGACCCTCCCCTAGACTTTATGCTGGTGCGCCCGGAGTTTTCACCTTAAGGGGGGGGTTATGTCACGTTCCTGACCTGTTTTTCCTTTTTCTTGTATTTATTTAGTTGGTCAGGGCGTGAGTTTGGGTGGGCTGTCTATGTGTGATTTTCTATGTTAGGGTTTTGTGTTCGGCCTGGTATGATTCTCAATCAGAGGCAGCTGTCAATCGTTGTCCCTGATTGAGAATCATACTAAGGCAGCCGGGGTTTCACGTGTGTTTTGTGGGTGTTTGTTCTTGTGTCAGTGTTTCGCCACACAGGACTGTCACGGTACTTATTTTGTATCGCATATTGTTTTTGTTAATTATTAAATCACTATGGAAACTAACCACTCTGCGTATTGGTCCGATCCTTCTCGCCTCTCCTCATCCGAGGAGGAGGAATTAGACAGCCGTTACACCTTGTAAAGATTTTAAAATGTATGTACTGTGTGTATATATGATTTTTTTTAAACTGGCAAATAAAATGATTTTAATCGAGAAGGCTTTTTAGTGCAATCTCCATTTAAAGTGCTTTTTGTCCAGGACTAGGTTTAATCAGTGTATGTGAAACCGACCCTTAGTGTTTACTATCACTTACTATCAAAAAGTTGAGTATGTATCAGAATAGATGAATAGACATGCATTAACAGAAATACATTGACTAAAGGTAATGAACCTCACTTCAGCGACTGACAAGTATTAGGCTTCATCAGGATTGAGAGCAAAAGACCCAAGAGTGTTAACCCCTCTCTAGGCTAGGGGGCTGTATTTTCACGTCCAGATGATGTGTGCCCAAAGTAAACTGCCTACTACTCAGGCGCAGAAGCTAGGATATGCATATTATTAGTAGATTTGCACAGTAAACACTCTAAATTGCAGTCATGCACAGCAAATAAATATTGGTATGGCCTTTTAAAATCAATTTAAAGTTTTTGCCTAATTCAGTTTTTTCCCAAATTCCATTTTCTTAGTTTTGTTTTTCCAGGTTTTGGGTTCCCCCCATTTTTAACTGGTTTACCACATTTTTCCACACATGAAGTGATGGGACGTGAAGAAAGGTTAATCACACTCAGGCTTTCTGACTGTTCTTACCGCTCCGTCACTTCTTCCACGTCCGCGGTGCTGCTGACCCCTGTTGGGCCATTGAAGGTATCCTCTTCCCCCTTGCTTGCGTCCTAAAAAAGATACACTCCCATGTAAATTGAATCTACATCAAAAGAAGATGCACTCGAGTGTGGAGGTAAGGTAACCTGTTTTGGGACGGCCTCGCCACAGATAAACCTCATTCTGTTCATAGTCATTGTATGTATGGACCCACAAAAAGAGGTGGGTAAAAGTGAAGGGTAAATTGTTTAACCGTTGTTGTTTTAAATGCACAGAGTATGTATGATTTTTGTTTGCTCGAGCCCCTGCAAAAGAATGGGGGGCAGGCATTGATTGTTTTTCTTTTGCAAGGTGAATTGTTCACCTTTGTAAGTCTTTGAGTAGACAAAATAAAACCTTTGAATCATCTGTTCCACCAACAAGCTCTCTTCACGGAGATGACAACCAGCAGTGAAGCTGGGTTGGTCCCCAAGAGGGACTTAAGAACACAGTGCGATTCCAGTGAAAGGAGATGGATGGGTCGATGACGAGGGACACTTTTGGAAAGACTGTTTTGAAGAAAAAAAGTGAGTGTTGTGATGTGCAATTCTTTGAAGCATAAATATGATGTGACTTTTTATACGGAAGCTAAAGGTGATGCTGTCATGAATCTAGTTAAAGCAGGTGAGAAATTGTCTGATTTTCATGTGGCATGCCTGTTTAGAAAGAACTTCCGGGTGGTGACTGTGCACATGTACACCCACCACTTGTTAGATGTTTTGGATATTCATTTTTGGTCCAGAAACTATGAGGTAATGTCCTCAGCCCATTATATTAAGGACTCACTGGGGTACTGGAATGGGAGGAGGCCATTCCAGAGTGGTTTGGAGGGTTTTGTACACCCCCAGCACTCTTCTTACTGGGGCAGACAGAGGGACTCTATTTTTATGACCGACAGCTCCCCTTTTGCAAGCGATGCATGGCCTACGGGCAAATTTTCACTTCATGTAGCACACGGAGATGCCGTTTCTGCCTCTCCGAGGCTCACGAGGCCAAGGACTGTACGAAGCCAAGGAAACATGGTGGGGCGGGCCGGCGGGAAGAAATATTGAAAAGAAAGGAGGCAAACACATGCTAACAAGAACTGATCATATGTAACAAACCTCTTCCTGTGAATGACTGGACCAAAGCGCAGCGTGAGACGTGTTCATGATATTTTATTAAAATCAGAACACTAGAACCAAAAATTACAAAGAGGAAAACGAACAGTTCTGTAAGTGTAAGAAATTGTATAAGATACTGGTAACTTGTTTTAACCACTTCTCAACATAAGCTATTCTTGGCACAACATGCACCCATCCCCACTACTTTGTCAGACCCACACACACATCCCCTCCCCCATGAATAGGGCCTGTGAAAACAAACGCACATGCAGGATGCCTTTGGATGTGACTGGGACAAAGAACTGTGTGAAAAGCCAATGGAATGTCGACATCAGGCCGAACAGGACTACCCACGACCCAGATCGACCAATCGGAAGGCCAGACGACAAGATCAACCTACTTTGCTTGTTGCCTATATAATCTGTATGTACTGCTTAGAGGGGCCCTCTTCTCCGACGATTCCATAAGAATTAGACAGAAAGGGGCCGTGCACGTTTTTGCCTGATATCTTTACACTTAAATAAAACGGCCTTATTATACAAATATCCACCTCGTCCTATGTCTCCACTTGGTCTCCTGTCTCCAGTAAACGTTTTATCAACAGAACTTGGTAAGCAGAGGATGGCTAACAGCCTTACAATTCGGTCCATAGAGAGTTGATGAGACAGGAGGCGAGTGGGAGAAAGATTCAAGAAGGAGAGGTGACCCGCTCGAGGGAGACGTCGGCGATTCAACTCACCCAGGAAACTGATCAAAGAGCTCGAAAATATTAAGGTAAGCAGAGCCGGTTTAATCAAAATCTGCATATTGTATTATAGCCAATATCTAAATTATGATCAGGAGTACTGAAGTGGGTATGAATTGTTGTTAAATTTATGTGAAATTGTTTAGAATCTAAGGCATGATGTAAGGATATCTGCGTTAAAAATCCCATTCCAAGTAGTCTGATAACAGTGAGGAATTAACTGAATGTATTCCAAGTAGTCTGATAACAGTGAGGAATTAAATGAATTTTGTCTGAAATGTATTCCAAGTAGTCTGATATACCAGTGAGGAATTGAATAGCGAACCTGAGCCTACTGGAGTTGGCATTCCAGTAGACAGAAGGCTATGCGTGTTCTGAATGTATTCCAAGTAGTCTGATAACAGTGAGGAATTAAATGAATTTTGTCTGAAATGTATTCCAAGTAGTCTGATATACCAGTGAGGAATTGATGAAATTAAATGATGCAATATGAAATAAGTTGCATGAGCAGAACCGAGACTAGTCGATAACATCAAATTAATGTGAGTGATTGAACGTTCCACGAGACCGATTGCTACTAATTAGCCACATGCTGAGTTGAGGCTGTGTTGAAGTGACCGCCGAGTCTACTGTGAAGCAGTTATTTTCTGTTGAGAAGTTGACTTGATTTTTCTCTCCCGTCCTGTTGGGATTGATTTAAGAATTAGAATTCAGTTGATAATTATTCTAGAAGCGCTAGGATACAACATATATTGTCCCAGAAGGACACGTTTGAAATACTTGGGGAAAGTATTTAATTAATTCAGTTAGTTTTTGAGTTTTCAGTTTTTTAATTAGTTTTTGAGAAAAATGAGTCCTAGAAGTAATTAAATATTTATTCTAGAAACGCTTGAATATACTAATATAATGTCCCGAAAGGACATTTTTTAAATGTTTTGGCAAAGTATTTAAATAATCGAAAAAGTGAAAACGAATAATAACTTTTTGAAAATAGTTCCCAAAATTATTATTATATTTAAAATAGAAGCGCTAGATAATACTAGTAGAGTGTTCCAAAAGGATATTGCCGAAATACTTTGGGAAAGTATTTAATTAATTCGCCAAACATAAAGCAATAAAATTCTTTGTACACAAGGGGGAGACAGACACCAGAGATAAGACTGTGTCAGCACCAGAGATACATTGCTAGTTTTGGCCAGTGATGGGCTAAGTGCACCAAAATAGCATAGAGCCAGACATAGCTTAACGACAAAATGGCCACGACCACCGTCCTCAAACACAAATTCAATGAATACTTAGATCAGAGAATGAAAGATAGATCAGGGGGAAAGATGCAGTATAAGGAAGTTAAGATGGTCTGGGAAGGTGTGAGGCTAAAATGGACACAAGCAGGATACCTCAGTGGGGTGGCCCCATCAAAAGGGCAACTCCTCACTATGGAGAAGGAATTAGAGGAAGTAGTGAAGGAAGGGATAGAACGTGAAGTTGAAAGGAATAAGAACCACTTATTCAAAAAGGAAGGAACAAAGCATAGGGAAAGAGCAGAGGCTGAGCTGAAAATAGGAATTTGGGCAATTGAAGAAATTAGAAGAGCACTCCCTTACAGGAAACCTGATATGATGGGGGTGGCCACTGAAGCCCCAACTGACACCAAAGAGGGCAGGCCCAACAATAATGATGCCCCACCTACCACCATAGCAACCCCATCGGCCCCCACCCAACTATACCCGGAACTGCCACAGGGAGAGAAAATAACACCACCTCCCTATTTTCAAAATCCATTTACACACCTCCCTCAAAACCCTTTTTTGACCCCTGCTGTGGTACAGGCACCAGTGTTTGTGGTGCATGAAGGACACCTAAAAGGAGCGAGACCTTAGGGAGTCACTGGCACGGGCCAGATCTATGATAGAAGATGTTGAACGTGGAGAGGGCTCGTACCATCAAAGGCTTTTGCACTCTTGAAAACAGATCTCTAAGTGGCAGCAGCCTTAACAGCACCTGACTAAAAAAAAACAAGTTCCTTCTGGATGTTTCTGAAAAAGAAGGATTTACATCATCCATCCTTTTCCAGAACCTAGAGGGGGAGAGTAGAGTGTTGATGTATCACTCCTCCAAACTGGACCACATTGAAGAAGGACAAACCACATGCTCCAGGTATGTGGCTGCAGTGGCAAAAGCTATTGGAAAAACAGCCCACATGATAATGTGCCATACATTGGAAATCCACACCCACCATGGGGTTGCAGCATATCTGATGAGCAAAGAATTCCCGTTCAGCGCTGAAAGAAAAACGAAAATCCAGAATAAATGCACACAATCACACATCACATTTGTCAACACTGACAAAAACATGGCAGACGCACTCAATGCTGAAGAAGGTCTGCCCCACTCCTGTGCAGAAAGAGCTGCACAAGAACTGAAACTGAGACCTGACCTGGGGAACGAACCACTCACCAACCCGGACCTATGGTTATACACAGATGGATGCTGCTATAGAGGAGAGGAAGGGAACATAGCAGCATACGCAATGGTGCAGCAGCTCCCGGATAGATCACATGTGACTTTGGAATCTGCCATCATCACACACCTGCATCAGCCCAGTTAACTGTATTCATAGGGTTGACACAAGCTCTGGAAAGAGCTGAAGGAAAGACTGTAAACATCTACACCGACTCAGCGTATGCTCATGGAGCAGTCCATACTGTTGGACCACAATGGGTTAGCAGGACATCAGCATAGATTACACAGATATGGGGCAAGACAATGTGACAAATGGAAAAAGGTACCTGTTAGTTATGGTAGACAGGTTCTCTAAATAGGTACCTGTTAGTTATGGTAGACAGGTTCTCTAAATGGGTTGAGGCAATACCAACAGCAAGGGAGGATGCAAAATCGATCATTAAGTGGCTCCAAACCGAACTCATACCAAGGTATGGAGTTCCAAGGCAAATCAGATCCGACAAACGGGTCCCATTTCAGTAACCAACACCTGAGACAGGTGGAGGAAAGATTGGGTATTGTACACAAGTTTGGGTTAGTGTACAGGCCACAATCTCAAAAGTCTCGTGGAACGCGCCAATCAAATGTATGTGCAGGTTTGAAGTTGATTTGGGTTGAAGCCCTGCCCCTGGCGTTGCTGGCCATGAGAGCCTCTCCAGGTGCAGGCACCCATCTCTCTCCTCATGAGATAATGGTTGGAAGAATTATGCTCGGTCCACCAAGGGAGGGAGGTCATATGCCCGCCCTTGATGTATAACAAATTGTAATGTCTGATAATTGACGGAACTTTCTGCAGCTCTCTCCACATAGATTCACAAGGTCCAAATGGGGAAGCTGACAGGAGATCCGCTATCACTGAAGGTAAAAAATTGGTGACTGGGTGGGGTTAAAGTCCACAAGAGAAAGTGGCTAGAACCCAGGTGGACTGGACAGTACGAAGTGAGGGAGGTTACTTCACACTCAGTCCAGGTCAAAGGTAAATCAGGCGCACCTTGGCACCACCTCACACATTGCACTCCAGCCCCAATCCCTTCTAGAACACTGACAGAAGTCAGAGCTGATTTAAACAGCTTGAATCCGATTCCAAATGAAGACATTCCTGACTCATGGGATGCGGCATCAAACTCCGCCTCCCCTGAAAAAGGAACCTCGCCCAGTTAGAGGGACATTTCTCCCTCACTGGGCAAGACTAGGGATATCTGGCCCCTTATTTGTGATATTCCTCCACACACTCATAACTCTTAGAATAGTTTGGGGGTGGAGAGCTATACAGAGAATGGACAGAAGAGGGCAGTATTGCAGCACTCAACGGTCTCCCAGCAAACGGGGAGCCTGTTTGAGTGCTGGTGACAGAGAAAAAACTTAAAACCAATTCGGAGTAGAGAGAATACGTTTAATAACTTATTCAGGTTAAATTTACAGACTAATGATATTATTGTTATGGATTGGCTGACATGCGATATAAATTTAGCGAAGTATATGGTAAGTTTACACTTTGGAATGGAGAAAGTTGAGAAGTCGATTTTACTTATACGATAGTTTTGCTGCCAAACTTAGTTAGGGTAACTAGATGTTTTGCCTAGAGGCATGAATAAGACAGTCATTTTTGGTATTATATTGGCTAGTTGCTGCGTTCTGAACACAGGTTGAGCGCTAGTAAACGCATATCTTTATTTGAACTATACTAATCTATTTGATAAAAGTACTAAACCTGTATATTTAACATTTGATAATGATTGGCAAATCCATATATTTAACCACAACTTTGAATTTAGCATTGAGTATTATAGGAGGAACGGGATAAAATGTGTACTTTCCCCACCGGGTGTGGCCGTATTAAATTATGCTAGAGAAAATTGGTTGTGTCATTTAGAGGGAAAATGTGTACATTATAGCTTTGAGATACTTTTCAAAAGTTGCTGAAAGTTATTGGTTTTTGTTTAGGTAACACCAGAGAATTCGAACAATAAGTAAACGTATTCTAAACGTGATCTGTTTTCATTATGGGGAACAATGAACGACTCGCAACCTGGTATGGCTGGCAGGGAGTTTTTAAAGGGACAGTACACGTTTATCACAGTTGTGTTACATGAAACATCGGGGAAATTTAGAACGAATGATTTAAGGGTATTATCATAATTATTAGGTTTTGTTTTTGTGGTAAACGTTTGGGTTAAGGGGTTTTCCGTGTTCCCAGAGACAAGATATCTTAAAAGAATACACTCATATTGGAATAGGAGTTTTACTTTCTGAGTTTTATTTAGGCAAGGGACTTTGAGAAGATAAAGGGTTCTTTTGGTATGCCTAGATATGGTATGGAACATGAATGTAGGTGTAACCTTTTTGACCTATTTTCATTGCATTTTCCGGTGACTTGATCACTCACGGGAGAATGTAGTGGGAATAATGAATTTGTGTCATTTGGGATACTAGTTTATAACTCTTGACCATAAGGTTAGCATTTGTTTTGGCCATTAGAAGATAGAGATAGGTTTATTAAGGTTATGTAAGGACTTTAGAGATTGACACTATAAGACATGTTGTTATTTTAAATCCATTTGGGATAGATAAAGTCAAAACAGTGAGACACTTAGTTAATATTGCAAAAGAACACATAGTTGTTATTGACTATTATTAGAAAAAGGCAGACAGATGGGTCTATCCCGCACTGTTGAGACCTTGAAGGTTTGAGAGTAGAGTGGGGAGGGTGGACCAGGAAATGAGCAAGGTAGGCTGTGAAATAAGAAAGGAGAGAAAGGGTTTAACATATATAAGCAGCACAGATACATTTTAAAGTAGATAAGTCACTTGACAGAGAATTGGAAAAGAATAGATATGAATGTACGCCCAAGGGAGAATTGGATATGCAGCGAATGAATGGGACGTTTCTATATTATAATGTACTAAGTCATTATTTAGAGTAGGTAAGGTTGATACCTGGCCAGAGCCAGGTATCAAACGGGGGAGGGGTACATTGTGGTCTAGGATAGGATGGGGCCTATTGGAAAATAAACTAATGTAAAATTCAAAATTATAGCTAACAAATAGGTATAGAAGTTAAATATATAATCAGATAAAACAAATGAGAAACTGGTGGTTAACCAAATCTGTATGTCCAGGATTTTATGCGTTGCAGGTGAATTAAAGGAGAAGGTGATTCACTCGACCTGGGGGCATATCGCACTTGGAGGGTGAGACAAACTGACACTGCCGAATGATCACAGAGTTAAGGAGAAGAACTGTTGCTAATAAAGCTCGGGGGTCAACTCCTTAATGAAAAATCCCTGACCCCGTCCTTTCATCACTGTGAACGTTCATAGAAGTGAAAGTGTTGCTTGAGCTCTGGCTGATGATGTGTTCTCTGGGAGAGGATGTGGTTTTACAGGACTGCTTGTAGTCCTGAGCTGTCTGATTAGGATACGATGGGGATGTTACCATCACAGTGTTGCCAGAACCACCACCAGTTCCAACGGACCAGGGTTCAGCCGGCCTCCTCCACCACTTCAAGACCAAGTCCCACGCCATCACCTAAGCTCTCCAATCTGGTACAGGTAATAAATATAAAAGACATCTAAGATAGTGAACAATTGGGGACTGAAACTGGTTATGAGGAAAGGGAGAATATGTGGTTGGCCTACAGAATACTTAATAGAAAGGACTGTGTCGTATGTGGACATGCCAGACCTATTCTGGCTGCTCACCCATTTGCCCTAAGTAATGTGGAAGGTTGGATGTGTATATTGGAAAGTTTAAGCCAAATTCAACCTTGTGTAAAACTCTTGAGTTTTGTGTTCCCAGAAGTACCTCCCCAGAAGGTACCGTGGGGAGTTAAGGCATATGGAGGATATTACAGCTGTATCACTGGTACAGGTAGGGGTATAGACTATGGGAGGCTCCCTACTACTACCTGCATCACTAATGCCAGTATTAACTAGAGGTGTTGCTGATGTATGGTGGATGTGTGGACCTGCCAGGCGGTTGACCCCATTTTTGAAAGGAAATTGTCGTTGCACATGTGCTTTGGGCAGTCTGATACCACCATTGCCTATTATTGAGGTTATAGCTAACCAACTTCTGGGAGCTGCACATGACACAGAGACTCGGTACCAACCCAGGAGACGGCAGAACCGTGACGCTCCTTGGTCCGAGGGTACAGATAACATGCACACCAACCTGTTGGGGTCCCAATAGGGGTCCCCCACGAATACCAGACATCAAACAGGAATGATGGCCTGTGGCATCTATTGCCCAGTTTGGCCCAGCTATTGTTGATGCTAAGCAGAATGCTTGGATCAATTATATCTACTTTAATCAACAATGATTTGTTAAACTACACCCACACAGTACTTACGGGGATGGCTGAACGATTGGAGGCTACCTCTCAAACCAGTAGACAAAATAGACTAGAACTGGACATGATTCTGGCCAACCAGGGAGGTGTATGTAAAATGATTGGAGAACAGTGTTGCACGTTTGTCCCTAAACAATACTAGTCCGGATGGGAGCATTTCAAAAGCTCTGAGTGGGTTGGCAAGGTTATCAGTGGAGATGAAGGGTCTTGCAGGTGTGGAGGAGAGTGGACTGTTCCCCTGGCTGGGTGGTTGGTTTGGTAAGTATACTACAATGATGGTTACTGGATTTCTGACTCTAGTTGTTGTTCTTCTTATGCTCATGTGCTGTGCTGCCTGTATCATACCTTGTTTGAAGAAGTTTGTTACAGATGTGGCAAGGAGGCTGATACGGAATCAAGTTTTCGCAGGAGAGTGGGCTTGACAGAGGAGGACCCTTGGTTTGCTGTAGTTGATGTTGTCAAATGAATAAAAAGTGATGTTTGTCCTCCCTGTTGTGAAGGTTTGAAGTTCCCGGGTGGCGACGAGCCCACCTGGTACAGGTTGTATAGAGGGATGGACCTGAGGGTTTAACATATTCTCGTTTTTTGGGTTACTAATGTGTGGTTGGCCACTCCAGGTGTAGTTATTGGAGTGGACTCCTTTTTGGTCCTTGCTCATTTACGACTCAACTTACATTGATGCTATTGGTGTCCCTAGGGGGTGCCAGATGAATATAAACTGGTGGACTAAGTGACAGCTGGGTTTGAATCTTCTGTCTGTTGGTGGTGTACGGTTAATAAAAATGTGGGCAGAATTAACTACATTCATTTTAATATCCAGAAACTGGGAAATTGGACTCAACAAGGCTTTGAGGCGGTCCATGGACAATTGGCAGCTACATCCCTGATGGCATTTCAAAATAGAATCGCGGTGGATATGTTATTGGCAGAACGGGGGGGGGTCTGTACCATGTTTGGTGAACAGTGTTGTACTTTCATTCCCAATAACACAGCTACAGATGGGAGTCTGACTGTAGCATTGAATGGACTTCGTACCCTTAATGGTAAGATGAAACAGCATTCTGGAGTGGACACTTCTATGTGGGACTCATGGATGGATGCTTTTGGTAAATATAAGACGTTGGTTTCCTCTATCCTAGTATCTATTTCCGTTTTTGCAGGCATTCTTGTACTTTGTGGATGCTGTTGCATTCCATGTGCGCGGACGCTTGCTAGCCGTGTTATCACTGCCGCAATAGACCCTAATCAGGAAAGGGCCCAAATGTTCCCATTGCTTGATGATGGGGAAGCTGGACCTGTCTATCTATTTGAGGACTAAGAAACCTTTATGTCACGTCTCTTGTGAGACGTGAAGAGGGGGAATTACAAAATTTGTCCTCGGCCAAATTTTATCCCATAGCTTTGTCTTTTTTTACTTTTATGTCACGTCTCTTGTGAGACGTGAAGAGGGGGATTTGTAAGAAATTGTATAAGATACTGGTAACTTGTTTTAACCACTTCTCAACATAAGCTATTCTTGGCACAACATGCACCCATCCCCACTACTTTGTCAGACCCACACACACATCCCCTCCCCCATGAATAGGGCCTGTGAAAACAAACGCACATGCAGGATGCCTTTGGATGTGACTGGGACAAAGAACTGTGTGAAAAGCCAATGGAATGTCGACATCAGGCCGAACAGGACTACCCACGACCCAGATCGACCAATCGGAAGGCCAGACGACAAGATCAACCTACTTTGCTTGTTGCCAATATAATCTGTATGTACTGCTTAGAGGGGCCCTCTTCTCCGACGATTCCATAAGAATTAGACAGAAAGGGGCCGTGCACGTTTTTGCCTGATATCTTTACACTTAAATAAAACGGCCTTATTATACAAATATCCACCTCGTCCTATGTCTCCACTTGGTCTCCTGTCTCCAGTAAACGTTTTATCAACATAAGGAAACTAACAATACAGAAAACAACTACCCACAAAACACAGGTGGGAAAAGGCTACCTAAGTATGGTTCTCAATCAGAGACAACGATAGACAGCTGCCTCTGATTGAGAACCACATCCGGCCAAACACACAGAAATAGAAAACATATAACACAAAACATAGAATGCCCACCCCAACTCACGCCCTGACCAAACCAAAATAGAGACATAAAAAGGATATCTAAGGTCAGGGCGTGACATCATACTAACAAAAGTAAAGAAATAAGGAAAATGAAAAACTCAGACCACGCCTAAGTTCCTCCAACGGTCACTTCACCAAGTTTCAAAAAGACAAGAATCAAGAACACGAGTAAATCTGAACAAAATACAAAATTAAACTTAAATCAAAAGGAAAGGCGCCCCCCGACCATCGATCGCTTGATCTTAGCCAAAAGGCAGAGAAGCGACAACCCACAAATTCACCTCTGTCCCCACCAGGCAACCGGGGGTCTTGGGAGACCTCTGCAGTTTGGCAAAGTGGGCTCCTCATGTCACCATGCACCCCCAACTTTTACCTGGTGACAGGCAAGTCGTTTTTCTTAAAAGTTGCCGGCATCAAGTCACTAGCTTTTTATGTCCAGTGCGACTATTTGTTCAAAGCCCAGAAAATACGTAGACTACAAGATACTATCCAAGGTCATTGCAATATGCACGCAGCCCATCTTTTCATCGTCCAAGCCTGGAAAATATGCCAGCCATCAGGCTTGAACTCAAATACGGCAGTCAACGTGCTTGAAGTCAATTGCCTGTCTATTTTGTTCTAAGCCTGGAAAAATATGCTAGTCATCGGGCTTGAATTCAATTGCCAGAGGGACTATTTTATTCAAAGAGCCTAAGTTCCACAGCAGGCACCGTCTTTGTTTATTTCTCTTGAAACAAGATATCGGGCTCTGCCAGAAGCAAAGCCCCTCCAAAAATAAGTTGAACTTATAAGTGTTCCTCTTCACAGAAGTTTTTAGTAAAAGGCAAAAGGCTTACGCGTAATGAAGAGAAACCAGAGTCGCACTCCGTGCATTTTGTCACATCTGGTCCCCGTACCCACTGAAACTCACCAAGTTTTCAGGGACTGTGGGGAAAACACCACAGACAGACACACTCACACACACCATCCAGCCGAAGTTGTATATGTTTTGTTTGGTAAAAAAAAATGAAAGGAGGCAAAATACAGGACTGCACAAACAGTGCATCGCCCTTCATTCATTTTTTCTACATTCCACAAAAAACGAACAACAATTTACAGACACCTACAAACAATCACTACATCTCTTCTGCCCAGACTCGCGTGCTCCCATCCCTAGTGCTTGCATTATTGTTTGCCACTTGGTCTTTAATTGTACCAATTTGTTTTTCTCAGTCGCCCATACTACTTCAACATTTCAATTACAAAACATGACATTTTTCCATTGTGTCAACGATAGCGGATTGATTGACTTCTACGTTTTTAGTATAGGTTTTTTCAAAATGAGTGATGAGAAAATAATAATCTTTACGGTTGGAAGCAGTCCTGTCATGTTGGTGTCTGTCCATAAACCAAATAACTGGGCTTCTGTCTTGTCACAGTTCTCTACCTGTTGGTCCTGTCCACGGATAAAAGGTCAGTGCATAAAATGTTGACGTCATCCATGTAAAAAAACGCATTTGGTGGTCATCCCCATGCTCCCCGGTATTCCCACCCCACAGATCCATTGGTCCCTTCTCAAGATCTGTGCCAGTGGTTCCATGCAAGCCACAAATGATTGTGGACAAATGATTGTGGACTACAGGAAAAAGAGGACCGAGCATGCCCTCATTCTCATCGACAGGGCTGCAGTGGAGCAGGTTGAGAGCTTCAAGTTCCTTGGTGTCCACATCACCAACAAAGTAACATGGTCCAAGCACACCAAGAAAGTCGTGAAGAGGGCACGGCCATCCAGGACCTCTATACCAGGCGGTGTCAGAAGAAGGCCCTAAAATTGTCAAAGACTACAG
This sequence comes from Salvelinus alpinus, assembly GCF_045679555.1. Taxonomy (NCBI): domain Eukaryota; kingdom Metazoa; phylum Chordata; class Actinopteri; order Salmoniformes; family Salmonidae; genus Salvelinus; species Salvelinus alpinus. The sequence continues at coordinate 36,830,055 of NC_092096.1, read as the reverse complement.
CCACCCTAGTCATAGACTGTTCTCTCTGCTACCACACGGGAAGTGGTACCGGAGCGCCAAGTCTAGGTCCAAGAGGCTTCTAAACAGCTTCTACCCCCAAGCCATAAGACTCCTGAACATCTAATCAAATGGCTACCCAGACTACTGTATGTGCATTGCCCCCCCTCTTTTACACCACTGCTACTCTCTGTTGTTATCATCTATGCATAGTCACTTTAAAACCTCTACCGCTTCTCTCTCCAGGATCCGGGATCCTCCTCATCAAAAAAGCTGACTAGCATAGCCTAGCCTAACGCGACAGGGATATCATATAATATAATTTTCATGAAATCACAAGTCCAATACAGCAAATGAAACATAAACATCTTGTGAATCCAGCCATCATTTCCGATTTTTAAAATGTTTTACAGCGAAAACACAATATGTATTTCTATTAGCTAACCACAATAGCAAAAGACACAATTTATCTACCGCATAGGTAGCTATCACAAAACCGACCAAATTGAGATATAATTAGTCACTAACCAAGAAACAACTTCATCAGATGACAGTCTTATAACATGTTATACAATAAATCTATGTTTTGTTCGAAAATGTGCATATTTGAGGTATAAATCATAGTTTTACATTGCAGCTACCATTAAAAATATCACCAAAGCAGCCAGAATAATTACAGAGAGCAACGTGAAATACCTAAATACTCATCATAAAACATTTATGAAAAATACATGGTGTACAGCAAATGAAAGATAAACATCTTGTGAATCCAGCCAATATTTCAGATTTTTTAAGTGTTTTACAGCGAAAACACAATATAGCATTATATTAGCTTACCACAATAGCCAAACACACAAATGCATTTATCAGCAGCAAAAGGTAGCGATCGCAAAAAACAGCAAAATATATAAAATTAATCACTAACCTTGACCAACTTCATCAGATGACAGTCCTATAACATCAGGTTATACAATACACTTAGGTTTTGTTCGAAAATGTGCATATTTTGAGCTGCAAACCGTGGTTATACATTGTGAATATGTAGCATCGATTCACCAAATTGTCCGGAGATATTTTGGACACTCACCTAATCTGACCAAAGAACTCATCATAAACTTTACTAAAAAATACATGTTGGACAGCAAATGAAAGATACACTAGTTCTTAATGCAACCGCCATGTTAGATTTAAAAAAAATAACTTTACCATAACAAACAGCTTACGTTATAGCGAGACAGCGCCCGCAAAAAGGGCGGAAAATAGGACTCAACATTTTCCACAGAAATACGAAATAACATCATAAATTGTTCTTACTTTTGCTGAGCTTCCATCAGAATCTTGTAAAAAGGAGTCCTTTGTCCAGAATAAATCGTTGTTTGGTTTTAGAATGTCCTTCTCTCCTGTCGAATTCGCTCCACAAGGCTAGCCATGTGCGCGAACATGCCCATCTTCTCTTGACGCATAGAACGGAAAACTCCAAAAGTCCCATTAAACGTTGAATAAACTGATGAAACTCGGTTGAAAAAACGTACTTTATGATGTTTTTCTAATATCTATCAAATAAAAACAGAGCCGGAGATATTAGCCATGTATACCGAACGCTTATCTTCAGACAACATGGAGGTACTTCCCGCGCCTAGGTAGAGAAAGGAAATTCTGGTCACGTCATTCCAAGAGCTCTTGTTCGACCTCAGATCAAGCTAGTCACCCCATTCCACCTTCTACTGCCTGTTGACATCTAGTGCAAGGCGTATGCAGTGCATGCAAATTCATAAATATAAGGCAATTCAATAGGCAGGCACTGGAACAGAGCATCGTTTTCAGATTTTTCACTTCCTAATAGGAAGTTTGCTGCAAAATGAGTTCTGTTTTACTCACAGATATAATTCAAACGGTTTTAGACACTAGAGAGTGTTTTATATCCAATAGTAATAATAATATGCATATTGTACAAGCAAGAATTGAGTACGAGGCAGTTTAATTTGGGAACAAATTTTTACAAAGTCGAAATGGCGCCCCCCTATTGAGAAATGGTTTAAGCTAGAAATGACTTTCCAATTAAAAAAATTCAGCAACTGTCTCGATCGGTTGTTTGAATAGAATTTTTGATATCTTTTATACGTTTTCCGTTATTCACTTTCTTGTCCTCTTTTTGTCCTCCATCCACTTTCATTGGATTTCTCAAGATACTAAAGTGCCCCATTGTGACATCATCACTTCCAACTGACATTCTTTGTAAGTGAAATCAAGCAACTTTTGACACAAATCAGCTAATTACTGTACTTTGCAACTACTTAGACAAAATATGTCAAGTTTTCTAGCTTCGTCTACTTCTCTGCTACTCAAATCTGGAGTTTGGAGAAAAACATTATATTCGCATCAAAAGTTACAGCAGTTTAAGTAACAGCACCAACATCATTTTCTGTACCATTTTCGCAACTAATGTCCATTTTGACCAAAACTGCAAAAAGTTAGACAAAAAGTTAGAGTGTATGGGATATTTATCTAATTCCCTGCTATTCATAGCTGTGTGCGGAATCAAAATATTCCATACGGAATTTACGGTACAGCTGTTTTTGAAACTGCATTACTACGTGTTTTTCAAACTTTCCCAAACAACGGTCGTTTTGACCACTTTCGGAACGTTTTTGAGGATAAAAGTAGCGCAACATAACATCTTCCCCTGCTTCTCTGCTCTTCATAGACGAAGTCGGATTTCAAATCGGGGCTACCAATCTGTAACTATAGCCGTTTTCGTAACCCATCAACTCTCTTTCAAGTGTCTGTAAATCATGTCAGCAGCAAGGCAATTCATTACTTTCCAAACAACTATCGTTTTGACCACTAAACAAACAGCTAGACAAACATAGTTTGGCTTAAAATCTTCCTCCACTTCTCTGCTTCTCAAAGCGGAAACGCTTTTTAATTTGGGTCTACCATTCTCAAGGGAGAGCGACTTAAGCAACCCTTCACCTGCTCTTCACTAACAGCTAACTGTGTCAGTACGGATATTCCAAAACGGAACCGTTGGCTAGGATACTCGATGACGCTGCAGGGCCAAAATCATGAGGAGACACTCCTTCTACACCGTTTAAGCTCTAACGAGTCACAAACCCGGATCCCGGACCCCCCCCATCAAAAAAGCTGACTTGCATAGCCTAGCCTAAAGCCACAGGGATATCATATAATAAAATGTTCATGAAATCACAAGTCCAAGACACCAAATGAAAGATACACATCTTGTTAATCCAGCCATCATTTCTGATTTTTAAATGTTTTACAGGGAAGACACAATATGTATTTCTATTAGCTAACCACCATAGCAAAAGACACAACCCACCATTTTTTTCCTGCATAGGTAGCTATCACAAATTCGACCAAATAAAGATATAAATAGTCACTAACCAAGAAACAACTTCATCAGATGACAGTCTGATAACAGATTTATTGTAAAGCATATGTTTTGTTAGAAAAATGTGCATATTTCAGGTATAAATCACAGTTCTACATTGCAGCTGCAATCTGAAATAGCGCCGAAGCAGCCAGAATAATTACAGAGACCAACGTCAAATACCTAAATACTCATCATAAAACATTTCTGAAAAATATATGGTGTACAGCAAATGAAAGACAAACATCTTGTGAATCCAGCCAATATTTCCGATTTTTTAAGTGTTTTACAGCGAAAACACAATACAGCGTTATATTAGCTTACCACAATAGCCAGAAACACAAGCCATTTACCAGCAGCAAAGGTTAGCGATCGTAACAAACCAGCAAAAGATATATAATTTTTGACTAACCTTCATAAACTTCATCAGATGACAGTCCTGTAACATCATATTACACAATGCATATAGGGTTTGTTCGGAAATGTGCATATGTAGCGGCACAAATCGTGGTTATACAATGTGAATAGTAGCCAAACTTCAAGCGATCTGTCCGGCGCCCTCTTGGAGAGGCACCTAATCTAATCAATAACTAATCATAAACTTGACTAAAAAATACAGGTTGGACAGCAAATGAAAGATACATTAGTTCTTAATGCAACCGCTGTGTTAGATTTTTAAAATTAACGTTACTACAACATACAGCGTGCGTTAAAGCGAGACCGCACCGAAATTAAATTCTTATGGCTGCAAGCCCGACACCGGTACACTTATGACAACATCCAGCTCAAGTGCAGGGCGCGAAATTCAAAATATATTAAAAAAAAATATTTAACTTTCACACATTAACAAGTCCCATACAGCATTTGAAAGATAAACATCTTGTGAATCCAGCCAACATGTCCGATTTTTAAAATGTTTTACAGCGAAAATACCACGTATATTTATGTTAGCTCACCACCAAATACAAAAAAGGCCAGACATTTTTCACAGCACAGGTAGCATGCAGGTAGCATGCACAAAGCCAACCTAACTAACCTAGAACCAACCAAACTAACCAAGAAACAACTTCATCAGATGACAGTCTTATAACATGTTATACAATAAATCTATGTTTTGTTCGAAAAATGTGCATATTTGAGCTATAAATCAGTTTTACATTACTGCTACCATCACAGCTACAGTCAGAAATAGCACGGAAGTAGCCAGAGTAAATACAGACACCAACGTCAACTACCTCATTACTCATCATAAAACATTTCTGAAAAATATATAGTGTATAGCAAATGAAAGACAAAGATCTTGTGAATACAGCCAATATTTCCGATTTTTGAAGTGTTTTACAGCGAAAACACAATACAGCGTTATATTAGCTTACTACAATAGCTAACACACAACAGCATTGATTCCAGGTAATCGGTAGCGATAGCACAGTTCGACAGATATATGAAATAGCATCCCAAATTGGGTCCTACCTTTGTTGATCTTCCATCAGAATGTTGTACAAGGGGTCCTTTGTCCAGAACCGTCTTTGTTTGGATTCAGAACCACCTCTTTCCCTCTTGAATTAGCAAGCACACTGGCCATGCGGCGCTAAGCTCTCCATCCTGAACAAAACCAGACAACGCAACACGCCTAACGTCCCGAATAAATTTCAATAATCTAATGAAACTATATTGAAAAAACATACTTTAGGATGATATTGTAACATGTATCAAATCAAATCTAAGCCGGAGATTGTATTCGCCCATAACGACAGCTTTCCAGAAGGCGATTCCAGGTTCAACTTCGCGCTTTCGAAAAGAAAAAAAAATGGCGGACCCCTCATTCCAAGATGATGTATTCAACCTCAGAACAAGATAATCAACTCATTTCTGCTCTCACTTCCTCTTGACATCTAGGGGAAGGTGTATGACATGTATGTATACTCCTAAGTGTCATGCCCATTTATAGGCAAGCTCTTGAACAGAGACCTCGCGTTCAGAAATCTCACTTCCGGATAGGAAGTGGGCTGCAGAATGAGTTCTGTTTCACTTAGAGAAATAATTCAAACGGTTTTAGAAATTAGAGAGTGTTTTCTATCCAATAGTAATAATAATATGCATATTGTACGAGCAAGAATTGAGTACGAGGCCGTTTGAAATGGGCACCTTTTTCCAGGTTACTCAATACTGCCCCTGCAGCCATAAGAAGTTAATGGCGGAATAGTAGTTTTACATTTTTCAACAGAACAACGAATTAACATCATAAATAGTTCTTACTTTCTGATGAGCTTCCATCAGAATCTTGGGCAAGTTGTCCTTTGTCCATAATTATCGTTGCTCGGCTGTAGAATGTCGTCTTCAACCGTGTAATTAGCAGCAAACATTAGCTATGTGGCCCAGACATGCCCAACTCTTCAAAACGCAGGACAAAGTAAATTCCGAAAATCGCAATATACTCATATAAACTGATATAACTCGGTTTAAAATAACTACGTTATGATGTTTCTAACACCTATATCGAATAAAATCAGAGCCGGATATATCTAACGCCGATAACGTGAGCTTTTCAGAATGCCATCCTGAGGTCTGCTTTGCGCCATGACGAACGTTGAAAAGGGTGCACCCCTCGTGCCAAGCCCATTTATACTGCCTCAGATCTACCTAGCAACACCATTCCAATTCTCAACGCTTGCTGACATCCAGGGGAAATCGTATGCAGTGCTTGTCGACCAATAGAATAATTGCAAATTATTTAACTAACCCAGGAACAGAGTTCCAAATTTCAGATTTCTCACTTCCAGACAGGAAGATTGCTCCAACTCGAGTTCTGTTTTACTCACAGATATAATTCAAACGGTTTTAGAAACTAGAGAGTGTTTTCTATCCAATAGTAATAATAATATGCATATTGTACGAGCAAGAATTGAGTAAGAGGCAGTTTAATTTGGGAACAAATTTTTTACAAAGTCGAAATGGCCCCCCCTATTGACAAGAAGTTTAAGCTAGAAATGACTTTCCAATTAAAAAAATTCAGCAACTGTCTCGATCGGTTGTTTGAATAGAATTTTTGATATCTTTTATACGTTTTCCGTTATTCACTTTCTTGTCCTCTTTTTGTCCTCCATCCACTTTCATTGGATTTCCCAAATACTAAAGTGCCCCATTGTGACATCATCACTTCCAACTGACATTCTCTGTAAGTGAAATCAAGCAACTTTTGACACAAATCAGATAATTACTGTACTTTGCAACTACTTAGACAAAATATGTCAAGTTTTCTAGCTTCGTCTACTTCTCTGCTACTCAAATCTGGAGTTTGGAGAAAAAAATGATATTCGCATCAAAAGTTACAGCAGTTTAAGTAACAGCACCAACATCATTTTCTGTACCATTTTCGCAACTAATGTCCATTTTGACCAAAACTGCAAAAAGTTAGACAAAAAGTTAGAGTGTATGGGATATTTGTCTAATTCTCTGCTAGTCATAGCTGTGTGCGGAAACAAAATACTCCATACGGAACTTACGGTACAGCTGTTTTTGAAACTGCATTACTACGTGTTTGTCACGATCGTCTACAGGAGAGAGAGATGACCAAGGCGCAGCGTGTGCAAAATACATCTTCTTTATTATAAGAAGGAAAACAAAACAACAAACAGACGAACGTGAAGCTATTAACGAACTAGTGCACACATGCAACATAGAACATAGGCAATTACCCACAAATACATGATGCCTATGGCCACCTTAAATATGGCTCCCAATCAGAGACAAATGAAAAACATCTGTCTCTGATTGAGAACCACTCAGGCAACCATAGACATAGCTAGACACATTCACTCAACCATAGACTTCCCTAGAAACATTCACTCAACACAAACCCATACACTCTAACAAAATTCCCCTAGACACTACAACCACCCAAGACAAGACAAAAACACAAACATACCCCATGTCACACCCTGACCTAACTAAAATAATAAAGAAAACAAAGAATACTAAAGCCAGGGTGTGACAGTACTCCCCCCCCAAAGGTGCGGACTCCGACCGCACAAACTGACATAGAAAGGGGAGGGTCCGGGGTGGGCCCCATCATGGCGGCGGCTCGGGTGCGGGACGTGGCCCCCACTCCACCATTGTCAATACCCGCTTTGGTAGCCTCCTCCAAATGGCCACCATCCAAATACCCCCACCTAAAATAATAGGCCTCAGCAGGACAAGGGGCAGCACCGGGACAAGGGGCAGCACCGGGACAAGGGGCAGCACCGGGACAAGGGGCAGCTCCGGACTGAAGGACGGCAGCTCCGGACTGAGGGGCGGATCCTGGCTGGCTGGCTCTGGCGGATCCTGGCTGGCTGGCGGCTCTGGCTGGTCATGGCTGGCTGACGGCTCTGGCTGGTCATGGCTGGCTGACGGCTCTGGCTGGTCATGGCTGGCTGACGGCTCTGGCTGGTCATGGCTGGCTGACGGCTCTGGCTGGTCATGGCTGGCTGACGGCTCTGGCTGGTCATGGCTGGCTGACGGCTCTGGCAGATCCTGTCTGGTTGGCGGCTCTAGCAGATCCTGTCTGGTTGGCGGCTCTGGCAGATACTGACTGACGAATGGCTCTAGCGGCTCCTGACTGACTAACGGCTCTGACGGCTCGGGACAGACGGGCGGCTCTAATGGCTCTGTGCAGACGGATGGCTCAGATGGCGCTGGGTAGACGGATGGCTCAGATGGCGCTGGGTAGACGGATGGCTCAGATGGCGCTGGGTAGACGGATGGCTCAGATGGCGCTGGGTAGACGGATGGCTCAGATGGCGCTGGGTAGACGGATGGCTCAGATGGCGCTGGGTAGACGGATGGCTCAGATGGCGCTGGGTAGACGGATGGCTCTGAAGGCTCAGTCCAGACGGGCAGTTCATGCGGTGCTTGGCAGACGGACAGTTCAGACGCCGCTGGGCAGACGGCAGACTCTGGCCGGCTGAAACGCACTATAGGCCTGGTGCGTGGCGCCGGAACTGGAGGTACCGGGCTAAGGACACGCACCTTTAGGCTAGTGCGGGGAGCAGCAACAGGACGCACAGGACTCTGGGGACACACAGGAGGCTTGGTGCGTGGTGTAGGCACTGGTGGTAATGGGCTGGAGACACGCACCACAGGGAGAGTGCGTGGAGGAGGAACAGGGCTCTGGAGACGCACTGGAAGCCTGGTGCGTGGTGTAGGCACTGGTGGTACTGGGCTGGGGCGGGGAGGTGGCGCCGGAAATACCGGACCGTGCAGGCGTACTGGCTCCCTTGAGCACTGAGCCTGCCCAACCTTACCTGGTTGTATGCTCCCCGTCCCCCGACCAGTGCGGGTAGGTGGAATAACCCGCACCGGCCTATGTAGGCGAACCGGGGAAACCATACGTAAGGCTGGTGCCATGTAAGCCGGCCCGAGGAGACGCACTGGTGACCAGACGCGTTGAGCCGGCTTCATGGCACCTGGCTCAATGCCCAATCTAGCCCTACCAGTGCGGGGAGGTGGAATAACCCGCACTGGGCTATGAACACGTACAGGAGACACCGTGCGCTCTACTGCGTAACACGGTGTCCGCCCGTACTCCCGCTCTCCATGGTTAGCCTGGGAAGTGGGAGCAGGTCTCCTACCTGCCCTCGGCCCACTACCTCTTAGCCACCCCCCAAGAAATTTTTGGGTAGTACTCACGGGCTTCCAGCCTTGCCTCCGTGCTGCCTCCTCATATCGCCGCCTCTCTGCTTTCGCTGCCTCCAGCTCAGCTTTGGGGCGGCGATATTCTCCTGGTTGAGCCCAAGGTCCCTTACCATCCAATTCGTCCTCCCATGTCCAGAAATCCTGTGTAGGTGGGTCCTGTTGCCGTTTCACACGCTGCTTGGTCCTTTGGTGGGTAATTCTGTCACGATCGTCTACAGGAGAGAGAGATGACCAAGGCGCAGCGTGTGCAAAATACATCTTCTTTATTATAAGAAGGAAAACAAAACAACAAACAGACGAACGTGAAGCTATTAACGAACTAGTGCACACATGCAACATAGAACATAGACAATTACCCACAAATACATGATGCCTATGGCCACCTTAAATATGGCTCCCAATCAGAGACAAATGAAAAACATCTGTCTCTGATTGAGAACCACTCAGGCAACCATAGACATAGCTAGACACATTTACTCAACCATAGACTTCCCTAGAAACATTCACTCAACACAAACCCATACACTCTAACAAAATTCCCCTAGACACTACAACCACCCAAGACAAGACAAAAACACAAACATACCCCATGTCACACCCTGACCTAACTAAAATAATAAAGAAAAGAAAGAATACTAAAGCCAGGGTGTGACAGTGTTTTTCAAACTTTCCCAAACAACGGTCGTTTTGACCACTTTCGGAACGTTTTTGAGGAAAAAAGTAGCGCAACATAACATCTTCCCCTGCTTTTCTGCTCTTCATAGACGAAGTCGGATTTCAAATCGGGGCTACCAATCTGTAACTATAGCCGTTTTCGTAACCCATTGCCTCTCTTTCAAGTGTCTGTAAATCACGTCAGCAGCAAGGCAATTCATTACTTTCCAAACAACTATCGTTTTGACCACTAAACAAACAGTTAGACAAACATAGTTTGGCTTAAAATCTTCCTCCACTTCTCTGCTTCTCAAAGCGGAAACGCTTTTTAAATTGGGTCTACCTTTCTCGAGGGAGAGCGACTTCAGCAACCCCTCACCTGCTCTTCACTAACAGCTAACTGTCTCAGTACGGATATTCCAAAACGGAACCGTTGGCTAGGATACTCGCTGACGCTGCAGGGCCAAAATCATGAGGAGACACTCCTCCTACACCGTTAAGCTAGCAATGCCTTTCTAATTTCAAAAATTCAGCAACGGTCTCGATCGGTTGTTTGTATAGAATTTTTGATATCTGTTAAACTTTTTCCGTTATTCACTTTCTGTCCTCTTTTTGTCCTCCATCCACTTTCATTTGATTTCTCAAGATACTAAAGTGCTCGAGTGTGACATCATCACTTCCAACTGACATTCCCTGTAAGTGAAATCAAGCAACTTTTGACACAAATCAGCTAATTACTGTACTTTGCAACTACTTAGACAAAATATGTCAAGTTTTCTAGCTTCGTCTACTTCTCTGCTACTCAAATCTGGAGTTTGGAGAAAAAAATGATATTCGCATCAAAAGTTACAGCAGTTTAAGTAACAGCACCAACATCATTTTCTGTACCATTTTGGCAAACAATGTCCATTTTGACCAATACTGCAAAAAGTTAGACAAAAAGTTAGAGTGTATGGGATATTTGTCTACTTCTCTGCTATTCATAGCTGTGTGCGAATCAAAATATTCCATACGGAACTTACGTTACAGCTGTTTTTGAAACTGCATTACTATGTGTTTTTCAAACTTTCCCAAACAACGGTCGTTTTGAGCACTTCCGGAACGTTTTTGAGGAAAAAAGTAGCGCAACATAACATCTTACCCTGCTTTTCTGCTCTTCATAGACGAAGTCGGATTTCAAATCGGGGCTACCAATCTGTAACTATAGCCGTTTTCGTAACCCATTGCCTCTCTTTCAAGTGTCTGTAAATCATGTCAGCAGCAAGGCAATTCATTACTTTCCAAACAACTATCGTTTTGACCACTAAACAAACAGTTAGACAAACATATTTTGGCTTAAAATCTTCCTCCACTTCTCTGCTTCTCAAAGCGGAAACGCTTTTTAAATTGGGTCTACCTTTCTCGAGGGAGAGCGACTTCAGCAACCCCTCACCTGCTCTTCACTAACAGCTAACTGTGTCAGTACGGATATTCCAAAACGGAACCGTTGGCTAGGATACTCGCTGACGCTGCAGGGCCAAAATCATGAGGAGACACTCCTCCTACACCGTTAAGCTAGCAATGCCTTTCTAATTTCAAAAATTCAGCAACGGTCTCGATCGGTTGTTTGTATAGAATTTTTGATATCTGTTAAACTTTTTCCGTTATTCACTTTCTGTCCTCTTTTTGTCCTCCATCCACTTTCATTTGATTTCTCAAGATACTAAAGTGCTCGATTGTGACATCATCACTTCCAACTGACATTCCCTGTAAGTGAAATCAAGCAACTTTTGACACAAATCAGCTAATTACTGTACTTTGCAACTACTTAGACAAAATATGTCAAGTTTTCTAGCTTCGTCTACTTCTCTGCTACTCAAATCTGGAGTTTGGAGAAAGAAATGATATTCGCATCAAAAGTTACAGCAGTTTAAGTAACAGCACCAACATCATTTTCTGTACCATTTTGGCAAACAATGTCCATTTTGACCAATACTGCAAAAAGTTAGACAAAAAGTTAGAGTGTATGGGATATTTGTCTACTTCTCTGCTATTCATAGCTGTGTGCGGAATCAAAATATTCCATACGGAACTTACGTTACAGCTGTTTTTGAAACTGCATTACTATGTGTTTTTCAAACTTTCCCAAACAACGGTCGTTTTGAGCACTTCCGGAACGTTTTTGAGGAAAAAAGTAGCGCAACATAACATCTTACCCTGCTTTTCTGCTCTTCATAGACGAAGTCGGATTTCAAATCGGGGCTACCAATCTGTAACTATAGCCGTTTTCGTAACCCATTGCCTCTCTTTCAAGTGTCTGTAAATCATGTCAGCAGCAAGGCAATTCATTACTTTCCAAACAACTATCGTTTTGACCACTAAACAAACAGTTAGACAAACATATTTTGGCTTAAAATCTTCCTCCACTTCTCTGCTTCTCAAAGCGGAAACGCTTTTTAAATTGGGTCTACCTTTCTCGAGGGAGAGCGACTTCAGCAACCCCTCACCTGCTCTTCACTAACAGCTAACTGTGTCAGTACGGATATTCCAAAACGGAACCGTTGGCTAGGATACTCGCTGACGCTGCAGGGCCAAAATCATGAGGAGACACTCCTCCTACACCGTTAAGCTAGCAATGCCTTTCTAATTTCAAAAATTCAGCAACGGTCTCGATCGGTTGTTTGTATAGAATTTTTGATATCTGTTAAACTTTTTCCGTTATTCACTTTCTTGTCCTCTTTTTGTCCTCCATCCACTTTCATTTGATTTCTCAAGATACTAAAGTGCTCGATTGTGACATCATCACTTCCAACTGACATTCCCTGTAAGTGAAATCAAGCAACTTTTGACACAAATCAGCTAATTACTGTACTTTGCAACTACTTAGACAAAATATGTCAAGTTTTCTAGCTTCGTCTACTTCTCTGCTACTCAAATCTGGAGTTTGGAGAAAGAAATGATATTCGCATCAAAAGTTACAGCAGTTTAAGTAACAGCACCAACATCATTTTCTGTACCATTTTGGCAAACAATGTCCATTTTGACCAATACTGCAAAAAGTTAGACAAAAAGTTAGAGTGTATGGGATATTTGTCTACTTCTCTGCTATTCATAGCTGTGTGCGGAATCAAAATATTCCATACGGAACTTACGTTACAGCTGTTTTTGAAACTGCATTACTACGTGTTTTTCAAACTTTCCCAAACAACGGTCGTTTTGACCACTTCCGGAACGTTTTTGAGGAAAAAAGTAGCGCAACATAACATCTTCCCCTGCTTTTCTGCTCCTCATAGACGAAGTCGGATTTCAAATCGGGGCTACCAATCTGTAACTATAGCCGTTTTCGTAACCCATTGCCTCTCTTTCAAGTGTCTGTAAATCATGTCAGCAGCAAGGCAATTCATTACTTTCCAAACAACTATCGTTTTGACCACTAAACAAACAGTTAGACAAACATATTTTGGCTTAAAATCTTCCTCCACTTCTCTGCTTCTCAAAGCGGAAACGCTTTTTAAATTGGGTCTACCTTTCTCGAGGGAGAGCGACTTCAGCAACCCCTCACCTGCTCTTCACTAACAGCTAACTGTCTCAGTACGGATATTCCAAAACGGAACCGTTGGCTAGGATACTCGCTGACGCTGCAGGGCCAAAATCATGAGGAGACACTCCTCCTACACCGTTAAGCTAGCAATGCCTTTCTAATTTCAAAAATTCAGCAACGGTCTCGATCGGTTGTTTGTATAGAATTTTTGATATCTGTTAAACTTTTTCCGTTATTCACTTTCTGTCCTCTTTTTGTCCTCCATCCACTTTCATTTGATTTCTCAAGATACTAAAGTGCTCGAGTGTGACATCATCACTTCCAACTGACATTCCCTGTAAGTGAAATCAAGCAACTTTTGACACAAATCAGCTAATTACTGTACTTTGCAACTACTTAGACAAAATATGTCAAGTTTTCTAGCTTCGTCTACTTCTCTGCTACTCAAATCTGGAGTTTGGAGAAAAAAATGATATTCGCATCAAAAGTTACAGCAGTTTAAGTAACAGCACCAACATCATTTTCTGTACCATTTTGGCAAACAATGTCCATTTTGACCAATACTGCAAAAAGTTAGACAAAAAGTTAGAGTGTATGGGATATTTGTCTACTTCTCTGCTATTCATAGCTGTGTGCGGAATCAAAATATTCCATACGGAACTTACGTTACAGCTGTTTTTGAAACTGCATTACTATGTGTTTTTCAAACTTTCCCAAACAACGGTCGTTTTGAGCACTTCCGGAACGTTTTTGAGGAAAAAAGTAGCGCAACATAACATCTTACCCTGCTTTTCTGCTCTTCATAGACGAAGTCGGATTTCAAATCGGGGCTACCAATCTGTAACTATAGCCGTTTTCGTAACCCATTGCCTCTCTTTCAAGTGTCTGTAAATCATGTCAGCAGCAAGGCAATTCATTACTTTCCAAACAACTATCGTTTTGACCACTAAACAAACAGTTAGACAAACATATTTTGGCTTAAAATCTTCCTCCACTTCTCTGCTTCTCAAAGCGGAAACGCTTTTTAAATTGGGTCTACCTTTCTCGAGGGAGAGCGACTTCAGCAACCCCTCACCTGCTCTTCACTAACAGCTAACTGTGTCAGTACGGATATTCCAAAACGGAACCGTTGGCTAGGATACTCGCTGACGCTGCAGGGCCAAAATCATGAGGAGACACTCCTCCTACACCGTTAAGCTAGCAATGCCTTTCTAATTTCAAAAATTCAGCAACGGTCTCGATCGGTTGTTTGTATAGAATTTTTGATATCTGTTAAACTTTTTCCGTTATTCACTTTCTTGTCCTCTTTTTGTCCTCCATCCACTTTCATTTGATTTCTCAAGATACTAAAGTGCTCGATTGTGACATCATCACTTCCAACTGACATTCCCTGTAAGTGAAATCAAGCAACTTTTGACACAAATCAGCTAATTACTGTACTTTGCAACTACTTAGACAAAATATGTCAAGTTTTCTAGCTTCGTCTACTTCTCTGCTACTCAAATCTGGAGTTTGGAGAAAGAAATGATATTCGCATCAAAAGTTACAGCAGTTTAAGTAACAGCACCAACATCATTTTCTGTACCATTTTGGCAAACAATGTCCATTTTGACCAATACTGCAAAAAGTTAGACAAAAAGTTAGAGTGTATGGGATATTTGTCTACTTCTCTGCTATTCATAGCTGTGTGCGGAATCAAAATATTCCATACGGAACTTACGTTACAGCTGTTTTTGAAACTGCATTACTACGTGTTTTTCAAACTTTCCCAAACAACGGTCGTTTTGAGCACTTCCGGAACGTTTTTGAGGAAAAAAGTAGCGCAACATAACATCTTACCCTGCTTTTCTGCTCTTCATAGACGAAGTCGGATTTCAAATCGGGGCTACCAATCTGTAACTATAGCCGTTTTCGTAACCCATTGCCTCTCTTTCAAGTGTCTGTAAATCATGTCAGCAGCAAGGCAATTCATTACTTTCCAAACAACTATCGTTTTGACCACTAAACAAACAGTTAGACAAACATATTTTGGCTTAAAATCTTCCTCCACTTCTCTGCTTCTCAAAGCGGAAACGCTTTTTAAATTGGGTCTACCTTTCTCGAGGGAGAGCGACTTCAGCAACCCCTCACCTGCTCTTCACTAACAGCTAACTGTGTCAGTACGGATATTCCAAAACGGAACCGTTGGCTAGGATACTCGCTGACGCTGCAGGGCCAAAATCATGAGGAGACACTCCTCCTACACCGTTAAGCTAGCAATGCCTTTCTAATTTCAAAAATTCAGCAACGGTCTCGATCGGTTGTTTGTATAGAATTTTTGATATCTGTTAAACTTTTTCCGTTATTCACTTTCTTGTCCTCTTTTTGTCCTCCATCCACTTTCATTTGATTTCTCAAGATACTAAAGTGCTCGATTGTGACATCATCACTTCCAACTGACATTCCCTGTAAGTGAAATCAAGCAACTTTTGACACAAATCAGCTAATTACTGTACTTTGCAACTACTTAGACAAAATATGTCAAGTTTTCTAGCTTCGTCTACTTCTCTGCTACTCAAATCTGGAGTTTGGAGAAAGAAATGATATTCGCATCAAAAGTTACAGCAGTTTAAGTAACAGCACCAACATCATTTTCTGTACCATTTTGGCAAACAATGTCCATTTTGACCAATACTGCAAAAAGTTAGACAAAAAGTTAGAGTGTATGGGATATTTGTCTACTTCTCTGCTATTCATATCTGTGTGCGGAATCAAAATATTCCATACGGAACTTACGTTACAGCTGTTTTTGAAACTGCATTACTACGTGTTTTTCAAACTTTCCCAAACAACGGTCGTTTTGACCACTTCCGGAACGTTTTTGAGGAAAAAAGTAGCGCAACATAACATCTTCCCCTGCTTTTCTGCTCTTCATAGACGAAGTCGGATTTCAAATCGGGGCTACCAATCTGTAACTATAGCCGTTTTCGTAACCCATTGCCTCTCTTTCAAGTGTCTGTAAATCATGTCAGCAGCAAGGCAATTCATTACTTTCCAAACAACTATCGTTTTGACCACTAAACAAACAGTTAGACAAACATATTTTGGCTTAAAATCTTCCTCCACTTCTCTGCTTCTCAAAGCGGAAACGCTTTTTAAATTGGGTCTACCTTTCTCGAGGGAGAGCGACTTCAGCAACCCCTCACCTGCTCTTCACTAACAGCTAACTGTGTCAGTACGGATATTCCAAAACGGAACCGTTGGCTAGGATACTCGCTGACGCTGCAGGGCCAAAATCATGAGGAGACACTCCTCCTACACCGTTAAGCTAGCAATGCCTTTCTAATTTCAAAAATTCAGCAACGGTCTCGATCGGTTGTTTGTATAGAATTTTTGATATCTGTTAAACTTTTTCCGTTATTCACTTTCTTGTCCTCTTTTTGTCCTCCATCCACTTTCATTTGATTCTCAAGATACTAAAGTGCCCCATTGTGACATCATCACTTCCAACTGACATTCTCTGTAAGTGAAATCAAGCAACTTTTGACACAAATCAGCTAATTACTGTACTTTGCAACTACTTAGACAAAATATGTCAAGTTTTCTAGCTTCGTCTACTTCTCTGCTACTCAAATCTGGAGTTTGGAGAAAGAAATGATATTCGCATCAAAAGTTACAGCAGTTTAAGTAACAGCACCAACATCATTTTCTGTACCATTTTGGCAAACAATGTCCATTTTGACCAATACTGCAAAAAGTTAGACAAAAAGTTAGTGTGTGGGATATTTGTCTACTTCTCTGCTATTCATAGCTGTGTGCGGAATCAAAATATTCCATACGGAACTTACGTTACAGCTGTTTTTGAAACTGAATTACTACGTGTTTTTCAAACTTTCCCAAACAACGGTCGTTTTGACCACTTTCGGAACGTTTTTGAGGAAAAAAGTAGCGCAACATAACATCTTCCCCTGCTTCTCTGCTCTTCATAGACGAAGTCGGATTTCAAATCGGGGCTACCAATCTGTAACTATAGCCGTTTTCGTAACCCATTGCCTCTCTTTCAAGTGTCTGTAAATCATGTCAGCAGCAAGGCAATTCATTACTTTCCAAACAACTATCGTTTTGACCACTAAACAAACAGTTAGACAAACATAGTTTGGCTTAAAATCTTCCTCCACTTCTCTGCTTCTCAAAGCGGAAACGCTTTTTAAATTGGGTCTACCTTTCTCGAGGGAGAGCGACTTCAGCAACCCCTCACCTGCTCTTCACTAACAGCTAACTGTGTCAGTACGGATATTCCAAAACGGAACCGTTGGCTAGGATACTCGCTGACGCTGCAGGGCCAAAATCATGAGGAGACACTCCTCCTACACCGTTAAGCTAGCAATGCCTTTCTAATTTCAAAAATTCAGCAACGGTCTCGATCGGTTGTTTGTATAGAATTTTTGATATCTGTTAAACTTTTTCCGTTATTCACTTTCTGTCCTCTTTTTGTCCTCCATCCACTTTCATTTGATTTCTCAAGATACTAAAGTGCTCGATTGTGACATCATCACTTCCAACTGACATTCCCTGTAAGTGAAATCAAGCAACTTTTGACACAAATCAGCTAATTACTGTACTTTGCAACTACTTAGACAAAATATGTCAAGTTTTCTAGCTTCGTCTACTTCTCTGCTACTCAAATCTGGAGTTTGGAGAAAGAAATGATATTCGCATCAAAAGTTACAGCAGTTTAAGTAACAGCACCAACATCATTTTCTGTACCATTTTGGCAAACAATGTCCATTTTGACCAATACTGCAAAAAGTTAGACAAAAAGTTAGAGTGTATGGGATATTTGTCTACTTCTCTGCTATTCATAGCTGTGTGCGGAATCAAAATATTCCATACGGAACTTACGTTACAGCTGTTTTTGAAACTGCATTACTACGTGTTTTTCAAACTTTCCCAAACAACGGTCGTTTTGACCACTTCCGGAACGTTTTTGAGGAAAAAAGTAGCGCAACATAACATCTTCCCCTGCTTTTCTGCTCTTCATAGACGAAGTCGGATTTCAAATCGGGGCTACCAATCTGTAACTATAGCCGTTTTCGTAACCCATTGCCTCTCTTTCAAGTGTCTGTAAATCATGTCAGCAGCAAGGCAATTCATTACTTTCCAAACAACT
The DNA here is from genome assembly GCF_045679555.1 of Salvelinus alpinus. Lineage (NCBI taxonomy): Eukaryota > Metazoa > Chordata > Actinopteri > Salmoniformes > Salmonidae > Salvelinus > Salvelinus alpinus. The sequence continues at coordinate 36,811,668 of NC_092096.1, read as the reverse complement.
ATCGTTTTGACCACTAAACAAACAGTTAGACAAACATATTTTGGCTTAAAATCTTCCTCCACTTCTCTGCTTCTCAAAGCGGAAACGCTTTTTAAATTGGGTCTACCTTTCTCGAGGGAGAGCGACTTCAGCAACCCCTCACCTGCTCTTCACTAACAGCTAACTGTGTCAGTACGGATATTCCAAAACGGAACCGTTGGCTAGGATACTCGCTGACGCTGCAGGGCCAAAATCATGAGGAGACACTCCTCCTACACCGTTAAGCTAGCAATGCCTTTCTAATTTCAAAAATTCAGCAACGGTCTCGATCGGTTGTTTGTATAGAATTTTTGATATCTGTTAAACTTTTTCCGTTATTCACTTTCTTGTCCTCTTTTTGTCCTCCATCCACTTTCATTTGATTTCTCAAGATACTAAAGTGCCCCATTGTGACATCATCACTTCCAACTGACATTCCCTGTAAGTGAAATCAAGCAACTTTTGACACAAATCAGCTAATTACTGTACTTTGCAACTACTTAGACAAAATATGTCAAGTTTTCTAGCTTCGTCTACTTCTCTGCTACTCAAATCTGGAGTTTGGAGAAAGAAATGATATTCGCATCAAAAGTTACAGCAGTTTAAGTAACAGCACCAACATCATTTTCTGTACCATTTTGGCAAACAATGTCCATTTTGACCAATACTGCAAAAAGTTAGACAAAAAGTTAGAGTGTATGGGATATTTGTCTACTTCTCTGCTATTCATAGCTGTGTGCGGAATCAAAATATTCCATACGGAACTTACGTTACAGCTGTTTTTGAAACTGCATTACTACGTGTTTTTCAAACTTTCCCAAACAACGGTCGTTTTGACCACTTTCTGAACGTTTTTGAGGAAAAAAGTAGCGCAACATAACATCTTCCCCTGCTTCTCTGCTCTTCATAGACGAAGTCGGATTTCAAATCGGGGCTACCAATCTGTAACTATAGCCGTTTTCGTAACCCATTGCCTCTCTTTCAAGTGTCTGTAAATCATGTCAGCAGCAAGGCAATTCATTACTTTCCAAACAACTATCGTTTTGACCACTAAACAAACAGTTAGACAAACATAGTTTGGCTTAAATTCTTCCTCCACTTCTCTGCTTCTCAAAGCGGAAACGCTTTTTAAATTGGGTCTACCTTTCTCGAGGGAGAGCGACTTCAGCAACCCCTCACCTGCTCTTCACTAACAGCTAACTGTGTCAGTACGGATATTCCAAAACGGAACCGTTGGCTAGGATACTCGCTGACGCTGCAGGGCCAAAATCATGAGGAGACACTCCTCCTACACCGTTAAGCTAGCAATGCCTTTCCAATTTCAAAAATTCAGCAACGGTCTCGATCGGTTGTTTGTATAGAATTTTTGATATCTGTTAAACTTTTTCCGTTATTCACTTTCTTTTCCTCTTTTTGTCCTCCATCCACTTTCATTTGATTTCTCAAGATACTAAAGTGCCCCATTGTGACATCATCACTTCCAACTGACATTCCCTGTAAGTGAAATCAAGCAACTTTTGACACAAATCAGCTAATTACTGTACTTTGCAACTACTTAGACAAAATATGTCAAGTTTTCTAGCTTCGTCTACTTCTCTGCTACTCAAATCTGGAGTTTGGAGAAAGAAATGATATTCGCATCAAAAGTTACAGCAGTTTAAGTAACAGCACCAACATCATTTTCTGTACCATTTTGGCAAACAATGTCCATTTTGACCAATACTGCAAAAAGTTAGACAAAAAGTTAGAGTGTATGGGATATTTGTCTACTTCTCTGCTATTCATAGCTGTGTGCGGAATCAAAATATTCCATACGGAACTTACGTTACAGCTGTTTTTGAAACTGCATTACTACGTGTTTTTCAAACTTTCCCAAACAACGGTCGTTTTGACCACTTTCGGAACGTTTTTGAGGAAAAAAGTAGCGCAACATAACATCTTCCCCTGCTTCTCTGCTCTTCATAGACGAAGTCGGATTTCAAATCGGGGCTACCAATCTGTAACTATAGTCGTTTTCGTAACCCATTGCCTCTCTTTCAAGTGTCTGTAAATCATGTCAGCAGCAAGGCAATTCATTACTTTCCAAACAACTATCGTTTTGACCACTAAACAAACAGTTAGACAAACATAGTTTGGCTTAAAATCTTCCTCCACTTCTCTGCTTCTCAAAGCGGAAACGCTTTTTAAATTGGGTCTACCTTTCTCGAGGGAGAGCGACTTCAGCAACCCCTCACCTGCTCTTCACTAACAGCTAACTGTGTCAGTACGGATATTCCAAAACGGAACCGTTGGCTAGGATACTCGCTGACGCTGCAGGGCCAAAATCATGAGGAGACACTCCTCCTACACCGTTAAGCTAGCAATGCCTTTCCAATTTCAAAAATTCAGCAACGGTCTCGATCGGTTGTTTGTATAGAATTTTTGATATCTGTTAAACTTTTTCCGTTATTCACTTTCTTGTCCTCTTTTTGTCCTCCATCCACTTTCATTTGATTTCTCAAGATACTAAAGTGCCCCATTGTGACATCATCACTTCCAACTGACATTCTCTGTAAGTGAAATCAAGCAACTTTTGACACAAATCAGCTAATTACTGTACTTTGCAACTACTTAGACAAAATATGTCAAGTTTTCTAGCTTCGTCTACTTCTCTGCTACTCAAATCTGGAGTTTGGAGAAAGAAATGATATTCGCATCAAAAGTTACAGCAGTTTAAGTAACAGCACCAACATCATTTTCTGTACCATTTTGGCAAACAATGTCCATTTTGACCAATACTGCAAAAAGTTAGACAAAAAGTTAGTGTGTGGGATATTTGTCTACTTCTCTGCTATTCATAGCTGTGTGCGGAATCAAAATATTCCATACGGAACTTACGTTACAGCTGTTTTTGAAACTGAATTACTACGTGTTTTTCAAACTTTCCCAAACAACGGTCGTTTTGACCACTTTCGGAACGTTTTTGAGGAAAAAAGTAGCGCAACATAACATCTTCCCCTGCTTCTCTGCTCTTCATAGACGAAGTCGGATTTCAAATCGGGGCTACCAATCTGTAACTATAGCCGTTTTCGTAACCCATTGCCTCTCTTTCAAGTGTCTGTAAATCATGTCAGCAGCAAGGCAATTCATTACTTTCCAAACAACTATCGTTTTGACCACTAAACAAACAGTTAGACAAACATAGTTTGGCTTAAAATCTTCCTCCACTTCTCTGCTTCTCAAAGCGGAAACGCTTTTTAAATTGGGTCTACCTTTCTCGAGGGAGAGCGACTTCAGCAACCCCTCACCTGCTCTTCACTAACAGCTAACTGTGTCAGTACGGATATTCCAAAACGGAACCGTTGGCTAGGATACTCGCTGACGCTGCAGGGCCAAAATCATGAGGAGACACTCCTCCTACACCGTTAAGCTAGCAATGCCTTTCTAATTTCAAAAATTCAGCAACGGTCTCGATCGGTTGTTTGTATAGAATTTTTGATATCTGTTAAACTTTTTCCGTTATTCACTTTCTGTCCTCTTTTTGTCCTCCATCCACTTTCATTTGATTTCTCAAGATACTAAAGTGCTCGATTGTGACATCATCACTTCCAACTGACATTCCCTGTAAGTGAAATCAAGCAACTTTTGACACAAATCAGCTAATTACTGTACTTTGCAACTACTTAGACAAAATATGTCAAGTTTTCTAGCTTCGTCTACTTCTCTGCTACTCAAATCTGGAGTTTGGAGAAAGAAATGATATTCGCATCAAAAGTTACAGCAGTTTAAGTAACAGCACCAACATCATTTTCTGTACCATTTTGGCAAACAATGTCCATTTTGACCAATACTGCAAAAAGTTAGACAAAAAGTTAGAGTGTATGGGATATTTGTCTACTTCTCTGCTATTCATAGCTGTGTGCGGAATCAAAATATTCCATACGGAACTTACGTTACAGCTGTTTTTGAAACTGCATTACTACGTGTTTTTCAAACTTTCCCAAACAACGGTCGTTTTGACCACTTCCGGAACGTTTTTGAGGAAAAAAGTAGCGCAACATAACATCTTCCCCTGCTTTTCTGCTCTTCATAGACGAAGTCGGATTTCAAATCGGGGCTACCAATCTGTAACTATAGGCGTTTTCATAACCTATCGCCTCTCTTTCATGTGTCTGTAAATCATGTCAGCATCAAGGCAATTCATTACTTTCCAAACAACTATCGTTTTGACCACTAAACAAACAGTTAGACAAACATATTTTGGCTTAAAATCTTCCTCCACTTCTCTGCTTCTCAAAGCGGAAACGCTTTTTAAATTGGGTCTACCTTTCTCGAGGGAGAGCGACTTCAGCAACCCCTCACCTGCTCTTCACTAACAGCTAACTGTGTCAGTACGGATATTCCAAAACGGAACCGTTGGCTAGGATACTCGCTGACGCTGCAGGGCCAAAATCATGAGGAGACACTCCTCCTACACCGTTAAGCTAGCAATGCCTTTCTAATTTCAAAAATTCAGCAACGGTCTCGATCGGTTGTTTGTATAGAATTTTTGATATCTGTTAAACTTTTTCCGTTATTCACTTTCTTGTCCTCTTTTTGTCCTCCATCCACTTTCATTTGATTCTCAAGATACTAAAGTGCCCCATTGTGACATCATCACTTCCAACTGACATTCTCTGTAAGTGAAATCAAGCAACTTTTGACACAAATCAGCTAATTACTGTACTTTGCAACTACTTAGACAAAATATGTCAAGTTTTCTAGCTTCGTCTACTTCTCTGCTACTCAAATCTGGAGTTTGGAGAAAGAAATGATATTCGCATCAAAAGTTACAGCAGTTTAAGTAACAGCACCAACATCATTTTCTGTACCATTTTGGCAAACAATGTCCATTTTGACCAATACTGCAAAAAGTTAGACAAAAAGTTAGTGTGTGGGATATTTGTCTACTTCTCTGCTATTCATAGCTGTGTGCGGAATCAAAATATTCCATACGGAACTTACGTTACAGCTGTTTTTGAAACTGAATTACTACGTGTTTTTCAAACTTTCCCAAACAACGGTCGTTTTGACCACTTTCGGAACGTTTTTGAGGAAAAAAGTAGCGCAACATAACATCTTCCCCTGCTTCTCTGCTCTTCATAGACGAAGTCGGATTTCAAATCGGGGCTACCAATCTGTAACTAGAGGCGTTTTCGTAACCTATCGCCTCTCTTTCATGTGTCTGTAAATCATGTCAGCATCAAGGCAATTCATTACTTTCCAAACAACTATCGTTTTGACCACTAAACAAACAGTTAGACAAACATAGTTTGGCTTAAAATCTTCCTCCACTTCTCTGCTTCTCAAAGCGGAAACGCTTTTTAAATTGGGTCTACCTTTCTCGAGGGAGAGCGACTTCAGCAACCCCTCACCTGCTCTTCACTAACAGCTAACTGTGTCAGTACGGATATTCCAAAACGGAACCGTTGGCTAGGATACTCGCTGACGCTGCAGGGCCAAAATCATGAGGAGACACTCCTCCTACACCGTTAAGCTAGCAATGCCTTTCTAATTTCAAAAATTCAGCAACGGTCTCGATCGGTTGTTTGTATAGAATTTTTGATATCTGTTAAACTTTTTCCGTTATTCACTTTCTGTCCTCTTTTTGTCCTCCATCCACTTTCATTTGATTTCTCAAGATAATAAAGTGCTCGAGTGTGACATCATCACTTCCAACTGACATTCCCTGTAAGTGAAATCAAGCAACTTTTGACACAAATCAGCTAATTACTGTACTTTGCAACTACTTAGACAAAATATGTCAAGTTTTCTAGCTTCGTCTACTTCTCTGCTACTCAAATCTGGAGTTTGGAGAAAAAAATGATATTCGCATCAAAAGTTACAGCAGTTTAAGTAACAGCACCAACATCATTTTCTGTACCATTTTGGCAAACAATGTCCATTTTGACCAATACTGCAAAAAGTTAGACAAAAAGTTAGAGTGTATGGGATATTTGTCTACTTCTCTGCTATTCATAGCTGTGTGCGGAATCAAAATATTCCATACGGAACTTACGTTACAGCTGTTTTTGAAACTGCATTACTACGTGTTTTTCAAACTTTCCCAAACAACGGTCGTTTTGACCACTTTCGGAACGTTTTTGAGGAAAAAAGTAGCGCAACATAACATCTTCCCCTGCTTCTCTGCTCTTCATAGACGAAGTCGGATTTCAAATCGGGGCTACCAATCTGTAACTATAGGCGTTTTCGTAACCTATCGCCTCTCTTTCATGTGTCTGTAAATCATGTCAGCATCAAGGCAATTCATTACTTTCCAAACAACTATCGTTTTGACCACTAAACAAACAGTTAGACAAACATAGTTTGGCTTAAAATCTTCCTCCACTTCTCTGCTTCTCAAAGCGGAAACGCTTTTTAAATTGGGTCTACCTTTCTCGAGGGAGAGCGACTTCAGCAACCCCTCACCTGCTCTTCACTAACAGCTAACTGTGTCAGTACGGATATTCCAAAACGGAACCGTTGGCTAGGATACTCGCTGACGCTGCAGGGCCAAAATCATGAGGAGACACTCCTCCTACACCGTTAAGCTAGCAATGCCTTTCTAATTTCAAAAATTCAGCAACGGTCTCGATCGGTTGTTTGTATAGAATTTTTGATATCTGTTAAACTTTTTCCGTTATTCACTTTCTTGTCCTCTTTTTGTCCTCCATCCACTTTCATTTGATTTCTCAAGATACTAAAGTGCCCCATTGTGACATCATCACTTCCAACTGACATTCCCTGTAAGTGAAATCAAGCAACTTTTGACACAAATCAGCTAATTACTGTACTTTGCAACTACTTAGACAAAATATGTCAAGTTTTCTAGCTTCGTCTACTTCTCTGCTACTCAAATCTGGAGTTTGGAGAAAAAAATGATATTCGCATCAAAAGTTACAGCAGTTTAAGTAACAGCACCAACATCATTTTCTGTACCATTTTGGCAAACAATGTCCATTTTGACCAATACTGCAAAAAGTTAGACAAAAAGTTAGTGTGTGGGATATTTGTCTACTTCTCTGCTATTCATAGCTGTGTGCGGAATCAAAATATTCCATACGGAACTTACGTTACAGCTGTTTTTGAAACTGCATTACTACGTGTTTTTCAAACTTTCCCAAACAACGGTCGTTTTGACCACTTTCGGAACGTTTTTGAGGAAAAAAGTAGCGCAACATAACATCTTCCCCTGCTTCTCTGCTCTTCATAGACGAAGTCGGATTTCAAATCGGGGCTACCAATCTGTAACTATAGCCGTTTTCGTAACCCATTGCCTCTCTTTCAAGTGTCTGTAAATCATGTCAGCAGCAAGGCAATTCATTACTTTCCAAACAACTATCGTTTTGACCACTAAACAAACAGTTAGACAAACATAGTTTGGCTTAAAATCTTCCTCCACTTCTCTGCTTCTCAAAGCGGAAACGCTTTTTAAATTGGGTCTACCTTTCTCGAGGGAGAGCGACTTCAGCAACCCCTCACCTGCTCTTCACTAACAGCTAACTGTGTCAGTACGGATATTCCAAAACGGAACCGTTGGCTAGGATACTCGCTGACGCTGCAGGGCCAAAATCATGAGGAGACACTCCTCCTACACCGTTAAGCTAGCAATGCCTTTCTAATTTCAAAAATTCAGCAACGGTCTCGATCGGTTGTTTGTATAGAATTTTTGATATCTGTTAAACTTTTTCCGTTATTCACTTTCTGTCCTCTTTTTGTCCTCCATCCACTTTCATTTGATTTCTCAAGATACTAAAGTGCTCGAGTGTGACATCATCACTTCCAACTGACATTCCCTGTAAGTGAAATCAAGCAAATTTTGACACAAATCAGCTAATTACTGTACTTTGCAACTACTTAGACAAAATATGTCAAGTTTTCTAGCTTCGTCTACTTCTCTGCTACTCAAATCTGGAGTTTGGAGAAAAAAATGATATTCGCATCAAAAGTTACAGCAGTTTAAGTAACAGCACCAACATCATTTTCTGTACCATTTTGGCAAACAATGTCCATTTTGACCAATACTGCAAAAAGTTAGACAAAAAGTTAGTGTGTGGGATATTTGTCTACTTCTCTGCTATTCATAGCTGTGTGCGGAATCAAAATATTCCATACGGAACTTACGTTACAGCTGTTTTTGAAACTGCATTACTACGTGTTTTTCAAACTTTCCCAAACAACGGTCGTTTTGACCACTTTCGGAACGTTTTTGAGGAAAAAAGTAGCGCAACATAACATCTTCCCCTGCTTCTCTGCTCTTCATAGACGAAGTCGGATTTCAAATCGGGGCTACCAATCTGTAACTATAGCCGTTTTCGTAACCCATTGCCTCTCTTTCAAGTGTCTGTAAATCATGTCAGCAGCAAGGCAATTCATTACTTTCCAAACAACTATCGTTTTGACCACTAAACAAACAGTTAGACAAACATAGTTTGGCTTAAAATCTTCCTCCACTTCTCTGCTTCTCAAAGCGGAAACGCTTTTTAAATTGGGTCTACCTTTCTCGAGGGAGAGCGACTTCAGCAACCCCTCACCTGCTCTTCACTAACAGCTAACTGTGTCAGTACGGATATTCCAAAACGGAACCGTTGGCTAGGATACTCGCTGACGCTGCAGGGCCAAAATCATGAGGAGACACTCCTCCTACACCGTTAAGCTAGCAATGCCTTTCTAATTTCAAAAATTCAGCAACGGTCTCGATCGGTTGTTTGTATAGAATTTTTGATATCTGTTAAACTTTTTCCGTTATTCACTTTCTGTCCTCTTTTTGTCCTCCATCCACTTTCATTTGATTTCTCAAGATACTAAAGTGCTCGAGTGTGACATCATCACTTCCAACTGACATTCCCTGTAAGTGAAATCAAGCAAATTTTGACACAAATCAGCTAATTACTGTACTTTGCAACTACTTAGACAAAATATGTCAAGTTTTCTAGCTTCGTCTACTTCTCTGCTACTCAAATCTGGAGTTTGGAGAAAAAAATGATATTCGCATCAAAAGTTACAGCAGTTTAAGTAACAGCACCAACATCATTTTCTGTACCATTTTGGCAAACAATGTCCATTTTGACCAATACTGCAAAAAGTTAGACAAAAAGTTAGTGTGTGGGATATTTGTCTACTTCTCTGCTATTCATAGCTGTGTGCGGAATCAAAATATTCCATACGGAACTTACGTTACAGCTGTTTTTGAAACTGCATTACTACGTGTTTTTCAAACTTTCCCAAACAACGGTCGTTTTGACCACTTTCGGAACGTTTTTGAGGAAAAAAGTAGCGCAACATAACATCTTCCCCTGCTTCTCTGCTCTTCATAGACGAAGTCGGATTTCAAATCGGGGCTACCAATCTGTAACTATAGCCGTTTTCGTAACCCATTGCCTCTCTTTCAAGTGTCTGTAAATCATGTCAGCAGCAAGGCAATTCATTACTTTCCAAACAACTATCGTTTTGACCACTAAACAAACAGTTAGACAAACATAGTTTGGCTTAAAATCTTCCTCCACTTCTCTGCTTCTCAAAGCGGAAACGCTTTTTAAATTGGGTCTACCTTTCTCGAGGGAGAGCGACTTCAGCAACCCCTCACCTGCTCTTCACTAACAGCTAACTGTGTCAGTACGGATATTCCAAAACGGAACCGTTGGCTAGGATACTCGCTGACGCTGCAGGGCCAAAATCATGAGGAGACACTCCTCCTACACCGTTAAGCTAGCAATGCCTTTCTAATTTCAAAAATTCAGCAACGGTCTCGATCGGTTGTTTGTATAGAATTTTTGATATCTGTTAAACTTTTTCCGTTATTCACTTTCTGTCCTCTTTTTGTCCTCCATCCACTTTCATTTGATTTCTCAAGATACTAAAGTGCTCGAGTGTGACATCATCACTTCCAACTGACATTCCCTGTAAGTGAAATCAAGCAACTTTTGACACAAATCAGCTAATTACTGTACTTTGCAACTACTTAGACAAAATATGTCAAGTTTTCTAGCTTCGTCTACTTCTCTGCTACTCAAATCTGGAGTTTGGAGAAAAAAATGATATTCGCATCAAAAGTTACAGCAGTTTAAGTAACAGCACCAACATCATTTTCTGTACCATTTTGGCAAACAATGTCCATTTTGACCAATACTGCAAAAAGTTAGACAAAAAGTTAGAGTGTATGGGATATTTGTCTACTTCTCTGCTATTCATAGCTGTGTGCGGAATCAAAATATTCCATACGGAACTTACGTTACAGCTGTTTTTGAAACTGCATTACTACGTGTTTTTCAAACTTTCCCAAACAACGGTCGTTTTGACCACTTTCGGAACGTTTTTGAGGAAAAAAGTAGCGCAACATAACATCTTCCCCTGCTTCTCTGCTCTTCATAGACGAAGTCGGATTTCAAATCGGGGCTACCAATCTGTAACTATAGCCGTTTTCGTAACCCATTGCCTCTCTTTCAAGTGTCTGTAAATCATGTCAGCAGCAAGGCAATTCATTACTTTCCAAACAACTATCGTTTTGACCACTAAACAAACAGTTAGACAAACATAGTTTGGCTTAAAATCTTCCTCCACTTCTCTGCTTCTCAAAGCGGAAACGCTTTTTAAATTGGGTCTACCTTTCTCGAGGGAGAGCGACTTCAGCAACCCCTCACCTGCTCTTCACTAACAGCTAACTGTGTCAGTACGGATATTCCAAAACGGAACCGTTGGCTAGGATACTCGCTGACGCTGCAGGGCCAAAATCATGAGGAGACACTCCTCCTACACCGTTAAGCTAGCAATGCCTTTCTAATTTCAAAAATTCAGCAACGGTCTCGATCGGTTGTTTGTATAGAATTTTTGATATCTGTTAAACTTTTTCCGTTATTCACTTTCTTGTCCTCTTTTTGTCCTCCATCCACTTTCATTTGATTTCTCAAGATACTAAAGTGCCCCATTGTGACATCATCACTTCCAACTGACATTCCCTGTAAGTGAAATCAAGCAACTTTTGACACAAATCAGCTAATTACTGTACTTTGCAACTACTTAGACAAAATATGTCAAGTTTTCTAGCTTCGTCTACTTCTCTGCTACTCAAATCTGGAGTTTGGAGAAAAAAATGATATTCGCATCAAAAGTTACAGCAGTTTAAGTAACAGCACCAACATCATTTTCTGTACCATTTTGGCAAACAATGTCCATTTTGACCAATACTGCAAAAAGTTAGACAAAAAGTTAGAGTGTATGGGATATTTGTCTACTTCTCTGCTATTCATAGCTGTGTGCAGAATCAAAATATTCCATAAGGAACTTACGTTACAGCTGTTTTTGAAACTGCATTACTACGTGTTTTTCAAACTTTCCCAAACAACGGTCGTTTTGACCACTTTCGGAACGTTTTTGAGGAAAAAAGTAGCGCAACATAACATCTTCCCCTGCTTCTCTGCTCTTCATAGACGAAGTCGGATTTCAAATCGGGGCTACCAATCTGTAACTATAGGCGTTTTCGTAACCTATCGCCTCTCTTTCATGTGTCTGTAAATCATGTCAGCATCAAGGCAATTCATTACTTTCCAAACAACTATCGTTTTGACCACTAAACAAACAGTTAGACAAACATAGTTTGGCTTAAAATCTTCCTCCACTTCTCTGCTTCTCAAAGCGGAAACGCTTTTTAAATTGGGTCTACCTTTCTCGAGGGAGAGCGACTTCAGCAACCCCTCACCTGCTCTTCACTAACAGCTAACTGTGTCAGTACGGATATTCCAAAACGGAACCGTTGGCTAGGATACTCGCTGACGCTGCAGGGCCAAAATCATGAGGAGACACTCCTCCTACACCGTTAAGCTAGCAATGCCTTTCTAATTTCAAAAATTCAGCAACGGTCTCGATCGGTTGTTTGTATAGAATTTTTGATATCTGTTAAACTTTTTCCGTTATTCACTTTCTTGTCCTCTTTTTGTCCTCCATCCACTTTCATTTGATTTCTCAAGATACTAAAGTGCCCCAGTGTGACATCATCACTTCCAACTGACATTCTCTGTAAGTGAAATCAAGCAACTTGTGACACAAATCAGCTAATTACTGTACTTTGCAACTACTTAGACAAAATATGTCAAGTTTTCTAGCTTCGTCTACTTCTCTGCTACTCAAATCTGGAGTTTGGAGAAAAAAATGATATTCGCATCAAAAGTTACAGCAGTTTAAGTAACAGCACCAACATCATTTTCTGTACCATTTTGGCAAACAATGTCCATTTTGACCAATACTGCAAAAAGTTAGACAAAAAGTTAGAGTTTATGGGATATTCCTCTACTTCTATGCTATTCATAGCTGTGTGCAGAATCAAAATATTCCATAAGGAACTTACGTTACAGCTGTTTTTGTCACTGCATTACTACGTGTTTTTCAAACTTTCCCAAACAACGGTCGTTTTGACCACTTTCGGAACGTTTTTGAGGAAAAAAGTAGCGCAACATAACATCTTCCCCTGCTTCTCTGCTCTTCATAGACGAAGTCGGATTTCAAATCGGGGCTACCAATCTGTAACTATAGGCGTTTTCGTAACCTATCGCCTCTCTTTCATGTGTCTGTAAATCATGTCAGCATCAAGGCAATTCATTACTTTCCAAACAACTATCGTTTTGACCACTAAACAAACAGTTAGACAAACATAGTTTGGCTTAAAATCTTCCTCCACTTCTCTGCTTCTCAAAGCGGAAACGCTTTTTAAATTGGGTCTACCTTTCTCGAGGGAGAGCGACTTCAGCAACCCCTCACCTGCTCTTCACTAACAGCTAACTGTGTCAGTACGGATATTCCAAAACGGAACCGTTGGCTAGGATACTCGCTGACGCTGCAGGGCCAAAATCATGAGGAGACACTCCTCCTACACCGTTAAGCTAGCAATGCCTTTCTAATTTCAAAAATTCAGCAACGGTCTCGATCGGTTGTTTGTATAGAATTTTTGATATCTGTTAAACTTTTTCCGTTATTCACTTTCTTGTCCTCTTTTTGTCCTCCATCCACTTTCATTTGATTTCTCAAGATACTAAAGTGCCCCATTGTGACATCATCACTTCCAACTGACATTCCCTGTAAGTGAAATCAAGCAACTTTTGACACAAATCAGCTAATTACTGTACTTTGCAACTACTTAGACAAAATATGTCAAGTTTTCTAGCTTCGTCTACTTCTCTGCTACTCAAATCTGGAGTTTGGAGAAAAAAATGATATTCGCATCAAAAGTTACAGCAGTTTAAGTAACAGCACCAACATCATTTTCTGTACCATTTTGGCAAACAATGTCCATTTTGACCAATACTGCAAAAAGTTAGACAAAAAGTTAGAGTGTATGGGATATTTGTCTACTTCTCTGCTATTCATAGCTGTGTGCGGAATCAAAATATTCCATACGGAACTTACGTTACAGCTGTTTTTGAAACTGCATTACTACGTGTTTTTCAAACTTTCCCAAACAACGGTCGTTTTGACCACTTTCGGAACGTTTTTGAGGAAAAAAGTAGCGCAACATAACATCTTCCCCTGCTTCTCTGCTCTTCATAGACGAAGTCGGATTTCAAATCGGGGCTACCAATCTGTAACTATAGCCGTTTTCGTAACCCATTGCCTCTCTTTCAAGTGTCTGTAAATCATGTCAGCAGCAAGGCAATTCATTACTTTCCAAACAACTATCGTTTTGACCACTAAACAAACAGTTAGACAAACATAGTTTGGCTTAAAATCTTCCTCCACTTCTCTGCTTCTCAAAGCGGAAACGCTTTTTAAATTGGGTCTACCTTTCTCGAGGGAGAGCGACTTCAGCAACCCCTCACCTGCTCTTCACTAACAGCTAACTGTGTCAGTACGGATATTCCAAAACGGAACCGTTGGCTAGGATACTCGCTGACGCTGCAGGGCCAAAATCATGAGGAGACACTCCTCCTACACCGTTAAGCTAGCAATGCCTTTCTAATTTCAAAAATTCAGCAACGGTCTCGATCGGTTGTTTGTATAGAATTTTTGATATCTGTTAAACTTTTTCCGTTATTCACTTTCTTGTCCTCTTTTTGTCCTCCATCCACTTTCATTTGATTTCTCAAGATACTAAAGTGCCCCATTGTGACATCATCACTTCCAACTGACATTCTCTGTAAGTGAAATCAAGCAACTTTTGACACAAATCAGCTAATTACTGTACTTTGCAACTACTTAGACAAAATATGTCAAGTTTTCTAGCTTCGTCTACTTCTCTGCTACTCAAATCTGGAGTTTGGAGAAAGAAATGATATTCGCATCAAAAGTTACAGCAGTTTAAGTAACAGCACCAACATCATTTTCTGTACCATTTTGGCAAACAATGTCCATTTTGACCAATACTGCAAAAAGTTAGACAAAAAGTTAGTGTGTGGGATATTTGTCTACTTCTCTGCTATTCATAGCTGTGTGCGGAATCAAAATATTCCATACGGAACTTACGTTACAGCTGTTTTTGAAACTGCATTACTACGTGTTTTTCAAACTTTCCCAAACAACGGTCGTTTTGACCACTTTCGGAACGTTTTTGAGGAAAAAAGTAGCGCAACATAACATCTTCCCCTGCTTCTCTGCTCTTCATAGACGAAGTCGGATTTCAAATCGGGGCTACCAATCTGTAACTATAGCCGTTTTCGTAACCCATTGCCTCTCTTTCAAGTGTCTGTAAATCATGTCAGCAGCAAGGCAATTCATTACTTTCCAAACAACTATCGTTTTGACCACTAAACAAACAGTTAGACAAACATAGTTTGGCTTAAATTCTTCCTCCACTTCTCTGCTTCTCAAAGCGGAAACGCTTTTTAAATTGGGTCTACCTTTCTCGAGGGAGAGCGACTTCAGCAACCCCTCACCTGCTCTTCACTAACAGCTAACTGTGTCAGTACGGATATTCCAAAACGGAACCGTTGGCTAGGATACTCGCTGACGCTGCAGGGCCAAAATCATGAGGAGACACTCCTCCTACACCGTTAAGCTAGCAATGCCTTTCCAATTTCAAAAATTCAGCAACGGTCTCGATCGGTTGTTTGTATAGAATTTTTGATATCTGTTAAACTTTTTCCGTTATTCACTTTCTTTTCCTCTTTTTGTCCTCCATCCACTTTCATTTGATTTCTCAAGATACTAAAGTGCCCCATTGTGACATCATCACTTCCAACTGACATTCCCTGTAAGTGAAATCAAGCAACTTTTGACACAAATCAGCTAATTACTGTACTTTGCAACTACTTAGACAAAATATGTCAAGTTTTCTAGCTTCGTCTACTTCTCTGCTACTCAAATCTGGAGTTTGGAGAAAGAAATGATATTCGCATCAAAAGTTACAGCAGTTTAAGTAACAGCACCAACATCATTTTCTGTACCATTTTGGCAAACAATGTCCATTTTGACCAATACTGCAAAAAGTTAGACAAAAAGTTAGTGTGTGGGATATTTGTCTACTTCTCTGCTATTCATAGCTGTGTGCGGAATCAAAATATTCCATACGGAACTTACGTTACAGCTGTTTTTGAAACTGAATTACTACGTGTTTTTCAAACTTTCCCAAACAACGGTCGTTTTGACCACTTTCGGAACGTTTTTGAGGAAAAAAGTAGCGCAACATAACATCTTCCCCTGCTTCTCTGCTCTTCATAGACGAAGTCGGATTTCAAATCGGGGCTACCAATCTGTAACTATAGCCGTTTTCGTAACCCATTGCCTCTCTTTCAAGTGTCTGTAAATCATGTCAGCAGCAAGGCAATTCATTACTTTCCAAACAACTATCGTTTTGACCACTAAACAAACAGTTAGACAAACATAGTTTGGCTTAAAATCTTCCTCCACTTCTCTGCTTCTCAAAGCGGAAACGCTTTTTAGATTGGGTCTACCTTTCTCGAGGGAGAGCGACTTCAGCAACCCCTCACCTGCTCTTCACTAACAGCTAACTGTGTCAGTACGGATATTCCAAAACGGAACCGTTGGCTAGGATACTCGCTGACGCTGCAGGGCCAAAATCATGAGGAGACACTCCTCCTACACCGTTAAGCTAGCAATGCCTTTCTAATTTCAAAAATTCAGCAACGGTCTCGATCGGTTGTTTGTATAGAATTTTTGATATCTGTTAAACTTTTTCCGTTATTCACTTTCTTTTCCTCTTTTTGTCCTCCATCCACTTTCATTTGATTTCTCAAGATACTAAAGTGCCCCATTGTGACATCATCACTTCCAACTGACATTCCCTGTAAGTGAAATCAAGCAACTTTTGACACAAATCAGCTAATTACTGTACTTTGCAACTACTTAGACAAAATATGTCAAGTTTTCTAGCTTCGTCTACTTCTCTGCTACTCAAATCTGGAGTTTGGAGAAAAAAATGATATTCGCATCAAAAGTTACAGCAGTTTAAGTAACAGCACCAACATCATTTTCTGTACCATTTTGGCAAACAATGTCCATTTTGACCAATACTGCAAAAAGTTAGACAAAAAGTTAGAGTGTATGGGATATTTGTCTACTTCTCTGCTATTCATAGCTGTGTGCGGAATCAAAATATTCCATACGGAACTTACGTTACAGCTGTTTTTGAAACTGCATTACTACGTGTTTTTCAAACTTTCCCAAACAACGGTCGTTTTGACCACTTTCTGAACCTTTTTGAGGAAAAAAGTAGCGCAACATAACATCTTCCCCTGCTTCTCTGCTCTTCATAGACGAAGTCGGATTTCAAATCGGGGCTACCAATCTGTAACTATAGCCGTTTTCGTAACCCATTGCCTCTCTTTCAAGTGTCTGTAAATCATGTCAGCAGCAAGGCAATTCATTACTTTCCAAACAACTATCGTTTTGACCACTAAACAAACAGTTAGACAAACATAGTTTGGCTTAAATTCTTCCTCCACTTCTCTGCTTCTCAAAGCGGAAACGCTTTTTAAATTGGGTCTACCTTTCTCGAGGGAGAGCGACTTCAGCAACCCCTCACCTGCTCTTCACTAACAGCTAACTGTGTCAGTACGGATATTCCAAAACGGAACCGTTGGCTAGGATACTCGCTGACGCTGCAGGGCCAAAATCATGAGGAGACACTCCTCCTACACCGTTAAGCTAGCAATGCCTTTCCAATTTCAAAAATTCAGCAACGGTCTCGATCGGTTGTTTGTATAGAATTTTTGATATCTGTTAAACTTTTTCCGTTATTCACTTTCTTTTCCTCTTTTTGTCCTCCATCCACTTTCATTTGATTTCTCAAGATACTAAAGTGCCCCATTGTGACATCATCACTTCCAACTGACATTCCCTGTAAGTGAAATCAAGCAACTTTTGACACAAATCAGCTAATTACTGTACTTTGCAACTACTTAGACAAAATATGTCAAGTTTTCTAGCTTCGTCTACTTCTCTGCTACTCAAATCTGGAGTTTGGAGAAAAAAATGATATTCGCATCAAAAGTTACAGCAGTTTAAGTAACAGCACCAAAATCATTTTCTGTACCATTTTGGCAAACAATGTTCATTTTGACCAATACTGCAAAAAGTTAGACAAAAAGTTAGAGTGTGTGGGATATTTGTCTACTTCTCTGCTATTCATAGCTGTGTGCGGAATCAAAATATTCCATACGGAACTTACGTTACAGCTGTTTTTGAAACTGCATTACTACGTGTTTTTCAAACTTTCCCAAACAACGGTCGTTTTGACCACTTTCGGAACGTTTTTGAGGAAAAAAGTAGCGCAACATAACATCTTCCCCTGCTTCTCTGCTCTTCATAGACGAAGTCAGATTTCAAATCGGGGCTACCAATCTGTAACTATAGCCGTTTTCGTAACCCATCGCCTCTCTTTCAAGTGTCTGTAAATCATGTCAGCAGCAAGGCAATTCATTACTTTCCAAACAACTATCGTTTTGACCACTAAACAAACAGTTAGACAAACATAGTTTGTCTTAAAATCTTCCTCCACTTCTCTGCTTCTCAAAGCGGAAACGCTTTTTAAATTGGGTCTACCTTTCTCGAGGGAGAGCGACTTCAGCAACCCCTCACCTGCTCTTCACTAACAGCTAACTGTGTCAGTACGGATATTCCAAAACGGAACCGTTGGCTAGGATACTCGCTGACGCTGCAGGGCCAAAATCATGAGGAGACACTCCTCCTACACCGTTAAGCTAGCAATGCCTTTCCAATTTCAAAAATTCAGCAACGGTCTCGATCGGTTGTTTGTATAGAATTTTTGATATCTGTTAAACTTTTTCCGTTATTCACTTTCTTTTCCTCTTTTTGTCCTCCATCCACTTTCATTTGATTTCTCAAGATACTAAAGTGCCCCATTGTGACATCATCACTTCCAACTGACATTCCCTGTAAGTGAAATCAAGCAACTTTTGACACAAATCAGCTAATTACTGTACTTTGCAACTACTTAGACAAAATATGTCAAGTTTTCTAGCTTCGTCTACTTCTCTGCTACTCAAATCTGGAGTTTGGAGAAAAAAATGATATTCGCATCAAAAGTTACAGCAGTTTAAGTAACAGCACCAACATCATTTTCTGTACCATTTTGGCAAACAATGTCCATTTTGACCAATACTGCAAAAAGTTAGACAAAAAGTTAGAGTGTATGGGATATTTGTCTACTTCTCTGCTATTCATAGCTGTGTGCGGAATCAAAATATTCCATACGGAACTTACATTACAGCTGTTTTTGAAACTGCATTACTACGTGTTTTTCAAACTTTCCCAAACAACGGTCGTTTTGACCACTTTCGGAACGTTTTTGAGGAAAAAAGTAGCGCAACATAACATCTTCCCCTGCTTCTCTGCTCTTCATAGACGAAGTCAGATTTCAAATCGGGGCTACCAATCTGTAACTATAGCCGTTTTCGTAACCCATCGCCTCTCTTTCAAGTGTCTGTAAATCATGTCAGCAGCAAGGCAATTCATTACTTTCCAAACAACTATCGTTTTGACCACTAAACAAACAGTTAGACAAACATAGTTTGGCTTAAAATCTTCCTCCACTTCTCTGCTTCTCAAAGCGGAAACGCTTTTTAAATTGGGTCTACCTTTCTCGAGGGAGAGCGACTTCAGCAACCCCTCACCTGCTCTTCACTAACAGCTAACTGTGTCAGTACGGATATTCCAAAACGGAACCGTTGGCTAGGATACTCGCTGACGCTGCAGGGCCAAAATCATGAGGAGACACTCCTCCTACACCGTTAAGCTAGCAATGCCTTTCCAATTTCAAAAATTCAGCAACGGTCTCGATCGGTTGTTTGTATAGAATTTTTGATATCTGTTAAACTTTTTCCGTTATTCACTTTCTTGTCCTCTTTTTGTCCTCCATCCACTTTCATTTGATTTCTCAAGATACTAAAGTGCTCGAGTGTGACATCATCACTTCCAACTGACATTCCCTGTAAGTGAAATCAAGCAACTTTTGACACAAATCAGCTAATTACTGTACTTTGCAACTACTTAGACAAAATATGTCAAGTTTTCTAGCTTCGTCTACTTCTCTGCTACTCAAATCTGGAGTTTGGAGAAAAAAATGATATTCGCATCAAAAGTTACAGCAGTTTAAGTAACAGCACCAACATCATTTTCTGTACCATTTTGGCAAACAATGTCCATTTTGACCAATACTGCAAAAAGTTAGACAAAAAGTTAGAGTGTATGGGATATTTGTCTACTTCTCTGCTATTCATAGCTGTGTGCGGAATCAAAATATTCCATACGGAACTTACGTTACAGCTGTTTTTGAAACTGCATTACTACGTGTTTTTCAAACTTTCCCAAACAACGGTCGTTTTGACCACTTTCGGAACGTTTTTGAGGAAAAAAGTAGCGCAACATAACATCTTCCCCTGCTTCTCTGCTCTTCATAGACGAAGTCGGATTTCAAATCGGGGCTACCAATCTGTAACTATAGCCGTTTTCGTAACCCATTGCCTCTCTTTCAAGTGTCTGTAAATCATGTCAGCAGCAAGGCAATTCATTACTTTCCAAACAACTATCGTTTTGACCACTAAACAAACAGTTAGACAAACATAGTTTGGCTTAAAATCTTCCTCCACTTCTCTGCTTCTCAAAGCGGAAACGCTTTTTAAATTGGGTCTACCTTTCTCGAGGGAGAGCGACTTCAGCAACCCCTCACCTGCTCTTCACTAACAGCTAACTGTGTCAGTACGGATATTCCAAAACGGAACCGTTGGCTAGGATACTCGCTGACGCTGCAGGGCCAAAATCATGAGGAGACACTCCTCCTACACCGTTAAGCTAGCAATGCCTTTCCAATTTCAAAAATTCAGCAACGGTCTCGATCGGTTGTTTGTATAGAATTTTTGATATCTGTTAAACTTTTTCCGTTATTCACTTTCTTTTCCTCTTTTTGTCCTCCATCCACTTTCATTTGATTTCTCAAGATACTAAAGTGCCCCATTGTGACATCATCACTTCCAACTGACATTCCCTGTAAGTGAAATCAAGCAACTTTTGACACAAATCAGCTAATTACTGTACTTTGCAACTACTTAGACAAAATATGTCAAGTTTTCTAGCTTCGTCTACTTCTCTGCTACTCAAATCTGGAGTTTGGAGAAAAAAATGATATTCGCATCAAAAGTTACAGCAGTTTAAGTAACAGCACCAAAATCATTTTCTGTACCATTTTGGCAAACAATGTTCATTTTGACCAATACTGCAAAAAGTTAGACAAAAAGTTAGAGTGTGTGGGATATTTGTCTACTTCTCTGCTATTCATAGCTGTGTGCGGAATCAAAATATTCCATACGGAACTTACGTTACAGCTGTTTTTGAAACTGCATTACTACGTGTTTTTCAAACTTTCCCAAACAACGGTCGTTTTGACCACTTTCGGAACGTTTTTGAGGAAAAAAGTAGCGCAACATAACATCTTCCCCTGCTTCTCTGCTCTTCATAGACGAAGTCAGATTTCAAATCGGGGCTACCAATCTGTAACTATAGCCGTTTTCGTAACCCATCGCCTCTCTTTCAAGTGTCTGTAAATCATGTCAGCAGCAAGGCAATTCATTACTTTCCAAACAACTATCGTTTTGACCACTAAACAAACAGTTAGACAAACATAGTTTGTCTTAAAATCTTCCTCCACTTCTCTGCTTCTCAAAGCGGAAACGCTTTTTAAATTGGGTCTACCTTTCTCGAGGGAGAGCGACTTCAGCAACCCCTCACCTGCTCTTCACTAACAGCTAACTGTGTCAGTACGGATATTCCAAAACGGAACCGTTGGCTAGGATACTCGCTGACGCTGCAGGGCCAAAATCATGAGGAGACACTCCTCCTACACCGTTAAGCTAGCAATGCCTTTCCAATTTCAAAAATTCAGCAACGGTCTCGATCGGTTGTTTGTATAGAATTTTTGATATCTGTTAAACTTTTTCCGTTATTCACTTTCTTTTCCTCTTTTTGTCCTCCATCCACTTTCATTTGATTTCTCAAGATACTAAAGTGCCCCATTGTGACATCATCACTTCCAACTGACATTCCCTGTAAGTGAAATCAAGCAACTTTTGACACAAATCAGCTAATTACTGTACTTTGCAACTACTTAGACAAAATATGTCAAGTTTTCTAGCTTCGTCTACTTCTCTGCTACTCAAATCTGGAGTTTGGAGAAAAAAATGATATTCGCATCAAAAGTTACAGCAGTTTAAGTAACAGCACCAACATCATTTTCTGTACCATTTTGGCAAACAATGTCCATTTTGACCAATACTGCAAAAAGTTAGACAAAAAGTTAGAGTGTATGGGATATTTGTCTACTTCTCTGCTATTCATAGCTGTGTGCGGAATCAAAATATTCCATACGGAACTTACATTACAGCTGTTTTTGAAACTGCATTACTACGTGTTTTTCAAACTTTCCCAAACAACGGTCGTTTTGACCACTTTCGGAACGTTTTTGAGGAAAAAAGTAGCGCAACATAACATCTTCCCCTGCTTCTCTGCTCTTCATAGACGAAGTCAGATTTCAAATCGGGGCTACCAATCTGTAACTATAGCCGTTTTCGTAACCCATCGCCTCTCTTTCAAGTGTCTGTAAATCATGTCAGCAGCAAGGCAATTCATTACTTTCCAAACAACTATCGTTTTGACCACTAAACAAACAGTTAGACAAACATAGTTTGGCTTAAAATCTTCCTCCACTTCTCTGCTTCTCAAAGCGGAAACGCTTTTTAAATTGGGTCTACCTTTCTCGAGGGAGAGCGACTTCAGCAACCCCTCACCTGCTCTTCACTAACAGCTAACTGTGTCAGTACGGATATTCCAAAACGGAACCGTTGGCTAGGATACTCGCTGACGCTGCAGGGCCAAAATCATGAGGAGACACTCCTCCTACACCGTTAAGCTAGCAATGCCTTTCCAATTTCAAAAATTCAGCAACGGTCTCGATCGGTTGTTTGTATAGAATTTTTGATATCTGTTAAACTTTTTCCGTTATTCACTTTCTGTCCTCTTTTTGTCCTCCATCCACTTTCATTTGATTTCTCAAGATACTAAAGTGCTCGAGTGTGACATCATCACTTCCAACTGACATTCCCTGTAAGTGAAATCAAGCAACTTTTGACACAAATCAGCTAATTACTGTACTTTGCAACTACTTAGACAAAATATGTCAAGTTTTCTAGCTTCGTCTACTTCTCTGCTACTCAAATCTGGAGTTTGGAGAAAAAAATGATATTCGCATCAAAAGTTACAGCAGTTTAAGTAACAGCACCAAAATCATTTTCTGTACCATTTTGGCAAACAATGTTCATTTTGACCAATACTGCAAAAAGTTAGACAAAAAGTTAGAGTGTGTGGGATATTTGTCTACTTCTCTGCTATTCATAGCTGTGTGCGGAATCAAAATATTCCATACGGAACTTACGTTACAGCTGTTTTTGAAACTGCATTACTACGTGTTTTTCAAACTTTCCCAAACAACGGTCGTTTTGACCACTTTCGGAACGTTTTTGAGGAAAAAAGTAGCGCAACATAACATCTTCCCCTGCTTCTCTGCTCTTCATAGACGAAGTCAGATTTCAAATCGGGGCTACCAATCTGTAACTATAGCCGTTTTCGTAACCCATCGCCTCTCTTTCAAGTGTCTGTAAATCATGTCAGCAGCAAGGCAATTCATTACTTTCCAAACAACTATCGTTTTGACCACTAAACAAACAGTTAGACAAACATAGTTTGTCTTAAAATCTTCCTCCACTTCTCTGCTTCTCAAAGCGGAAACGCTTTTTAAATTGGGTCTACCTTTCTCGAGGGAGAGCGACTTCAGCAACCCCTCACCTGCTCTTCACTAACAGCTAACTGTGTCAGTACGGATATTCCAAAACGGAACCGTTGGCTAGGATACTCGCTGACGCTGCAGGGCCAAAATCATGAGGAGACACTCCTCCTACACCGTTAAGCTAGCAATGCCTTTCCAATTTCAAAAATTCAGCAACGGTCTCGATCGGTTGTTTGTATAGAATTTTTGATATCTGTTAAACTTTTTCCGTTATTCACTTTCTTTTCCTCTTTTTGTCCTCCATCCACTTTCATTTGATTTCTCAAGATACTAAAGTGCCCCATTGTGACATCATCACTTCCAACTGACATTCCCTGTAAGTGAAATCAAGCAACTTTTGACACAAATCAGCTAATTACTGTACTTTGCAACTACTTAGACAAAATATGTCAAGTTTTCTAGCTTCGTCTACTTCTCTGCTACTCAAATCTGGAGTTTGGAGAAAAAAATGATATTCGCATCAAAAGTTACAGCAGTTTAAGTAACAGCACCAACATCATTTTCTGTACCATTTTGGCAAACAATGTCCATTTTGACCAATACTGCAAAAAGTTAGACAAAAAGTTAGAGTGTATGGGATATTTGTCTACTTCTCTGCTATTCATAGCTGTGTGCGGAATCAAAATATTCCATACGGAACTTACATTACAGCTGTTTTTGAAACTGCATTACTACGTGTTTTTCAAACTTTCCCAAACAACGGTCGTTTTGACCACTTTCGGAACGTTTTTGAGGAAAAAAGTAGCGCAACATAACATCTTCCCCTGCTTCTCTGCTCTTCATAGACGAAGTCAGATTTCAAATCGGGGCTACCAATCTGTAACTATAGCCGTTTTCGTAACCCATCGCCTCTCTTTCAAGTGTCTGTAAATCATGTCAGCAGCAAGGCAATTCATTACTTTCCAAACAACTATCGTTTTGACCACTAAACAAACAGTTAGACAAACATAGTTTGGCTTAAAATCTTCCTCCACTTCTCTGCTTCTCAAAGCGGAAACGCTTTTTAAATTGGGTCTACCTTTCTCGAGGGAGAGCGACTTCAGCAACCCCTCACCTGCTCTTCACTAACAGCTAACTGTGTCAGTACGGATATTCCAAAACGGAACCGTTGGCTAGGATACTCGCTGACGCTGCAGGGCCAAAATCATGAGGAGACACTCCTCCTACACCGTTAAGCTAGCAATGCCTTTCTAATTTCAAAAATTCAGCAACGGTCTCGATCGGTTGTTTGTATAGAATTTTTGATATCTGTTAAACTTTTTCCGTTATTCACTTTCTGTCCTCTTTTTGTCCTCCATCCACTTTCATTTGATTTCTCAAGATACTAAAGTGCTCGAGTGTGACATCATCACTTCCAACTGACATTCCCTGTAAGTGAAATCAAGCAACTTTTGACACAAATCAGCTAATTACTGTACTTTGCAACTACTTAGACAAAATATGTCAAGTTTCTAGCTTCGTCTACTTCTCTGCTACTCAAATCTGGAGTTTGGAGAAAAAAATGATATTCGCATCAAAAGTTACAGCAGTTTAAGTAACAGCACCAACATCATTTTCTGTACCATTTTGGCAAACAATGTCCATTTTGACCAATACTGCAAAAAGTTAGACAAAAAGTTAGAGTGTATGGGATATTTGTCTACTTCTCTGCTATTCATAGCTGTGTGCGGAATCAAAATATTCCATACGGAACTTACATTACAGCTGTTTTTGAAACTGCATTACTATGTGTTTTTCAAACTTTCCCAAACAACGGTCGTTTTGACCACTTCCAGGAACGTTTTTGAGGAAAAAAGTAGCGCAACATAACATCTTCCCCTGCTTTTCTGCTCTTCATAGACGAAGTCGGATTTCAAATCGGGGCTACCAATCTGTAACTACAGCCGTTTTCGTAACCCATTGCCTCTCTTTCAAGTGTCTGTAAATCATGTCAGCAGCAAGGCAATTCATTACTTTCCAAACAACTATCGTTTTGACCACTAAACAAACAGTTAGACAAACATAGTTTGGCTTAAAATCTTCCTCCACTTCTCTGCT
Source organism: Salvelinus alpinus (assembly GCF_045679555.1). Lineage (NCBI taxonomy): Eukaryota > Metazoa > Chordata > Actinopteri > Salmoniformes > Salmonidae > Salvelinus > Salvelinus alpinus. Next base: position 36,786,299 of record NC_092096.1, on the reverse strand, counting down.
TCTCAAAGCGGAAACGCTTTTTAAATTGGGTCTACCTTTCTCGAGGGAGAGCGACTTCAGCAACCCCTCACCTGCTCTTCACTAACAGCTAACTGTGTCAGTACGGATATTCCAAAACGGAACCGTTGGCTAGGATACTCGCTGACGCTGCAGGGCCAAAATCATGAGGAGACACTCCTCCTACACCGTTAAGCTAGCAATGCCTTTCTAATTTCAAAAATTCAGCAACGGTCTCGATCGGTTGTTTGTATAGAATTTTTGATATCTGTTAAACTTTTTCCGTTATTCACTTTCTGTCCTCTTTTTGTCCTCCATCCACTTTCATTTGATTTCTCAAGATACTAAAGTGCTCGAGTGTGACATCATCACTTCCAACTGACATTCCCTGTAAGTGAAATCAAGCAACTTTTGACACAAATCAGCTAATTACTGTACTTTGCAACTACTTAGACAAAATATGTCAAGTTTCTAGCTTCGTCTACTTCTCTGCTACTCAAATCTGGAGTTTGGAGAAAAAAAATGATATTCGCATCAAAAGTTACAGCAGTTTAAGTAACAGCACCAACATCATTTTCTGTACCATTTTGGCAAACAATGTCCATTTTGACCAATACTGCAAAAAGTTAGACAAAAAGTTAGAGTGTATGGGATATTTGTCTACTTCTCTGCTATTCATAGCTGTGTGCGGAATCAAAATATTCCATACGGAACTTACGTTACAGCTGTTTTTGAAACTGCATTACTATGTGTTTTTCAAACTTTCCCAAACAACGGTCGTTTTGACCACTTCCAGGAACGTTTTTGAGGAAAAAAGTAGCGCAACATAACATCTTCCCCTGCTTTTCTGCTCTTCATAGACGAAGTCGGATTTCAAATCGGGGCTACCAATCTGTAACTACAGCCGTTTTCGTAACCCATTGCCTCTCTTTCAAGTGTCTGTAAATCATGTCAGCAGCAAGGCAATTCATTACTTTCCAAACAACTATCGTTTTGACCACTAAACAAACAGTTAGACAAACATAGTTTGGCTTAAAATCTTCCTCCACTTCTCTGCTTCTCAAAGCGGAAACGCTTTTTAAATTGGGTCTACCTTTCTCGATGGAGAGCGACTTCAGCAACCCCTCACCTGCTCTTCACTAACAGCTAACTGTGTCAGTACGGATATTCCAAAACGGAACCGTTGGCTAGGATACTCGCTGACGCTGCAGGGCCAAAATCATGAGGAGACACTCCTCCTACACCGTTAAGCTAGCAATGCCTTTCTAATTTCAAAAATTCAGCAACGGTCTCGATCGGTTGTTTGTATAGAATTTTTGATATCTGTTAAACTTTTTCCGTTATTCACTTTCTGTCCTCTTTTTGTCCTCCATCCACTTTCATTTGATTTCTCAAGATACTAAAGTGCTCGAGTGTGACATCATCACTTCCAACTGACATTCCCTGTAAGTGAAATCAAGCAACTTCTGACACAAATCAGCTAATTACTGTACTTTGCAACTACTTAGACAAAATATGTCAAGTTTTCTAGCTTCGTCTAATTCTCTGCTACTCAAATCTGGAGTTTGGAGAAAAAAATGATATTCGCATCAAAAGTTACAGCAGTTTAAGTAACAGCACCAACATCATTTTCTGTACCATTTTGGCAAACAATGTCCATTTTGACCAATACTGCAAAAAGTTAGACAAAAAGTTAGAGTGTATGGGATATTTGTCTACTTCTCTGCTATTCATAGCTGTGTGCGGAATCAAAATATTCCATACGGAACTTACGTTACAGCTGTTTTTGAAACTGCATTACTATGTGTTTTTCAAACTTTCCCAAACAACGGTCGTTTTGACCACTTTCAGGAACGTTTTTGAGGAAAAAAGTAGCGCAACATAACATCTTCCCCTGCTTTTCTGCTCTTCATAGACGAAGTCGGATTTCAAATCGGGGCTACCAATCTGTAACTACAGCCGTTTTCGTAACCCATTGCCTCTCTTTCAAGTGTCTGTAAATCATGTCAGCAGCAAGGCAATTCATTACTTTCCAAACAACTATCGTTTTGACCACTAAACAAACAGTTAGACAAACATAGTTTGGCTTAAAATCTTCCTCCACTTCTCTGCTTCTCAAAGCGGAAACGCTTTTTAAATTGGGTCTACCTTTCTCGAGGGAGAGCGACTTCAGCAACCCCTCACCTGCTCTTCACTAACAGCTAACTGTGTCAGTACGGATATTCCAAAACGGAACCGTTGGCTAGGATACTCGCTGACGCTGCAGGGCCAAAATCATGAGGAGACACTCCTCCTACACCGTTAAGCTAGCAATGCCTTTCTAATTTCAAAAATTCAGCAACGGTCTCGATCGGTTGTTTGTATAGAATTTTTGATATCTGTTAAACTTTTTCCGTTATTCACTTTCTGTCCTCTTTTTGTCCTCCATCCACTTTCATTTGATTTCTCAAGATACTAAAGTGCTCGAGTGTGACATCATCACTTCCAACTGACATTCCCTGTAAGTGAAATCAAGCAACTTTTGACACAAATCAGCTAATTACTGTACTTTGCAACTACTTAGACAAAATATGTCAAGTTTTCTAGCTTCGTCTACTTCTCTGCTACTCAAATCTGGAGTTTGGAGAAAAAAAATGATATTCGCATCAAAAGTTACAGCAGTTTAAGTAACAGCACCAACATCATTTTCTGTACCATTTTGGCAAACAATGTCCATTTTGACCAATACTGCAAAAAGTTAGACAAAAAGTTAGAGTGTATGGGATATTTGTCTACTTCTCTGCTATTCATAGCTGTGTGCGGAATCAAAATATTCCATACGGAACTTACGTTACAGCTGTTTTTGAAACTGCATTACTATGTGTTTTTCAAACTTTCCCAAACAACGGTCGTTTTGACCACTTCCAGGAACGTTTTTGAGGAAAAAAGTAGCGCAACATAACATCTTCCCCTGCTTTTCTGCTCTTCATAGACGAAGTCGGATTTCAAATCGGGGCTACCAATCTGTAACTACAGCCGTTTTCGTAACCCATTGCCTCTCTTTCAAGTGTCTGTAAATCATGTCAGCAGCAAGGCAATTCATTACTTTCCAAACAACTATCGTTTTGACCACTAAACAAACAGTTAGACAAACATAGTTTGGCTTAAAATCTTCCTCCACTTCTCTGCTTCTCAAAGCGGAAACGCTTTTTAAATTGGGTCTACCTTTCTCGATGGAGAGCGACTTCAGCAACCCCTCACCTGCTCTTCACTAACAGCTAACTGTGTCAGTACGGATATTCCAAAACGGAACCGTTGGCTAGGATACTCGCTGACGCTGCAGGGCCAAAATCATGAGGAGACACTCCTCCTACACCGTTAAGCTAGCAATGCCTTTCTAATTTCAAAAATTCAGCAACGGTCTCGATCGGTTGTTTGTATAGAATTTTTGATATCTGTTAAACTTTTTCCGTTATTCACTTTCTGTCCTCTTTTTGTCCTCCATCCACTTTCATTTGATTTCTCAAGATACTAAAGTGCTCGAGTGTGACATCATCACTTCCAACTGACATTCCCTGTAAGTGAAATCAAGCAACTTTTGACACAAATCAGCTAATTACTGTACTTTGCAACTACTTAGACAAAATATGTCAAGTTTTCTAGCTTCGTCTACTTCTCTGCTACTCAAATCTGGAGTTTGGAGAAAAAAATGATATTCGCATCAAAAGTTACAGCAGTTTAAGTAACAGCACCAAAATCATTTTCTGTACCATTTTGGCAAACAATGTTCATTTTGACCAATACTGCAAAAAGTTAGACAAAAAGTTAGAGTGTGTGGGATATTTGTCTACTTCTCTGCTATTCATAGCTGTGTGCGGAATCAAAATATTCCATACGGAACTTACGTTACAGCTGTTTTTGAAACTGCATTACTACGTGTTTTTCAAACTTTCCCAAACAACGGTCGTTTTGACCACTTTCGGAACGTTTTTGAGGAAAAAAGTAGCGCAACATAACATCTTCCCCTGCTTCTCTGCTCTTCATAGACGAAGTCAGATTTCAAATCGGGGCTACCAATCTGTAACTATAGCCGTTTTCGTAACCCATCGCCTCTCTTTCAAGTGTCTGTAAATCATGTCAGCAGCAAGGCAATTCATTACTTTCCAAACAACTATCGTTTTGACCACTAAACAAACAGTTAGACAAACATAGTTTGTCTTAAAATCTTCCTCCACTTCTCTGCTTCTCAAAGCGGAAACGCTTTTTAAATTGGGTCTACCTTTCTCGAGGGAGAGCGACTTCAGCAACCCCTCACCTGCTCTTCACTAACAGCTAACTGTGTCAGTACGGATATTCCAAAACGGAACCGTTGGCTAGGATACTCGCTGACGCTGCAGGGCCAAAATCATGAGGAGACACTCCTCCTACACCGTTAATTTAGCAATGCCTTTCCAATTTCAAAAATTCAGCAACGGTCTCGATCGGTTGTTTGTATAGAATTTTTGATATCTGTTAAACTTTTTCCGTTATTCACTTTCTTTTCCTCTTTTTGTCCTCCATCCACTTTCATTTGATTTCTCAAGATACTAAAGTGCCCCATTGTGACATCATCACTTCCAACTGACATTCCCTGTAAGTGAAATCAAGCAACTTTTGACACAAATCAGCTAATTACTGTACTTTGCAACTACTTAGACAAAATATGTCAAGTTTTCTAGCTTCGTCTACTTCTCTGCTACTCAAATCTGGAGTTTGGAGAAAAAAATGATATTCGCATCAAAAGTTACAGCAGTTTAAGTAACAGCACCAACATCATTTTCTGTACCATTTTGGCAAACAATGTCCATTTTGACCAATACTGCAAAAAGTTAGACAAAAAGTTAGAGTGTATGGGATATTTGTCTACTTCTCTGCTATTCATAGCTGTGTGCGGAATCAAAATATTCCATACGGAACTTACATTACAGCTGTTTTTGAAACTGCATTACTACGTGTTTTTCAAACTTTCCCAAACAACGGTCGTTTTGACCGCTTTCGGAACGTTTTTGAGGAACAAAGTAGCGCAACATAACATCTTCCCCTGCTTCTCTGCTCTTCATAGACGAAGTCGGATTTCAAATCGGGGCTACCAATCTGTAACTATAGCCGTTTTCGTAACCCATCGCCTCTCTTTCTAGTGTCTGTAAATCATGTCAGCAGCAAGGCAATTCATTACTTTCCAAACAACTATCGTTTTGACCACTAAACAAACAGTTAGACAAACATAGTTTGGCTTAAAATCTTCCTCCACTTCTCTGCTTCTCAAAGCGGAAACGCTTTTTAAATTGGGTCTACCTTTCTCGAGGGAGAGCGACTTCAGCAACCCCTCACCTGCTCTTCACTAACAGCTAACTGTGTCAGTACGGATATTCCAAAACGGAACCGTTGGCTAGGATACTCGCTGACGCTGCAGGGCCAAAATCATGAGGAGACACTCCTCCTACACCGTTAAGCTAGCAATGCCTTTCCAATTTCAAAAATTCAGCAACGGTCTCGATCGGTTGTTTGTATAGAATTTTTGATATCTGTTAAACTTTTTCCGTTATCCACTTTCTTGTCCTCTTTTTGTCCTCCATCCACTTTCATTTGATTTCTCAAGATACTAAAGTGCCCCATTGTGACATCATCACTTCCAACTGACATTCTCTGTAAGTGAAATCAAGCAACTTTTGACACAAATCAGCTAATTACTGTACTTTGCAACTACTTAGACAAAATATGTCAAGTTTTCTAGCTTCGTCTACTTCTCTGCTACTCAAATCTGGAGTTTGGAGAAAAAAATGATATTCGCATCAAAAGTTACAGCAGTTTAAGTAACAGCACCAAAATCATTTTCTGTACCATTTTGGCAAACAATGTTCATTTTGACCAATACTGCAAAAAGTTAGACAAAAAGTTAGAGTGTGTGGGATATTTGTCTACTTCTCTGCTATTCATAGCTGTGTGCGGAATCAAAATATTCCATACGGAACTTACGTTACAGCTGTTTTTGAAACTGCATTACTACGTGTTTTTCAAACTTTCCCAAACAACGGTCGTTTTGACCACTTTCGGAACGTTTTTGAGGAAAAAAGTAGCGCAACATAACATCTTCCCCTGCTTCTCTGCTCTTCATAGACGAAGTCAGATTTCAAATCGGGGCTACCAATCTGTAACTATAGCCGTTTTCGTAACCCATCGCCTCTCTTTCAAGTGTCTGTAAATCATGTCAGCAGCAAGGCAATTCATTACTTTCCAAACAACTATCGTTTTGACCACTAAACAAACAGTTAGACAAACATAGTTTGTCTTAAAATCTTCCTCCACTTCTCTGCTTCTCAAAGCGGAAACGCTTTTTAAATTGGGTCTACCTTTCTCGAGGGAGAGCGACTTCAGCAACCCCTCACCTGCTCTTCACTAACAGCTAACTGTGTCAGTACGGATATTCCAAAACGGAACCGTTGGCTAGGATACTCGCTGACGCTGCAGGGCCAAAATCATGAGGAGACACTCCTCCTACACCGTTAAGCTAGCAATGCCTTTCCAATTTCAAAAATTCAGCAACGGTCTCGATCGGTTGTTTGTATAGAATTTTTGATATCTGTTAAACTTTTTCCGTTATTCACTTTCTTTTCCTCTTTTTGTCCTCCATCCACTTTCATTTGATTTCTCAAGATACTAAAGTGCCCCATTGTGACATCATCACTTCCAACTGACATTCCCTGTAAGTGAAATCAAGCAACTTTTGACACAAATCAGCTAATTACTGTACTTTGCAACTACTTAGACAAAATATGTCAAGTTTTCTAGCTTCGTCTACTTCTCTGCTACTCAAATCTGGAGTTTGGAGAAAAAAATGATATTCGCATCAAAAGTTACAGCAGTTTAAGTAACAGCACCAACATCATTTTCTGTACCATTTTGGCAAACAATGTCCATTTTGACCAATACTGCAAAAAGTTAGACAAAAAGTTAGAGTGTATGGGATATTTGTCTACTTCTCTGCTATTCATAGCTGTGTGCGGAATCAAAATATTCCATACGGAACTTACATTACAGCTGTTTTTGAAACTGCATTACTACGTGTTTTTCAAACTTTCCCAAACAACGGTCGTTTTGACCGCTTTCGGAACGTTTTTGAGGAACAAAGTAGCGCAACATAACATCTTCCCCTGCTTCTCTGCTCTTCATAGACGAAGTCGGATTTCAAATCGGGGCTACCAATCTGTAACTATAGCCGTTTTCGTAACCCATCGCCTCTCTTTCTAGTGTCTGTAAATCATGTCAGCAGCAAGGCAATTCATTACTTTCCAAACAACTATCGTTTTGACCACTAAACAAACAGTTAGACAAACATAGTTTGGCTTAAAATCTTCCTCCACTTCTCTGCTTCTCAAAGCGGAAACGCTTTTTAAATTGGGTCTACCTTTCTCGAGGGAGAGCGACTTCAGCAACCCCTCACCTGCTCTTCACTAACTGCTAACTGTGTCAGTACGGATATTCCAAAACGGAACCGTTGGCTAGGATACTCGCTGACGCTGCAGGGCCAAAATCATGAGGAGACACTCCTCCTACACAGTTAAGCTAGCAATGCCTTTCCAATTTCAAAAATTCAGCAACGGTCTCGATCAGTTGTTTGTATAGAATTTTTGATATCTGTTAAACTTTTTCCGTTATCCACTTTCTTGTCCTCTTTTTGTCCTCCATCCACTTTCATTTGATTTCTCAAGATACTGAAGTGCCCCATTGTGACATCATCACTTCCAACTGACATTCTCTGTAAGTGAAATCAAGCAACTTTTGACACAAATCAGCTAATTACTGTACTTTGCAACTACTTAGACAAAATATGTCAAGTTTTCTAGCTTCGTCTACTTCTCTGCTACTCAAATCTGGAGTTTGGAGAAAAAAATGATATTCGCATCAAAAGTTACAGCAGTTTAAGTAACAGCACCAAAATCATTTTCTGTACCATTTTGGCAAACAATGTTCATTTTGACCAATACTGCAAAAAGTTAGACAAAAAGTTAGAGTGTGTGGGATATTTGTCTACTTCTCTGCTATTCATAGCTGTGTGCGGAATCAAAATATTCCATACGGAACTTACGTTACAGCTGTTTTTGAAACTGCATTACTACGTGTTTTTCAAACTTTCCCAAACAACGGTCGTTTTGACCACTTTCGGAACGTTTTTGAGGAAAAAAGTAGCGCAACATAACATCTTCCCCTGCTTCTCTGCTCTTCATAGACGAAGTCGGATTTCAAATCGGGGCTACCAATCTGTAACTATAGCCGTTTTCGTAACCCATCGCCTCTCTTTCAAGTGTCTGTAAATCATGTCAGCAGCAAGGCAATTCATTACTTTCCAAACAACTATCGTTTTGACCACTAAACAAACAGTTAGACAAACATAGTTTGGCTTAAAATCTTCCTCCACTTCTCTGCTTCTCAAAGCAGAAACGCTTTTTAAATTGGGTCTACCTTTCTCGAGGGAGAGCGACTTCAGCAACCCCTCACCTGCTCTTCACTAACAGCTAACTGTGTCAGTACGGATATTCCAAAACGGAACCGTTGGCTAGGATACTCGCTGACGCTGCAGGGCCAAAATCATGAGGAGACACTCCTCCTACACCGTTAATTTAGCAATGCCTTTCCAATTTCAAAAATTCAGCAACGGTCTCGATCGGTTGTTTGTATAGAATTTTTGATATCTGTTAAACTTTTTCCGTTATTCACTTTCTTGTCCTCTTTTTGTCCTCCATCCACTTTCATTTGATTTCTCAAGATACTAAAGTGCCCCATTGTGACATCATCACTTCCAACTGACATTCTCTGTAAGTGAAATCAAGCAACTTTTGACACAAATCAGCTAATTACTGTACTTTGCAACTACTTAGACAAAATATGTCAAGTTTGCTAGCTTCGTCTACTTCTCTGCTACTCAAATCTGGAGTTTGGAGAAAAAAATGATATTCGCATCAAAAGTTACAGCAGTTTAAGTAACAGCACCAAAATCATTTTCTGTACCATTTTGGCAAACAATGTTCATTTTGACCAATACTGCAAAAAGTTAGACAAAAAGTTAGAGTGTGTGGGATATTTGTCTACTTCTCTGCTATTCATAGCTGTGTGCGGAATCAAAATATTCCATACGGAACTTACGTTACAGCTGTTTTTGAAACTGCATTACTACGTGTTTTTCAAACTTTCCCAAACAACGGTCGTTTTGACCACTTTCGGAACGTTTTTGAGGAAAAAAGTAGCGCAACATAACATCTTCCCCTGCTTCTCTGCTCTTCATAGACGAAGTCAGATTTCAAATCGGGGCTACCAATCTGTAACTATAGCCGTTTTCGTAACCCATCGCCTCTCTTTCAAGTGTCTGTAAATCATGTCAGCAGCAAGGCAATTCATTACTTTCCAAACAACTATCGTTTTGACCACTAAACAAACAGTTAGACAAACATAGTTTGTCTTAAAATCTTCCTCCACTTCTCTGCTTCTCAAAGCGGAAACGCTTTTTAAATTGGGTCTACCTTTCTCGAGGGAGAGCGACTTCAGCAACCCCTCACCTGCTCTTCACTAACAGCTAACTGTGTCAGTACGGATATTCCAAAACGGAACCGTTGGCTAGGATACTCGCTGACGCTGCAGGGCCAAAATCATGAGGAGACACTCCTCCTACACCGTTAAGCTAGCAATGCCTTTCCAATTTCAAAAATTCAGCAACGGTCTCGATCGGTTGTTTGTATAGAATTTTTGATATCTGTTAAACTTTTTCCGTTATTCACTTTCTTTTCCTCTTTTTGTCCTCCATCCACTTTCATTTGATTTCTCAAGATACTAAAGTGCCCCATTGTGACATCATCACTTCCAACTGACATTCCCTGTAAGTGAAATCAAGCAACTTTTGACACAAATCAGCTAATTACTGTACTTTGCAACTACTTAGACAAAATATGTCAAGTTTTCTAGCTTCGTCTACTTCTCTGCTACTCAAATCTGGAGTTTGGAGAAAAAAATGATATTCGCATCAAAAGTTACAGCAGTTTAAGTAACAGCACCAACATCATTTTCTGTACCATTTTGGCAAACAATGTCCATTTTGACCAATACTGCAAAAAGTTAGACAAAAAGTTAGAGTGTATGGGATATTTGTCTACTTCTCTGCTATTCATAGCTGTGTGCGGAATCAAAATATTCCATACGGAACTTACATTACAGCTGTTTTTGAAACTGCATTACTACGTGTTTTTCAAACTTTCCCAAACAACGGTCGTTTTGACCACTTTCGGAACGTTTTTGAGGAAAAAAGTAGCGCAACATAACATCTTCCCCTGCTTCTCTGCTCTTCATAGACGAAGTCAGATTTCAAATCGGGGCTACCAATCTGTAACTATAGCCGTTTTCGTAACCCATCGCCTCTCTTTCAAGTGTCTGTAAATCATGTCAGCAGCAAGGCAATTCATTACTTTCCAAACAACTATCGTTTTGACCACTAAACAAACAGTTAGACAAACATAGTTTGGCTTAAAATCTTCCTCCACTTCTCTGCTTCTCAAAGCGGAAACGCTTTTTAAATTGGGTCTACCTTTCTCGAGGGAGAGCGACTTCAGCAACCCCTCACCTGCTCTTCACTAACAGCTAACTGTGTCAGTACGGATATTCCAAAACGGAACCGTTGGCTAGGATACTCGCTGACGCTGCAGGGCCAAAATCATGAGGAGACACTCCTCCTACACCGTTAAGCTAGCAATGCCTTTCTAATTTCAAAAATTCAGCAACGGTCTCGATCGGTTGTTTGTATAGAATTTTTGATATCTGTTAAACTTTTTCCGTTATTCACTTTCTGTCCTCTTTTTGTCCTCCATCCACTTTCATTTGATTTCTCAAGATACTAAAGTGCTCGAGTGTGACATCATCACTTCCAACTGACATTCCCTGTAAGTGAAATCAAGCAACTTTTGACACAAATCAGCTAATTACTGTACTTTGCAACTACTTAGACAAAATATGTCAAGTTTCTAGCTTCGTCTACTTCTCTGCTACTCAAATCTGGAGTTTGGAGAAAAAAAATGATATTCGCATCAAAAGTTACAGCAGTTTAAGTAACAGCACCAACATCATTTTCTGTACCATTTTGGCAAACAATGTCCATTTTGACCAATACTGCAAAAAGTTAGACAAAAAGTTAGAGTGTATGGGATATTTGTCTACTTCTCTGCTATTCATAGCTGTGTGCGGAATCAAAATATTCCATACGGAACTTACGTTACAGCTGTTTTTGAAACTGCATTACTATGTGTTTTTCAAACTTTCCCAAACAACGGTCGTTTTGACCACTTCCAGGAACGTTTTTGAGGAAAAAAGTAGCGCAACATAACATCTTCCCCTGCTTTTCTGCTCTTCATAGACGAAGTCGGATTTCAAATCGGGGCTACCAATCTGTAACTACAGCCGTTTTCGTAACCCATTGCCTCTCTTTCAAGTGTCTGTAAATCATGTCAGCAGCAAGGCAATTCATTACTTTCCAAACAACTATCGTTTTGACCACTAAACAAACAGTTAGACAAACATAGTTTGGCTTAAAATCTTCCTCCACTTCTCTGCTTCTCAAAGCGGAAACGCTTTTTAAATTGGGTCTACCTTTCTCGAGGGAGAGCGACTTCAGCAACCCCTCACCTGCTCTTCACTAACAGCTAACTGTGTCAGTACGGATATTCCAAAACGGAACCGTTGGCTAGGATACTCGCTGACGCTGCAGGGCCAAAATCATGAGGAGACACTCCTCCTACACCGTTAAGCTAGCAATGCCTTTCTAATTTCAAAAATTCAGCAACGGTCTCGATCGGTTGTTTGTATAGAATTTTTGATATCTGTTAAACTTTTTCCGTTATTCACTTTCTGTCCTCTTTTTGTCCTCCATCCACTTTCATTTGATTTCTCAAGATACTAAAGTGCTCGAGTGTGACATCATCACTTCCAACTGACATTCCCTGTAAGTGAAATCAAGCAACTTCTGACACAAATCAGCTAATTACTGTACTTTGCAACTACTTAGACAAAATATGTCAAGTTTTCCAGCTTCGTCTACTTCTCTGCTACTCAAATCTGGAGTTTGGAGAAAAAAATGATATTCGCATCAAAAGTTACAGCAGTTTAAGTAACAGCACCAACATCATTTTCTGTACCATTTTGGCAAACAATGTCCATTTTGACCAATACTGCAAAAAGTTAGACAAAAAGTTAGAGTGTATGGGATATTTGTCTACTTCTCTGCTATTCATAGCTGTGTGCGGAATCAAAATATTCCATACGGAACTTACGTTACAGCTGTTTTTGAAACTGCATTACTATGTGTTTTTCAAACTTTCCCAAACAACGGTCGTTTTGACCACTTTCGGAACGTTTTTGAGGAAAAAAGTAGCGCCACATAACATCTTCCCCTGCTTCTCTGCTCTTCATAGACGAAGTCGGATTTCAAATCGGGGCTACCAATCTGTAACTATAGCCGTTTTCGTAACCCATCGCCTCTCTTTCAAGTGTCTGTAAATCATGTCAGCAGCAAGGCAATTCATTACTTTCCAAACAACTATCGTTTTGACCACTAAACAAACAGTTAGACAAACATAGTTTGGCTTGAAATCTTCCTCCACTTCTCTGCTTCTCAAAGCGGAAACGCTTTTTAAATTGGGTCTACCGTTCTCGAGGGAGAGCGACTTCAGCAACCCCTCACCTGCTCTTCACTAACAGCTAACTGTGTCAGTACGGATATTCCAAAACGGAACCGTTGGCTAGGATACTCGCTGACGCTGCAGGGCCAAAATCATGAGGAGACACTCCTCCTACACCGTTAATTTAGCAATGCCTTTCCAATTTCAAAAATTCAGCAACGGTCTCGATCGGTTGTTTGTATAGAATTTTTGATATCTGTTAAACTTTTTCCGTTATTCACTTTCTTGTCCTCTTTTTGTCCTCCATCCACTTTCATTTGATTTCTCAAGATACTAAAGTGCCCCATTGTGACATCATCACTTCCAACTGACATTCTCTGTAAGTGAAATCAAGCAACTTTTGACACAAATCAGCTAATTACTGTACTTTGCAACTACTTAGACAAAATATGTCAAGTTTTCTAGCTTCGTCTACTTCTCTGCTACTCAAATCTGGAGTTTGGAGAAAAAAATGATATTCGCATCAAAAGTTACAGCAGTTTAAGTAACAGCACCAACATCATTTTCTGTACCATTTTGGCAAACAATGTCCATTTTGACCAATACTGCAAAAAGTTAGACAAAAAGTTAGAGTGTATGGGATATTTGTCTACTTCTCTGCTATTCATAGCTGTGTGCGGAATCAAAATATTCCATACGGAACTTACGATACAGCTGTTTTTGAAACTGCATTACTACGTGTTTTTCAAACTTTCCCAAACAACGGTCGTTTTGACCACTTTCGGAACGTTTTTGAGGAAAAAAGTAGCGCAACATAACATCTTCCCCTGCTTCTCTGCTCTTCATAGACGAAGTCGGATTTCAAATCGGGGCTACCAATCTGTAACTACAGCCGTTTTCGTAACCCATTGCCTCTCTTTCAAGTGTCTGTAAATCATGTCAGCAGCAAGGCAATTCATTACTTTCCAAACAACTATCGTTTTGACCACTAAACAAACAGTTAGACAAACATAGTTTGGCTTAAAATCTTCCTCCACTTCTCTGCTTCTCAAAGCGGAAACGCTTTTTAAATTGGGTCTACCTTTCTCGAGGGAGAGCGACTTCAGCAACCCCTCACCTGCTCTTCACTAACAGCTAACTGTGTCAGTACGGATATTCCAAAACGGAACCGTTGGCTAGGATACTCGCTGACGCTGCAGGGCCAAAATCATGAGGAGACACTCCTCCTACACCGTTAAGCTAGCAATGCCTTTCTAATTTCAAAAATTCAGCAACGGTCTCGATCGGTTGTTTGTATAGAATTTTTGATATCTGTTAAACTTTTTCCGTTATTCACTTTCTGTCCTCTTTTTGTCCTCCATCCACTTTCATTTGATTTCTCAAGATACTAAAGTGCTCGAGTGTGACATCATCACTTCCAACTGACATTCCCTGTAAGTGAAATCAAGCAACTTTTGACACAAATCAGCTAATTACTGTACTTTGCAACTACTTAGACAAAATATGTCAAGTTTCTAGCTTCGTCTACTTCTCTGCTACTCAAATCTGGAGTTTGGAGAAAAAAAATGATATTCGCATCAAAAGTTACAGCAGTTTAAGTAACAGCACCAACATCATTTTCTGTACCATTTTGGCAAACAATGTCCATTTTGACCAATACTGCAAAAAGTTAGACAAAAAGTTAGAGTGTATGGGATATTTGTCTACTTCTCTGCTATTCATAGCTGTGTGCGGAATCAAAATATTCCATACGGAACTTACGTTACAGCTGTTTTTGAAACTGCATTACTATGTGTTTTTCAAACTTTCCCAAACAACGGTCGTTTTGACCACTTCCAGGAACGTTTTTGAGGAAAAAAGTAGCGCAACATAACATCTTCCCCTGCTTTTCTGCTCTTCATAGACGAAGTCGGATTTCAAATCGGGGCTACCAATCTGTAACTACAGCCGTTTTCGTAACCCATTGCCTCTCTTTCAAGTGTCTGTAAATCATGTCAGCAGCAAGGCAATTCATTACTTTCCAAACAACTATCGTTTTGACCACTAAACAAACAGTTAGACAAACATAGTTTGGCTTAAAATCTTCCTCCACTTCTCTGCTTCTCAAAGCGGAAACGCTTTTTAAATTGGGTCTACCTTTCTCGATGGAGAGCGACTTCAGCAACCCCTCACCTGCTCTTCACTAACAGCTAACTGTGTCAGTACGGATATTCCAAAACGGAACCGTTGGCTAGGATACTCGCTGACGCTGCAGGGCCAAAATCATGAGGAGACACTCCTCCTACACCGTTAAGCTAGCAATGCCTTTCTAATTTCAAAAATTCAGCAACGGTCTCGATCGGTTGTTTGTATAGAATTTTTGATATCTGTTAAACTTTTTCCGTTATTCACTTTCTTGTCCTCTTTTTGTCCTCCATCCACTTTCATTTGATTTCTCAAGATACTAAAGTGCCCCATTGTGACATCATCACTTCCAACTGACATTCTCTGTAAGTGAAATCAAGCAACTTTTGACACAAATCAGCTAATTACTGTACTTTGCAACTACTTAGACAAAATATGTCAAGTTTTCTAGCTTCGTCTACTTCTCTGCTACTCAAATCTGGAGTTTGGAGAAAAAAATGATATTCGCATCAAAAGTTACAGCAGTTTAAGTAACAGCACCAACATCATTTTCTGTACCATTTTGGCAAACAATGTCCATTTTGACCAATACTGCAAAAAGTTAGACAAAAAGTTAGAGTGTATGGGATATTTGTCTACTTCTCTGCTATTCATAGCTGTGTGCGGAATCAAAATATTCCATACGGAACTTACGTTACAGCTGTTTTTGAAACTGCATTACTACGTGTTTTTCAAACTTTCCCAAACAACGGTCGTTTTGACCACTTTCGGAACGTTTTTGAGGAAAAAAGTAGCGCAACATAACATCTTCCCCTGCTTCTCTGCTCTTCATAGACGAAGTCGGATTTCAAATCGGGGCTACCAATCTGTAACTATAGCCGTTTTCGTAACCCATCGCCTCTCTTTCAAGTGTCTGTAAATCATGTCAGCAGCAAGGCAATTCATTACTTTCCAAACAACTATCGTTTTGACCACTAAACAAACAGTTAGACAAACATAGTTTGGCTTAAAATCTTCCTCCACTTCTCTGCTTCTCAAAGCGGAAACGCTTTTTAAATTGGGTCTACCGTTCTCGAGGGAGAGCGACTTCAGCAACCCCTCACCTGCTCTTCACTAACAGCTAACTGTGTCAGTACGGATATTCCAAAACGGAACCGTTGGCTAGGATACTCGCTGACGCTGCAGGGCCAAAATCATGAGGAGACACTCCTCCTACACCGTTAATTTAGCAATGCCTTTCCAATTTCAAAAATTCAGCAACGGTCTCGATCGGTTGTTTGTATAGAATTTTTGATATCTGTTAAACTTTTTCCGTTATTCACTTTCTTGTCCTCTTTTTGTCCTCCATCCACTTTCATTTGATTTCTCAAGATACTAAAGTGCCCCATTGTGACATCATCACTTCCAACTGACATTCTCTGTAAGTGAAATCAAGCAACTTTTGACACAAATCAGCTAATTACTGTACTTTGCAACTACTTAGACAAAATATGTCAAGTTTTCTAGCTTCGTCTACTTCTCTGCTACTCAAATCTGGAGTTTGGAGAAAAAAATGATATTCGCATCAAAAGTTACAGCAGTTTAAGTAACAGCACCAACATCATTTTCTGTACCATTTTGGCAAACAATGTCCATTTTGACCAATACTGCAAAAAGTTAGACAAAAAGTTAGAGTGTATGGGACATTTGTCTACTTCTCTGCTATTCATAGCTGTGTGCGGAATCAAAATATTCCATACGGAACTTACGTTACAGCTGTTTTTGAAACTGCATTACTACGTGTTTTTCAAACTTTCCCAAACAACGGTCGTTTTGACCACTTTCGGAACGTTTTTGAGGAAAAAAGTAGCGCAACATAACATCTTCCCCTGCTTCTCTGCTCTTCATAGACGAAGTCGGATTTCAAATCGGGGCTACCAATCTGTAACTATAGCCGTTTTCGTAACCCATCGCCTCTCTTTCTAGTGTCTGTAAATCATGTCAGCAGCAAGGCAATTCATTACTTTCCAAACAACTATCGTTTTGACCACTAAACAAACAGTTAGACAAACATAGTTTGGCTTAAACTCTTCCTCCACTTCTCTGCTTCTCAAGGCGGAAACGCTTTTTAAATTGGGTCTACCGTTCTCGAGGGAGAGCGACTTCAGCAACCCCTCACCTGCTCTTCACTAACAGCTAACTGTGTCAGTACGGATATTCCAAAACGGAACCGTTGGCTAGGATACTCACTGACGCTGCAGGGCCAAAATCATAAGGAGACACTCCTCCTACACCGTTAAGCTAGCAATGCCGTTCCAATTTCAAAAATTCAGCAACGGTCTCGATCGGTTGTTTGTATAGAATTTTTGATATCTGTTAAACTTTTTCCGTTATCCACTTTCTTGTCCTCTTTTTGTCCTCCATCCACTTTCATTTGATTTCTCAAGATACTAAAGTGCCCCATTGTGACATCATCACTTCCAACTGACATTCTCTGTAAGTGAAATCAAGCAACTTTTGACACAAATCAGCTAATTACTGTACTTTGCAATTACTTAGACAAAATATGTCAAGTTTTCTAGCTTCGTCTACTTCTCTGCTACTCAAATCTGGAGTTTGGAGAAAAAAATGATATTCGCATCAAAAGTTACAGCAGTTTAAGTAACAGCACCAACATCATTTTCTGTACCATTTTGGCAAACAATGTCCATTTTGACCAATACTGCAAAAAGTTAGACAAAAAGTTAGAGTGTATGGGACATTTGTCTACTTCTCTGCTATTCATAGCTGTGTGCGGAATCAAAATATTCCATACGGAACTTACGTTACAGCTGTTTTTGAAACTGCATTACTACGTGTTTTTCAAACTTTCCCAAACAACGGTCGTTTTGACCACTTTCGGAACGTTTTTGAGGAAAAAAGTAGCGCAACATAACATCTTCCCCTGCTTCTCTGCTCTTCATAGACGAAGTCGGATTTCAAATCGGGGCTACCAATCTGTAACTATAGCCGTTTTCGTAACCCTTTGCCTCTCTTTCTAGTGTCTGTAAATCATGTCAGCAGCAAGGCAATTCATTACTTTCCAAACAACTATCGTTTTGACCACTAAACAAACAGCTAGACAAACATAGTTTGGCTTAAAATCTTCCTCCACTTCTCTGCTTCTCAAAGCGGAAACGCTTTTTAAATTGGGTCTACCGTTCTCGAGGGAGAGCGACTTCAGCAACCCCTCACCTGCTCTTCACTAACAGCTAACTGTGTCAGTACGGATATTCCAAAACGGAACTGTTGGCTAGGATACTCGCTGACGCTGCAGGGCCAAAATCATGAGGAGACACTCCTCCTACACCGTTAAGCTAGCAATGCCTTTCCAATTTCAAAAATTCAGCAACGGTCTCGATCGGTTGTTTGTATAGAATTTTTGATATCTGTTAAACTTTTTCCGTTATTCACTTTCTTGTCCTCTTTTTGTCCTCCATCCACTTTCATTTG